>NC_141878.1:379280506-379585506 GCF_056163025.1 Triticum urartu
CTAAGCTGCAATCGCCCGGATACTCAAGTAAGAAACCTTGTGCCCAGACCTTCTATCCGTATAATTGTCATAAACTTGCCCCTAAAAGAGCCGTCCTTTTAAATAGGAGTGGATAGCGACAGCAAAGCTGATCAGGTGTCCGGCTCCCCTTCCTGAAACCCGACCGGATCCCGTGCTGGTCAGGATGCTGGAAAAATGCCTTTGGAGGGGGAGGACAAGGAAGCTATGGCCTCCTCGAAGGAGGCTGCTTCGAAGGGAGGAACCGACAATTCCTCTCCTAAGGGGAAGAAGAGAGCAGCCTCTGACGACCCGGAGACCATGGCCTCGAAACGGGGGAGAAAATCCTCGTCAGAGGGTCTGACACCGGGGAGTTCCTCGGCCGGACCACGCCCTCAAGGGGATCAGCCCTCCAGCGAGCCGTAAGTAGAGAGAGGTTTTCCTTTTGAGGGATGAGAGAAATCCTTGATTTATATCTGAGAAGACTAACCGAAATTTTACCTTATAGCTCGGACCTCAGCCCTTCTCAGCAGAGCTCGTCTTCGGGGGATCTTCTTCCGGAGATGATGGAGAGCGGGACGCCTCCCCTGCCGTCCCGCCTAGCGAGGCGGGCGACCCTGAGGTGTCGTCGCGGAGGGTTTCTCTGAATCCGGCAGGGGTGGAAGACTATGTGGCCCCCCAAGGCTCTCCGCGTCCGGCCTTCGAAAGAGGCCATAGGACAAGTCCGACACTGTCTGGTGCTCGGCCGGAGGAGCTGAAGATTCTGCTGGGGCGAGCTTCTATCTCAGAGGAGCACCGTGCATTGATGGGCACGGTGATTGAAAGGATTTCGTCCTTAGAAAGCGGATTGCATGAGGCCGTCAAAAGTTTACTGACAGGTTTTGAGGTATGTTTAGATAATGTACACTTTTGTCTGTTGCGCATAAGTAAGGTGCACCCTGTATAGATAGTAGCCCCTGAGACTCTGTGCGTTGTCAAGAAATGATGGCATGCAGAGGATCATAATCCCAGGTCTAAGATGTCGCCTTTGAATGTAGGTGGCGAGGTGTCCGGAATCAAGCCGAACTTATGATGTGGCCGAACTAAAGCGGCAACTAGACGTGGCAGATGCCGACATCGCGCTTGTCAACAAGCGGCTTGATGAGGCTCATGGTATGTAATTCTTCGGGCGGCATCAAGTAAGAGGAGCTTCATGCCAGTGTCTTACAATGTGTGTGCTTGACGCAGATGGTACGGCCGCCGTGGAGAATCTTAGGGTAGAACTTGCCCGAGCTAAGGAGCAAGCCAGAAAAAGCGATGCGGCTGCCGAGAAGGCCCTTGAAGAGCTGAGAGCCGAACAGGCTGCTCACTGCCGAAGCAAAGAAGAGATGGCCGAGATGGCCGAGAAGTTAAAGAGCGCTGCAGACCGTTGCAAACTTCTTGAGAAAGAAGACCAGGTGAGACAGACGGACTTAGAGAAGGCCGTTGCCGATGCCAAGGATGCTCGCTCTGCGATGAGAGCTGCGAAAGAGGAGCTGCGTCAGGCCGAACAGATTGCGGCTGGAAAGCCCTTTATGCTGCGGAGGAAGTTTTGTGAACCGAAGTTTGCTCCGTTGGACCGGATGTGGAGTGTGAAGGACACCTATCTGGACTTGGCAACGAGTGCCGCTGATGCGACCGAACACTTTCGAAATCAGAAAGATTGCGAAGTGGAAAATCTTTTCTGGTCGCAGTTTCATAATCCAGAGCGTCCACTGGCAGTGGATGATCATTTGGCTCAATGGGCCGAACTGAATAGGTTGTCCGGACTCGCCATGAAGTACGTCATGGATCATCCGTGGCCGGGGAGATCGGAGCCGAAGAGTTATTTCAGCTTGGTGCAGCAATTCCTTGACGCGGTGCCGCGTATTAATGCAATGAAGAAGTCAGCATGCAAGAGGGCGCAAGGATGGTTCTTGCCCGTGTCAAGACATACTCGGCAGAGATGGAGACCACCGTTGTTGCGTCCCGAGATTTGAACAAAAGCTGAGTATCTTCCGAGTACTATTTTTAGGAAGTCCTTGAAGGCGCTCGTGTAATAGAGACGCAGTGCTTGAAAGATGCTATGTTATGATAGCATATGTAATTGAAAATAGTATTTTGATAAATTGTAGTGGCCTTTTTTATACTTGTGCCTCCAAGTATTATTAACACCTTCTATGCGGCCGTTTTAAGATATATATATATATATATGTGTGTGTGTGTGTGTGTATATATATATATAGAATCTGAAAGATGGCAGTCGTTGGCTTCAGCCCCCACGCACATAGTGCGGGGGTGCTCGCAGAAGACGCATTTTCACACTTAACCCAATGTCTTGGTCCTACAAAGGAGGTGATAGCGCAGCAGGCCAGGCAACCGGACTATAATGCTTTAACACTTTCACTTAGCCATAGGAGTTTGAAAATGAGACTCTTTAGGTAGCTCCTTGTTGGCAACTGCGCTTGTCCGAATTCGGGGCGCGTATGTGCCTGACCGGGAAGCGGCCCTTCGTTAAAGCAGAGGAATCCAATAGATTCCGATCGGTCATCGAGTGGCTGACCAGTCTCACGCTACATCATGATAGTCAGTTTTCGGCTTTCTCTACTGAGGTGCTCGCCCTGGCCGAACCGGGGGCACAATCGCAATAGTTCTCCTGATGCTACCTTAGCCGATAGAGCGGAACGTAAGGTAGCCGAACTCAGGAGCCGGGCAACCCAACATTTGACCAAAGACATGATTCGGAGCTAATGCATATAATGCCAAAACTCACGACGCCGAACACTCCCTAAGGTGTTCGATCTTTATGAGTGCGGGCCAAACAACACTCTTTATTAAAAAAGCCCCTAGTGTCCAGGTACGTGCAAAAATTCTGACGTGGCCATATGCCAAGACGCCAGCCTCCTCCTTGGTTATATTAGAAAGAGAAAACCAGGGGATGTGTAACAACAAGAGACAGTAAAAAAGGTTTACGCAGGGTTTTAATCTAAAAAGAATCCTTTAGGATGGGTCCCTACTGCACGTCTGCGCCTGTGTCTCCATTGTGCCGTATCCTGGACGGGCGCCGCACGACGTTCATCTGTAAAAGAGAGGAACTGAGTTGAAAACGAGTCGTGCCGAAAAAGTTTAAAATAAGCAAAGTATAAAGTAAGATATATAAGTTTGAGCTTTATTGTCTCTTATTGTATATGCGTGGAGCCCCTAGTGCTGGGGTATATGGCTTCTAGGCCTGCATCAATGTTGATTTTGCACCGAACTCGTCTATCCGCGTTCGTGGTCTTTAAATGACCTATTTTGAAGTTTTTTGGCCGGTGAGGCCATTTTGCTGTGGGGCTGTCAAAGCGGCCACACAGTCCTTCGCTTGGGGAGGCGCACTTTAGTGCTTCCCCTTCAAAGAGATGATGCCTCGTGGACCGGGCATCTTGAGCGTAAGAGATGCATAATGCGGTATTGCGTTAAAGTGAGCGAAAGCTTCACTCCCAGTAGTGCTTGATAGCGACTTGAGAACGGGACGATATGGAAGGTCAGCTTTTCACGACGGAGGTTATCGGCAGAGCCGAATGTGACTGTGAGCCGGAGAAAACCTGTACAATGGGTGTCCGGACCAGGTATTACCCCTTGAAAGGAGGTTTTGCTACGGTGGATTCTTGCTGGGTTTATCCCCATGTGCTGGATTGTATCCTGATATATCAGGTTTAGTCCACTGCTGCTGTCCATAAGGACATTTGAAAACTTGAGTCCGCCAATTATTGGATCGAGTATCAAAGCAGTCCAGCCTACATTCTTGATATTCCTAGAATAATCTAGCTGATCGAAGATGATCGGTTTTGACAACCAGTGGCAGGACCCTTTGGGGATGGGCCGTGTGGTGCGTACCTTTACGGGCGCCACACGTTTTGTTATGTGAAGTGAGTTCACTGTTTTTACTTCCTATGGGAAGTTCTTTTGTTTCCTGGTGCTCTTCTTTTGGGGTTCGTCCTCGTCTTCGCTTGGTGTGTCGAGCCCCTTGTGTTCGGCATTGAGTCTGCCGGATTGTTTGAAAACCCAACAGTCTCTGTGGGTATGGTTAGCAGGCTTCTCGGGAGTACTGTGTATCTGACATATCCTGTCCAGGATTTTATTTAGGTTGGATGGATCGTCCCTGTTATCCTTGGGGGGGCGATTTTTCCTGATTTTGTCGTGAACCTTTGAATCCGGCATTGACTGCCGTGCTCTTCGGACTTTTGTCCTTAGTCCAGCGACGGTCCTTATTGCGTCGTGGTTTTCCGTTTCCATCCCTGGTTTCGGATGTACTTGGGTTGCTGGGGCTGCACCTTGCCAACCAGCTGTCCTCCCCTGCACAAAAGCGGGTCATGAGGCTTGTTAGTGTGGCCATTGTCCTTGGCTTTTCTTGGCCGAGGTGTCTGGCGAGCCATTCGTCTCAGACATTATGCCTGAAAGCTGCTAAGGCTTCGGCGTCCGGACAGTCGACTATATGATTCTTTTTAGTGAGGAATCTATTCCAGAACTGCCGAGCTGATTCCCCGGGTTGTTGAGTTATGTGACTAAGATCGTCTGCATCCGGGGGACGGACATAGGTCCCTTGAAAGTTTGCTCGGAAAGCATCCTCGAGCTCTTCCCAGCTTTCGATTGTGTTTTCTGGAAGGCTTTTAAGCCAATGCCGAGCTGGCCCTTTAAGCTTAAGGGGTAGATATTTTATGGCGTGGAGATCATCTCCTCTAGCCATGTGTATGTGGAGGATATAATCCTCGATCCAGACTCCAGGGTCTGTTGTTCCATCATATGCCTCTATGTTTACGGGTTTGAATCCCTCTGGGAATTCATAGTCCAGAACCTCATTGGTGAAACATAGGGGGTGTGTGGCGCCCTGTATTTGGGTATGCCGAATTCTGATGATGGCTTCATAGCGTTGCTTGTGAGAGCTTGCTTTCTTGGCCCATAAATGGACCTGACTGGGCCATGATGCAAATCCTTAAGTGGGTCGCATGCCGCTTTAGGTGTGGCGTCGTTTGCCGCTTTATGGGGTCGTCTATCCGACCATGTGGCTTTTTCATTTTTTGAATGCGAGGGCTCTAGGGCCTCTTCGTCGAATTCAGGCAGTAGCTTTCTTTTCGGATTGCTTTTAGTGCGGCGTCTGTCGCCGTACTTATCCGTTGTATTGGTTACTTTGCTCCATCTAATCCGGAGTGCATCTTCCGTTGTTTTTAGCTTCCGCTTCTACTTTTTTAGGCCGCGTGCAGTTGCAACGAGTCTCTCGTGGAGATTCTTCTGCTCCATAGGTTTGTTCAGAGTGAGGTTGTCTGGAATGCCGTTTTCGCCGGAGGAGGGATGTTCGGTTTCGCCGGAGGAGGGATGTTCGATTTCTCTATCCGTTTTTCCCTGTTCGGACGGTTGCTCTAAGGCCTGCTCATCGTCTACCGGCTCGTCCTGCTCTATGGCTGGGTTTTTATCGAGGCGGGGCTTGGGTCGGGGTTTACGCCGACGCTTTGATTGCTTTTCGGGGTGTCGATCTCCCATCCCATCCCCTTTTTCCTCGTTGTCGCTTCCTTTAGGGGTATCCACCAGGTACACATCGTGGGATGAGGTGGCTGTCCAATGCCCTATGGGCGTTGGTTCGTCGGTATCTCTTGCATCGTCATCCATGCTGTCGATCTCTCCGGAGTCGCAGTTGAGCACGTCGTTTAAATTGTCGACAGTGGCTACCAAGTGGGTGGTGGGTGGGCTTTGAATTTCTTCATCGTCCATATCCCATCCTCGCCGACCGTAATCCGGCCAGGGCTCTCCTAATAAAGAGAGAGACTTTAGAGAATTTAGGATGTCGTCGAAGGGCGAGTGCTGAAAGATGTCTGCGGCGGTGAACTCCATTATTGGCGCCCAATCGGGTTCGATCGGCAGGGACATGAGGGGTTCGGAGTTCGGAGAGGAATCCAGCTCCTTGGAGTCACGGGCCATGCAGAGTGCGGGGCTGGCGTTTGGCTTGATCGCCTTTGAGATTACAGCCCCCGAGGTGACATCCAACCGCTCACCCTCGATTGGCGCAGCCGGCTCCAAATTAAGGGTCAGAGCCGGTGCGTTTGCGGCCTCCAGGGTACTGTTCGGCGGCAGAGCTAGATCATGCCCCACGAGACAGTGCGGCGCGCTTGGCTATGGCTCGAATCCGTCGAAGATCGAATCTCCGCAGATGTCTGCCGTGTAGTTTAGGCTTCCAAACCTGACTTGATGGCCAGGGGCGTAGCTTTCGATCTGCTCCAGGTGGCCAAGTGACTTGGCCCGCAGTGCGAAGCCGCCGAAGACGAAGATTTGTCCGGGGAGAAAATTCTCACCCTGGACTGCATCGTTGTTGATGATCGAAGGAGCCATCGGGCGTAAAGGCGACGACACAGAGGAACTCTCAATGAAAGCACCAATGTCGGTGTCAAAACCGGCGGATCTCGGGTAGGGGGTCCCGAACTGTGCGTCTAGGCCGGATGGTAACAGGAGACAGGGGACACTTTGTTTTACCCAGGTTCGGGCCCTCTTGATGGAGGTAATACCCTACTCCTACTTGATTAATATTGATGATATGGGTAGTACAAGAGTAGATCTACCACGAGATCAAGGAGGCTAAACCCTAGAAGCTAGCCTATGGTATGATTGTTGTGTATGGAGTTGATTGCCTACGGACTACAACCCTCCGGTTTATATAGACACCAGATAGGGTTAGGGTTACACAGAGTCGGTTACAATGGTAGGAGATCTTGAATATCTGCATCACCAAGCTTGCCTTCCACGCCAAGGAAAGTCCCATCCGGACACGGGACGAAGTCTTCAATCTTGTATCTTCATAGTCCAGGAGTCCGGCGGAAGGTATAGTCCGGCTACCCGAACACCCCCTAATCCAGGACTCCCTCACCCCCCCCCCCCCGCAGTCGAAGCATCACCGGAGACACAGAGACTGGACCGAAACTCCTGGAAGACGGGAGTAGGCAAGCCCTTAGTCATCACATCAGCAAACTGTTGCGTCGTCGGCATGTGGAGAACTCGAATATGGCCAAGGGCGACATGCTCGCTCATGAAGTGAATATCGAGCTCAATATGCTTCGTCCGTGGATGGTGCACCGGGTTGGCAGAGAGGTAGACCGCGCTGACGTTAGCACAGTAGACAAGAGTGGCCGTGTGAACATCACAAAGCAACTCCTGGAGCAGCTAACGTATCCAAGAGCACTCGGCCCCAGCATTAGCCACGACGCGATACTCTGCCTCGGCGCTGGAGCGGGAGACCGTGGGCTGCTGCTTCGATGACCAAGAGATCAATGTGGGCCCAAGGTAGATGCAGTAGCCTGACATAGAGCGTCGCATGTCGGGGCAGCCAGCCCAGTCGGCATCCGAGTAGGCCACGAGGTCGGTGGAAGCGGAGGCCGTCAGGGTGAGTCCCAAGGACATGGTGCCGCGTATGTAACGGATAATACGCTTCACCAGAGTCCAGTGAGAGTCACGCGGGGCGTGCATATGGAGGCACACCTGCTGGACAGCGTACTGCAGGTCGGGGCGAGTCAGCGTCAGGTACTGTAAAGCATCGACAATAGAGTGATAAGACGCTCGATCGGACGCAAGAGACCCCTCGAGAGCAGAGACATTCGCCTTCGTGTCGACGGGGGTGGGCGCTGGCTTGTAGTTAAGCATACCAGCACGCTCCAGGAGCTCGTGGGCGTATTTTCGCTGATGCAGGAAGAAGCCGTAAGTCCGTCGGACCACCTCGATGCCGAGGAAGTAGTGCAGGGGCCCCAAGTCCTTGCGGGCGAACTCATCATGAAGACGAGCAGTCAGTCGCTGAAGGAGGTCGGGGGCGGATGCCGTGAGGATGATTTCGTCGACATAGAGCAGCAAATATGAAGTGTCAACTCCCTGATGATACACGAAGAGTGAGGCATCGAGTGGACCGAAATCCGAGAGACTGCAGGAAGGCTGCGATATGCTGGTACCAAGACCGAGGCACCTGCTTCAACCCGTAAAGAGAATGGGAGAGCAAGCACACGAAGTCGGGGTGCTCGGCATCGACGAAACCAGTGGGTTGCTCACAGAACACCTGCTCGGTGAGATGGCCATGCAAGAAGGCGTTGGAGACATCCAACTGGTGCACAAGCCAGGCGCGGGAGACCGCCAGCTGAAGCACAGCGCGAATCATGACCGGTTTCACAACCGGGGCGAAGGTGTCGGTGAAGTCCACGCCCTCGCACTGTCCAAAACCACGAACCACCCACCGAGCCTTGTAGCGCTCGAGAGAACCGTCCGGGCGAGTCTTGTGGCGAAACACCCACTTTCCAGAGATGATGTTGGCACGAGGGGGTCGCGGAACAAGCTGCCATGTGCAGTTGCGCTGTAAGGCATCGAACTCCTCCTGCATTGTAGCTAGCTAGTGGGGATCCCAAAGGGCAGCGTGAGCGGAGGTGGGGACGGGTGATGGCATCGACGTCGAGGCGGCGCACACATACTCGTCAGCGGAGTAGAGCATGCTGGGCCGAAGCACTCCTGCTCGGGCATGGGTAGTCACGCCAAGTGGCAGGGCAGCAGGGCCAGCGGAGGCCGCAGCGGCGGCCGAGCCGGCGGCGGAAGAGGTGACGGGCGAGGGTGACGTCGAGCCCGTCGTAGGGTGGGCGGGGTGCCGGGCTCAACATCGTATGAGGGAGACGGGGACCCAGGGGCCCGCTCGGACTCGACCTCGGGGGAGGGAGTCACGAAGCCAGGTGGTGGCGGCAGAGGGCGCCGTGCCTGGTGGGACACCGGGGGCGGCCGCCGCGCATCGCTCCACGAAGGGGGCACGGGGGCCGGCGCCGAAGGGGTCGAAGCTGGAGGAACCTGAAAAAAAGGGAACACCTCTCGACAAAGTACACATGCCTCGAGGTGTACACATGATGAGTGACAGGATCATAGCACCGATAACCTTTGGTGTTAGGAGGGTAGCCAAGGAAGACGCGTGGGATGGATCGTGGTGCGAGCTTGTGTGGTGCGGTGGATGCGGTGCTACGATAACAGAGACACCCGAAGATGCGGAGACCATCATAGGACGATGGTGTGCCGACGAGAAGGTGGTGAGGGGCGTAGTTCCACCGAGGGCAACACGGACGAATTTTAACTAAGAGGGTGGAGGTAGCGAGGGCATCGAGCCAAAACCGAGCGGGCACGTTAGAGTGAAAGAGTAACATGCGAATGCAGTCATTAAGAGTGCGGAGAATGCGCTCGGCGCGGCCATTCTGCTGGGAAGTGTAGTGGCAAGTTAGACGGAAGGTGGTACCGTGAGAGGCGAGAAGTGTGCGAAAAGCGACGTTGTCAAATTCTTTTCCGTTATCAGTTTGGAGTGCGAGTATGGGCGACCGAACTGGGTGGTGACATAGGAATAAAAGGCGGTGAGTGTGTCTAAAGCATCGGATTTACGACGAGGGGGAAAAGTCCACACATAATGGGAATAACCATCTAAAATCACCAAGTAGTATAGATAGCCCGTGTTACTCACAACGGGAGATGTCCAAACATCACTATGAAGTAATTGAGACAGAAAAGTGGGAACTGAAGAAGACGCACTAAAGGGAAGACGAACGTGCTTGCCTAAGTGACAAGCCTCACAAGAGTGCTAGTCGAGCTTATCACATGAGAAAGAGAAACTCCTAAGAATTTGACGTAAGACAGTGTGGTTGGGGTGACCCAAGTGAGTGTGCCAAAGGTCAATGCCGGCGACAAGGGCAACGGGTGTGGAGGCGGAGGCGCCAGTGTGCACGGGGTAGCGCTCATCGGGACTGTCACATCGGTGAAGGACCATCTGGGTACGGACGTCTTTCACAGAAAAGCCAACACCGTCAAATTCAACGGTAAGTGGGTTCTCACGAGTAAGACGATGAACAGAAACTAGGCTCGTGACTAAATCAGGTGAAACAAGAACATTAGACATAGTGATGGGTGTGGAAGTGGAGGGAAAGCTAGTGCTACCGATATGAGTAATAGGTAAGGAGGAGCCATTGCCGACGGTGATACGAGTGGGTGTGTGAACGGGAGTGCAGGAGGTTAGGTTACCGGGATGAGCTGCCATGTGCATAGTAGCACCTGAGTCCATCTACCAGTCGCCTCCACCGACAGGGCTACTTGGCGACGACGCGGAGTGCTGGGCGGCGAGGAGGGTGGGGTCCCATGGCATAGGTACCGCCGGAAGGCCCCCGTAGGGCGGCACCGAGACGGGCGGGCCATAACCACCGAGGGGCGGCGGCGCAAGGAGGGCGCTGTAACCAGCGCCAGTCAGCTGGAAGGGCGCGCCGATGAACGCCTGGTGACCAGCGGGGAGAGCCTGCTGATAGTGCGGCACCCCCCCTCGGCGTCCTGGGCCTGCTGCTGCTGCAGGCGGTGGCGACCGCCGCCATGCCGGGTGCGTCGGCCCCCTCCCCCTTGCGGGTGCTATGCGGGAGGCACTGGTGGCGACAACGGGTAACACCCGGCGGGTGCAGGAGGATCGACTGAATCGGCGCGGCCGGTGGAGCAGTTCCATCGCAGATGGTGAAGTAGCCCGGAGAGTTCATGAGAGTCGAGTACCTGCCGAGCACTACTTTCGAGAAGTTCTTGAGGACGCTCGTTCGATAGAAGCGCAGTGCTCGAAGAATATTATGTTCTAATGACATGTATTCCCATTGAAAAACAATGTTTTATTGAGTTTATCAAGGTTGTTTTTGTACTTTTGCCCGAAAGTACTATGATGCCTCCTGTGCGGCCGTTTATCTATATATGTATATAACCTGAAAGATGGCAGTCGTCGGCTTCAGCCCCCACGCATATAATGCGGGGGTGCTCGCAGAAGACGCATGTTCACACTTGATCCAACGTCTTGGTCCATTATGGAGGTGATAGCGCAGCGAACGAGGCAACCAGACTATAATGCTTTAACACTTTCACTTAGCCATATGTGTTTGACAGTGGGGCTACTAGATAGCCCCTGGTGGCTCCGCACTCTCCTGATCTTGGGGTGCGTACATGCCTGGCCGGAAAACGGCCCTTCGTTAAGGTGGAGGAATTCTAACATTCTGATAAGTCATCGAGTGGTTGACCAGTCTCACGCTATATCATGACAATTAGTTTTCGGCTTCCTCTACTGAGGTGCTCGTCCGAATGAACCAGGGCACAATCGCAGTAGTTCTCCTGGTGCTGCCTTAGCCAATAAAGCGGAACGTAAGGCACCAAAACACAGGAGCCGGGCAAACCCAACATTTGACCAAAGACAATGATTCGGAGTTGATGCATATAAGGCCAAACTCGCGACGCCGAACACTCCCTAAGGTATTCGGTCTTTATGGTATAAACCGGGCCTAAATAGTGCCCTTTGTGAGAAGCCCCTTGTGTCTAGGTACGTGAATTATTCTGACGTGGCCACATGCCAAGACGTCAGCATCCTTCTCAATTGTACTGAGAATTCGAGGGATGTGTATTAGCAAGAGACAGTAAAAAAGGTTTACGCAGGGTCTTAATCTAAAAAGAATCCTTGGAGCGGGTCCCTGCTGCACGTCTGCGCTTGTGTCTCCATTGTGCCGTGTCCTGGACGGGTGTAGCACGATGATCATCTGTAAAAGAGAGGAACTTAGGTGAAAAAGTTGTCGTGCAAAAAGGTAGTTTTTAAAGAAACCATGTATAATTAAAAATGAGTAGAAATTGCCACTTGTCTGCGCGCGTTGAGCCCCCTTGTATTTGTAATAGGGGTGTGACCATCAATCCGGTACAAATTACATATAGCAGCGCCAGACTCGTCTAACCGCGTCTGTGGTCTTGACGACCTATCAAATGCTTTAGTTGCTGAGGCCATTTTTATTGTGCGGCTGCCAAGGCAGTCACATTCTCTTCGGCGCGCAAAGATCGCCTAATGTTTCCGTTTACTGTAATGATGCCACGTGGACTGGGCATCTTGAGCGTGAGGGAAGCGTAATGTGGTATTGTATTAAAGCGAGCAAAAGCTTCGCGTCCAAGTAGTGCTTGATAACCACTTTGGAATGGAGCAATGTGGAAGGTTAAATTTTTGCTACGGAAGTTATCGGGGAAGCCGAATATAACTTCTAGTAGCAGGGAGCCCGTGCAATGAGCCCCTGGGCTCGACGTTACTCCTTTGATGATAGTATTGCTGAGGCAAATTTTCATTGGGTCTATCCCCATTTTGCGGATTGTGTCCTGATATATCAGGTTTAAACTGCTGCCACCGTCCATCAGGACTCGTGTGAAGTGGTATCGGTCAATTATTGGGTCTAATACCAAGGCAGCCCATCCTGCACGTCGGATACTTGCTGAGTAATCCTGATGGTCAAAAGTGATCAGTTGAAACGACCAGTGGCAGGGCTCCGCGGTGATAGGCCCTTGGGCATATTTATCTGGGAGTGCTGCTTTGTTTCTCCCCTTGATCACGTGTAACACATTTACTGTTTTGACTTCTGGTGGAAATTTCTTTTGTTCCCCAGCGTCTTGCTTGAGAGGCTCATCCTCGTCTTCGCTCGGTGTATCCTCCCCCTTGTGTACGGCGTTGAGCTTGCCGGACTGCTTGAAGACCCAACATTCTCTGTGGGTATGATTAGCGGGTTTACCAGGGGTGCTATGGATCTGACATACTTGGTCCAGGATTTTGTTTAGGCTGGACAGTTCGTCTCTGGCGCCTTTAAAGGGCGGCTTTTGCTGACTTGGCCGAGATCTTTTGAATCCGGCGTTTACTGTCGTGCTCTTCCTGTTGTCTTCTTTATTCCGGCGTTTGTTATTGTTGTTGCACCGTGATTTCCCGTTTCTATCTCTAGCTTCGGATGTACTAGGGTCGCTGGTGCTGCATCTGGCTAGCCAGCTATCCTCACCCACGCAAAAGCGGGTCATGAGGCTTGTTAATGCTGCCATTGTTCTCGGCTTTTCTTGGCCGAGGTGTCTGGCAAGCCATTCGTCATGGACGCTATGCTTCTGCCAAGGCTTCGGCGTCCGGACAGTCGACTATTTGGTTCTTTTTAGTAAGAAACCTATTCCAGAGCTTCCGGGCTGACTCTCCGGGCTGTTGAGTTATATGACTCAAATCGTCCGTGTCGAGAGGTCGGACATAACTCCCTTGAAAATTTGCCTGGAAAGCGTCTTCGAGCTCTTCCCAGCTTTCGATGGAGTTTTCGGGGAGGCTTTTAAGCCAGTGCCGAGCTGGCCCTTTGAGTTTGAGGGGTAAATATTTAATGGTGTGGAGATCATCTCCTCGAGCCATATGGATGTGGAGGATATAGTCCTCAACCCAGAACCCAGGGTCTGTTGTTCCGTTGTATGCCTCTATGTTTACGGGTTTGAATCCCTCTGGAAATTCATGGTCCAGCACCTCATCGGTGAAACATAGGGGGTGTGCGGCGCCCCTGTATCTGGGCGTGCCGTGGTGTTCGGATTTTTGGTGTGTTGCATCGTATGCTGGAGCGCGCTTGCGTGGTCCATAGATGGTTCTAGTTGCTTCGTCCTTTTGATGCGAGCCCTCGCGTGGATCGCATATTGGCTTATGTGCAGCATTGCTTGCTGCTCTATGTTGACTGTGAGGTCGTCTATCCGGCTGGGTGGCCGTTTTAATTTTTGGTTGCGGGGGATCTAGGGCCTCCTCATCGAATTCGGGTAGCAACTTCCGTTTTGGGTAGGTCTTGGTGGGGCGATTACCGCCATACTTCGCTGCTATGTTGAGTACTTTACTCCATCTGATTTGGCGTGTGTCCTATGCAGCCTTGAGCCTTTGCTTTTGCTTTTTTAGACTCCTCGCGGTGGCAACGAGCCTTTGACGGGCATTCTGTTGCTCCGGGTGCCTGTCCGGTGTTATGTCATCCGGACTGTTATCTTTGACAGAATCGGTTTGTTCGGTTTGATTATCCATATTGCCGTGGTCCGGCAGTGGTTCGCCTTGCTCCAACGCTGGGTCTGTTTGATCATTATTTCTGTCGAGGTGGGATTTGGGGCGGCGCTTGCGCCGCCGCTTTGACTGCTTCTCGAGGGGACAAGCCTTCGTTGCGTCCTTTCGTTCCTCGTTGTCATTTTTCTTTGGTGTGTCCACCATGTATACGTCATGTGATGAGGTGGACGTCCAGTGCCCTATAGGTAGTGGTTCCTCTTCGTCTCCCGCATCGTCGTCCATACCGTCGATGTCTTCGGAGTCAAAGTCAAGCATGTCGGTTAAGTCATCGACAGTGGCTACTAAGTGGGTGGCGGGTGGGTCGCAAATTTCTTGGTCGTCCGCATACCAGTCCTGCCGAATATAGTTCGGGCAGGATCCTCCTGACAAGGAGAGAGACCTTAACGAGTTTAGTATGTCGCCAAAGGGTGAGTGCTGAAAAATATCCGCGGAGGTAAACTCCATGATCAGCACCCAATCGGATTTGATAGGAACGGGCGCAGGCAGTTCGGAGTCCGTGGCCGGAGAAGGATCCGATAGTTTATCAACACGGCTCTCGTGCAAGGTAAGATCGATATTCGGCTTGATCGCCGCTGAGGGTAAGGCCTCCGTGGCGGGGTCCATCCACCCGTCCACGGAAGGCACAACTGCTCCAATTTGAGAGTCGGAGCAGCTGCCGGTGCGATTTCCTGAACACTGTCCGATGGTAGAGCTAAATCGTACTCATCGTGACCGTGTGACACACAAGGCAGAGGCTCGAATTCATCGAAGATCAAGTCTCCGCGGACATCGGCCGTGTAGTTTAAGCTTCCAGACCTGACCTGGTGGCCAGGGGCGTAACTTTTGATCTGATCTAGATGGCCAAGCGAATTGGCCCGCAGTGCAAAGCCGCCGAACCCGAAGGTCTGTCTGGGGAGAAAAGTCTCACCCTGGACTACATCGCTATCAATGATAGTAGGAGCCATCAAGCCTAACGGCAACGACACAAAGGAACTCTCAATGAAAGCACCAATGTCGGTGTCAAAACCGGCGGATCTCAGGTAGGGGGTCCCGAACTATGCGTCTAGGCCGGATGGTAACAGGATGCAGGGGACACAATGTTTTACCCAGGTTCGGGCCCTCTTGATGGAGGTAAAACCCTACGTCCTGCTTGATTAATATTGATGATATGGGTAGTACAAGAGTAGATCTACCATGAGATCAGAGAGGCTAAACCCTAGAAGCTAGCCTATGGTATGATTGTATGTTGTAGTTGTTGTTGTCCTACGGACTAAAACCCTCCGATTTATATAGACACCGGAGAGGGCTAGTGTTACACAAGGTCGGTTACAAAGGATGAGATATCCATATCCGTATTGCCTAGCTTGCCTTCCACACCAAGTAGAGTCCCATCCGGACACGAGACGAAGTCTTCAAACTTGTATCTTCATAGTCTAACAGTCCGGCCAATGGATATAGTCCGGCTGTCTGGAGACCCCCTAATCTAGGACTCCCTCAGCCCCCCTGACTGCTGGGACCCACCAGCTACATCTTCGCATGCAAGCAAGTGCGTCTGGGCAAAAAACGATTCGCACCCTGACTGCTGGGACCCACCAGCTACATCTTCGCACGCAAGGAAGTGCCTCACAGTCGGGACCCACCTGGTCGAAGCGTACGTAGCGTTGTCATTCTGGTCGCGAACGTGTACGTACATATATACTGGTGGATGTAGAGGCGCGCACGTGTCATTGTAGAGGCGCGTACGTGTTGTAGTAGAGGCGCGCACATAGCATGTACACTTACGTACAGCGGCCAGGGTGCAAGAAAGAAAATACGGCCTCGTATGTGTACATACGGGCGGGGTCTCGAACGCCTACTCGCGCATACGTACGGCCAGGGCTCGTGTACATGGCTGGGTCGGAACGGAGAAATAGCGTCGTCGTCGTGTTCATGGGGAGGCAACGGAATGCATCGTGTTCATGGGGAGGCAACGGAATGCGTCGTGTTCATCGGGAGGCAACGGAATGTGTGGGAGCCAACCGGCTGGGTCGGAACGGAATGCGTGGTCGTGTTCATCGAGAGGGCTTCGACGAAACAGGCGATGGAAATGAGGCCTGGCGTACCGAAAAATGGAGGAAACGGCCTTGTGTTCGACCGGCCACGTTTTGAAACGGGATCCTGTTCATCGGGAGGGGTCTGGCGTACCGCAAAATGGAGGAAACGGAACTCCCAAAGAATGTCATGCAGCTGCGTCTCCGGTCCGCCCAGGACGAAAAGCCCATTTTCTGTCATGATTTTTTGTCATAGAAGTAGGAGCCCACCACATCTATGATGATACCGGGTTTTGTCACAATTATCATCATAGAAGTATCATATGTATGACAGAAACATTTTTCGTTCGGCCCAAAATGTCACGGATGTGTCTTTTTTTTGTAGTGCCCTAGGCAATCGATAACAAGTATTGGTAATCATTCTTGTAGTTTTATATGAGAGAGAGGCATGAGCTAACATACTTTCTCTACTTGGATCATATGCACTTATGGTTGGAACTCTAGAAAGCACCCGCAACTACTAAAGATCATTAAGGTCGTGAAACCCAACCATAGCATTAAGTATCAAGTCCTCTTTACTCTCATACGTCATACACCGGTTACTCGGGTTTAAGTTCTTGTCACTCTCGCAACCCACCATAAGGGAACCATGAACATATTGCAACACCTAGAGCAGGGCCCCCTCACGTTTGCGCAAGAATGGAGGGCACCGTAGGACAGCACCATAAATAAAATATACAATCATACCAACCAAGATCACGATTAACCCACAGGACAAAACGGATCTACTCAAACATCATAGGATAACCATAGATCATTAGGAAATACTATATGGAGTTGAGCACCATGTTTAAGTAGAGATTACAGCAGGGAGAAGAGGTGTTACACCGCTGCATAGAGGGGGAGAAAGTTGGTGTTGACGGTAGCAAGATTGTTGATGTAGATCGCCGCCCCGATCGTTGCCCCCGGCGGCACTCCGGCGCCACTGGAAGCAAGGGTGAGAGAGCCCCCCTTCTTCTTCTTCCTTGGCCTCCCCCTAGATGGGATTAGAGTTCCCCCTCTGGTCCTTGGTCTCCATGTCCACGGAGGTGCGGGAGCCCCTCCGAGACTGGATCTCCCTCTCTGTTCTCTTCTGTTTCGAGACTGGATCTGGCCGAAAACCGTTTCTTATATTCCCGGAGATCGGTAACTCCGATTGTGCTGAGATTTTAACACGATTTTTTCAGATATAAGCTTCCTTGTGCCCGAAGTAGAGCTCCAACCAACGTACGAGGTGGGCACGACCCACCACCATGTGTGTGGCTCAGGGTTAGATCCTGGTGGGTTGTGCCCACCATGGGACTCCGTTTACGGTGATTCCAACTCCCGAAAATCACATATATTACAAAATAATGCTCCGTAAATTTTTATCACGTTTGGACTTCATTTGATATGGACTCTGCGATACAAAAAACATGCAGAAAACAGGAACTGGCACTGGGCACTGGATCAATAGGTTAGTCCAATAGATCATATAAAAAGTTGCCAAAAGTATGTATAAGTTGTATAATATTGGCATGAAACAATCAAAAATTATAGATACGACAGAGAGGTATCAGGCCACACATGAGGACAGACAGCAAGATGGTGCTCAATCACCTCCCTGAGAATGCCGGGGATGTCGGATGCTTGGCATGCAAACGCATCGACATTCTCCCACAGGAAGGCAGTGAGCACTCCTTCCTATTTGTCGCTGAGGGCAGAACTTATAGTGAAAGTTCTGCCCGTGCATCCTCCTTGACAGGCACCTTCTTAGTTTCTGGTGGAGCTGCCTTGGATTTATTGCTCTTGCCGGTGGAGCTCTCTGCCACTTCCTCGATGGGAACGCAGCGCTCCGAGGAGCTGCGCTTGCCGGAGAGGGCGCAAGAGGTTTTGCCGGTCTTCTTCCACCCGGGAGCTCCAGTGGCAGGAGCAAGCACCTTAGCGGCAGGTGCTACAACCGCCTCACGGTAGAGTTGGTCAGCACAGATAAGCGCATCCTTCTTGTCGGAGTTGACAATGATGATGCTCATCGGCCCGGGCATTTTCAACGTATTGTAAGCGTAATGTGATGCCGCCATAAACTTGGCCAGTGCAGGGCGGCCAAGGATCCTGTTATATGGCAATGGGATCTTCGCGACATCAAAAATTATTTTCTCCGTCCTGTAGTTCAGCTCTCCACCAAATGTAACTGGTAGCGTGATCTTACCCTTCGGCTGGCTGCTTTCCGGATTGATCCATTAAAACGTGCCCGTCTCTTTGAGATCTCCATCAGGAATTTGTAACCTCTTGATCACATTGGGCGAGATCAATTTCAAACCGGCCCCACCGTCAGCTAACATTATTGTCACCTTGATGTTGCAAATCGTTGGTGTTGCGGGATATCCACGGCCATCTATGGGACTAGGAGGCTCCTTGCTGGTTCGGCAGTGGGACGCCGCATTGCATAAAGAGCAGACCAGCGCACGGCAGCACGGAAGAGAACACACAAGCAATTACCCAGGTTCAGGCCGTTGTGAGGTGTAAAACCCTACTCCTGCTTTGGTGGATTGGTGGTGGAATGGAAGTGGTGAAGCGTAGTACACTTGCCCCGCAGGGGTTGCTCTAGGGCAGTAGCCACTACTCGCGTATGAGCGAGTGGGTTCATAATCTCCAACCCTTTCTACGGTTGCCATGGGCCTGCTTTTATAGATTAAGGTGTCACCATTATGGCAAAGTAGTCATTACACACTAATATGATAGCAAATAGTGCTATCATACCTAACTCCACGGGCTGACAGGGCACATTTAATGCACCTCTTAGGCTCACATCACTGGTTGCCCGACAAGGCTTGCCGGGCTATTTTTCCAGCTCCATGCCTATTCTCTTGACATGTCGCAGGACGCGTGTCACTTGTAGGTTTCTTCTATAGGAAATGGCTGCCATGTGGTGAATGGCTGCCACTTAATGACCTTGCGGCTTGACACCGCACTGAAGGACGACGTGGGTCGTGCTAGAGTGGTTGCTGAGGTGGTTTTGCCTCCGCGAGTCCCGGCAGGGCCCTGCCAGGGTGTCTTGGTTGTCTGCTTCTGGGGGTGGCCTTGTCCCTTACCAGGCTCGTCTGTCCGGGAAGGGAGGCCCTTCTCTTGGCGATACCTTGCTTCTTTAGCTTGGCCTTGGTCTCTCTGAGCTGCATGCTGGTTCTTCCGAATCCCTTGGTTTCTTGTATTCTGGCTTGGGTTGGTGCATCAATCTTGCTCTCGTGCCTGTGCACAGTCTGGGCAACAGACCCAGGGTTTGTTGCACCGACAGAAGCCCCCGGCCTGCCCCGAACGCGCTGCTGAGTGTCATCGAGGTAGGGCCTAATAAGTTCACATGCATGGTTACTGAAGGGGTCGGCCCCTTGAGGTCTTTGTTGCTTCTTTATTAGCCTTGATTCCTGGCCAGTTTCCGGTTTCCCCGCGCATGGTGTAAAGCCAATAGTGGTGGGGACGCTCCAGTGATGCCCCGTGAATGACTTTAACGCACGGGGTAGAAACTGCCAATTTACTCTTCCGACGGCGCGCCCTTATCCCTGGCCACGTATGCTGCATGCATCGCACGGGGTAGGTAACGGAGGCGCATGGTGCGGGAGAGCATCATGGTGAGGGCCCGGCCATCTTTAATTGGTGGAGGAGGACGGTGGCGGCTCATTGATGGAGTAGCTACCCTCTCCGCCCAGCCTATAAAAGGGAGGGGCGGAGGAGGGCGGAGTCATCCATCTTTGCATTCCTCCTCTTCTTATATTTCACTTCTGTTGGCCATGTCGAAGAGAGGGGCCTGGGGCCAACCCCCGGGTCCCTGCTCGGAATCTCCCTTGGATCTGAGAGGAAGGTTCGGGTAGCGTGGCGCCGACGCTAGGGGTGACAACCCCAGTGTGCTTGCTGCCGGGTCACCCATGGCCTTGATTTTACTGGGAGGGGAAGCGTGCGATGCCGTGTCGCAGCTTGAAGTAGCCATGGCGTCTGGTAGTCGATCGCTCCCCATTCTTCTTCCCTTCGTGGCACCGGGGAGGGGCCATGGAAGGGATTCGCCACCGATAGGGGCGAATCTGGCTTCCCCAGGGCGTCTTCCATCTATCGCGCATGGATGCTCCCTGCTCTCGCATGCGTCCTCAGGACGTGCAGTGACTTCTGACGCCAGGGCTCCTGGGGACGACCATGCTCTCTATGGGGAGGCCCAGAGAGCATGGTACCAAGCATGATGGGTGCACCGGGGCCTTCAGGTGGTGGTGGTGTGGATGGCAGCGGCAACCCATGATGTGTCAAGAATAGGGCCAACCGTTACGACGAGTCGTGTTTGCCGGTGACTCCGTGTCCCCCATCTGGTCCTCCGACAGCGTCACCATCCACGCCTGCCCTCCCGTTTCTTCCCCCCTTCCAGGGAGCGGCACCGTCCTGATCCTGGGGAGGCGCCGAATCCCAGCCGTGCCCATCTCTGGTCCCTTCGACCTCTTCCTGCAGGAGATGGACGGGGGCAAAGGCATAACGGGTCACTTATCTTTTTTCAATCTTAAACTTGTAGGCAATTGCCAAATTTTAATTCAAATAATGTAATCCCTCGAGTCCATCTTTGTGTTCTGTAATGCTTGTACTTGTATTAGCATATGAATGAAAAAGATGAACCTTGCCGGGAACCCGTGCATGTATATGTCCATGCAGAGGTGGAATGCCTCTTTAATGTAAAAAAACAAGTTATCCCCGGCAGGCTATCCTGCCGCCCCCCTCTTTGTCTGTCGGAGAGCTACGTCCGCTGGGGAACAGACAGAGGGTCCAGCCCCCCCGCCAACTCCTTTTTACCAATGGCCACTGCGACCATCCTGACTGAAGCAACGCCCGAGTCATGGATAGGAGCACCTAAGTCTCAAAGGAGAAGTGATGTTTTCTCATGCAAAGTTATAGCTTTACAAAACACTAATGGACAGGAGGTAGAACTTATCTGTTTGGCTTGTCAAGGACCGCTATGCCAGGCAATCTTCTTAACTCCTTGACGAGAATGAATACAGGATGCGATCCTATCTATATGCATATGCAAATGCTCATGAAATGATTATGCAGTGATCTTGGTGTGCTCATGCATCCATGCAATCTTAGTTGGGAGCCCCCTACATCACTTCTTTATTTTCTCTTGCACGGGGTCATCGCCCCAGCTTTGTACAAGGGGTTACATGCAACTGAGGCAAGGCCTATACAAAAGGGTGGCTGCCGGGCACGGCCCGACAGCCGCACCTTACAGGTAGTTCTTGCGGAGATGCTCAATATGCCATGAGTTTTGCAACTGAGTGCCATCCCCGGTCTCCAGATGGACTACGTTGGGTCTGGTGACTCGTACCACTAGGTAAGGGCCTTCTCACTTCGATGATAACTTGTGTGTACCCTTGGTGGACTAGACGCGCCTAAGGACAAGATCACCTTCCTCAAAACACCGGGCATGAACCCTACGGCTATGATAGCGACGCATGGCTTGCTGGTAGCGTGTAGCACACGTAGCAGCCCGGAGACGGTTCTCCTCAACTAGCATAGCATCGTCACACCGGTGCTGATCTTGCACTACTTCATCATAGGCAAGCACTCGAGGGGACTTGTAAATGAGTTCCATGGGGATAACTGCTTCTACCCCGTAGACTAGGGGGAAGGGAGTCTGCCCGGTAGCTCAGTTAGGTGTCATTCTGAGGGACCAGAGAACTACCGACAGCTCCTTGATCCACCGCATACCGTGCTTCTGCAGCGTATCAAATGTTCTTGTCTTGAGTCCACGTAGCACTTCAGTGTTCGCCCTCTCAGCTTTCCATTGCTCCGGGGGTGTGCCACAGAGGAAAATGAGATATTGCATACGAGGGTACGAACATATTGAATGAAGGCATGGCTCGTGAACTGGGTGCCGTTGTCGGTGATGATCCTTGCCGGAACTCCAAAACGACACACCAATTCTTTCAAGAACTTGATAGCTGACTGAGCAGTCACCTTTCTCATGGCATTCACTTCCGGCCACTTTGTAAACTTGTCGATGGAAACGAACAAGAATTCAGAGCCCCCGATTGCTCGGGGAAAGGGGCCGAGGATATTGAGCCCCTATACCGAAAATGGCCATGAGAGAGGGATTGTCTGAAGTGCTTGGGCAGGCAGGTGTGTTTTCTTGGAATGGAACTGTCAGGCTTCACATGTCGTGACAAGCTCAACCGCATCTTGGAGGGCTATGGGCCAATAGAATCCTTGTGGGAATGCTTTCCCAGCTAATGCCCTTGATCCAATGTGGGAGATGCACATTCCTCTATGAATCTCAGCCAACAGTTCCTTTCCATCCTGTCGGCAGACACACTTCAATTTCACACCGTTGGGTCTCCTTCTGTATAGAGTGTCATCGACAAACTGATACATACTGGCCCTCCGGGCTACTCTTTCAGCTTCATCTTGGTTAGCGGGGAGTTCTCCGGTCTGGAGGAAGTGGACGATGTGCCTTGCCCAAGTTGGAGCCTGGGGCTTGGCAACGAGGACTAGCGACACCTCCTCTACTGCGGGAGCACCAGCCTCGTTCGCGGGGTCCACGGGCCCAGCTGGAGGGGGTGGTCTGGCAGGCTGTGAGGAGTTGTTTCCGGTGGGGTCTCTACCGGGAGCGGACGGCTCGACCGGGAGAGGCTTAACGTAGTCCAACTTTCTCCTTTTCTGGGCCATTGTTGCTGGGGATATGGAGGGCTGAGAGAGACGAAGAACAAAAGTGCATGGTTCCACAGGAAGCTTCTGCGTAGCACACTTTGACAGTGCATGGTTCTACCACACAACCTTCTTCTTGTAGACGTTGTTGGGCCTCCAAGTGCAGATGTTTGTAGGACAGTAGAAAATTTCCCTCAAGTGGATGACCTAAAGTTTATCAATCCGTAGGAGGCGTAGGATGAAGATGGTCTCTCTCAAGCAACCTTGCAACCAAATAACAAAGAGTCTCTTGTGTCCCCAACACACCCAATACAATGGTAAATTGTATAGGTGCACTAGTTTGGTGAAGAGATGGTGATACAAGTGGTATATGGATGGTAGATAAAGGTTTTTGTAATCTAAAAAATATAAAAACAGCAAGGTAACTAATGATAAAAGTGAGCACAAACGGTATTGCAATGCGTTGAAACAAGGCCTAGGGTTCATACTTTCACTAGTGCAAGTTCCCTCGACAATAATAACATAATTGGATCACATAACTATCCCTCAACATGCAACAAAGAGTCACTCCAAAGTCACTAATAGCGGAGAACAAACGAAGAGATTATGGTAGGGTACGAAACCACCTCAAAGTTATTCTTTCCAATCAATCCGTTGGGCTATTCCTATAAGTGTCACAAACAGCCCTAAAGTTCGTACTAGAATAACACCTTAAGACACAAATCAACCAAAACCCTAATGTCACCTAGATACTCCAATGTCACCTCAAGTATCCGTGGGTATGATTATACGATATGCATCACACAATCTCAGATTCATCTATTCAAACCAACACAAAGTACTTCAAAGAGTGCCCCAAAGGTTCTACCGGACAGTCAAGAAGAAAATGTGTGCCAACCCCTATGCATAGGTTCATGGGCGGAACCCGCAAGTTGATCACCAAAACATACATCAAGTGGATCAATAGAATACCCCATTGTCACCATGGGTATCCCACGTAAGACATACAATGAGTGTTCTCAAATCCTTAAAGAATCAATCCGATAAGATAACTTCAAAGGGAAAGCTCAATCCATTACAAGAGAGTAGAGGGGGAGAAATATCATAAGATCCAACTATAATAGCAAAGCTCGCGATACATCAAGATCGTACCACCTCAAGAACACGAGAGAGAGAGAGAGAGAGAGAGATCAAACACATAGCTACTGGTACATACCCTCAGCCCCGAGGGAGAACTACTCCCTCCTCGTCATGGAGAGCACCGGGATGATGAAGATGGCCACCGGAGAGGGATTCCCCCCCTCCGGCAGGGTGACGAAATGGGTCTATATTGGTTTTCGGTGGCTACGGAGGCTTCTGGCGGTGGAACTCCCGATCTATTGTGCTCCCCGAAGTTTTTAGGGTATATGTGTATATATGGGAGGAAGAAGTATGTCGGTGGACCTCCGGGCTGTCCACGAGCCAGGGGGTGCGCCCAGGGGGGTGGACACGCCCCCACTCTCGTGGGCAACCCGGGACTCTCCTGGTCCATCTCCAATACTCCGTGGGCTTCTTCTGGTCCAAAAATAAGTTCCGTGAAGTTTCAGGTCCATTGGACTCCGTTTGATTTTCCTTTTCTGTGATACTCTAAAACAAGGAAAAAACAGAAACTAGCACTGGGCTCTGGGTTAATAGGTTAGTCCCAAAAATAATATATAAGTGTATAATAAAGCCCAAACATCCAAAACAAATAATATAATAGCATGGAACAATCAAGAATTATAGATACATTGGAGACGTATCAGCATCCCCAAGCTTAATTCCTGCTCGTCCTTGAGTAGGTAAATGATAGAAACAGAATTTTTGATGTGGAATGCTACTTGGCATAATTTCAATGTAGTTCTTATTAATTGTGGTATGAATATTCAGATCCGAAAGATTCAAGATAAAATTTCAATATTGACATAAAAATAATAATACTTCAAGCATACTAACTAAGCAATTATGTATTCTCAAAATAACATGGCCAAAGAAAGCTATCCCTACAAAATCATATAGTCTGGTTATGCTCCATCTTCACCACACAAAATATTTAAATCATGCACAACCTCGATGACAAGCCAAGCAATTGTTTCATACTTTTGATGTTCTCAAACTTTTTCAATCTTCACGTAATACATGAGCGTGAGCCATGGACATAGCATTATAGGTGGAATAGAATGGTGGTTGTGGAGAAGACAAAAAGGAGAAGATAGTCTCACATCAACTAGGCGTATCAACGGGCTATGGAGATGCCCATCAATAGATATCAATGTGAGTGAGTAGGGATTGCCATGCAATGGATGCACTAGAGCTATAAGTGTATGAAAGCTCAAAAAGAAACTAAGTGGGTGTGCATGCAACTCGCTTGCTCACGAAGACCTAGGGCATTTTGAGGAAGCTCATCATTGGAATATACAAGCCAAGTTCTATAATTAAAAATTCCCACTAGTATATGAAAGTGATATCATAAGAGACTCTCTATCATGAAGATCATGGTGCTACTTTGAAGCACAAGTGTGGTAAAAGGATAGTAGCATTGCCCCTTCTCTCTTTTTCTCTCATTTTTTATTATATTATATTATATTTTTTTATTTGGCCTTTTCTCTTTTTTATGGCCTCTTTTCTATTTTTTATTTGGGCTTCTTTGTCCTCTTTTATTTATTTATTTATTTTCGTCCGGAGTCTCATCCCGACTTGTGGGGGGAATCATAGTCTCCATCATCCTTTCCTCATTGGGACAATGCTCTAATAATGATGATCATCACACTTTTATTTACTTACAACTCAAGAATTACAACTCGATTCTTAGAACAAAATATGACTCTATATGAATGCCTCCGGCGTTGTACCGGGATGTGCAATGACTCATGAGTGACATGTATGAAAGAATTATGAACGGTGGCTTTGCCAAAAATACAATGTCAACTACATGATCATGCATAGCAATATGACAATGATGGAGCGTGCCATAATAAACAGAATGGTGGGAAGTTGCATGGCAATATATCTCGGAATGGCTATTGGAATGCCATAATAGGTAGGTATGGTGGCTGTTTTGAGGAAGGTATATGGTGGGTTTATGGTACTGGCGAAAGTTGCGCGGTACTAGAGAGGCTAGCAATGGTGGAAGGGGGAGAGTTTGTATAATCCATGGACTCAACATTAGTCATAAAGAACTCACATACTTATTGTAAAAATTTATCAGTTATCAAAACAAAGTACTATGTGAATGCTCCTAGGGGGATAGATTGGTAGGAAAAGACCGTCGCTCGTCCCCGACCGCCACTCATAAGGAAGACAATCAATAAATAAATCATGCTCCGACTTCATCACATAACGGTTCACCATACGTGCATGCTACGGGAATCACAAACTTCAACACAAGTATTTCCCAAATTCACAACTACTCAACTAGCATGACTCTAATATCACCATCTCCATATCTCAAAACAATCATCAAGTATCAAACTTCTCTTAGTGTTCAAGGCACTTTATATGATAGTTTTTATTATACCCCTCTTGGATGCCCATCATATTAGGACTAAATTCATAACCAAAGAAAATTACCATGTTGTTTAGGACTCTCAAAATAATATAAGTGAAGCATGAGAGTTCATCTATTTCTACAAAATAAATCCACCGCCGTGCTCTAAAAAGATATAAGTGAAGCACTAGAGCAAGAACAAACTACTCCGAAAGATATAAGTGAAGCTCAATGAGTAGTTGAATAATTATGCAACTATGTGAAGACTCTCTAAAATTTAAGAATTTCAGATCTTGGTATTTTATTCAAACAGAAAGCAAAACAAAATAAAATAAAATGACGCTCCAGGCAAAACACATATCATGTGGTGAATAAAAATATAGCTCCAACTAAAGTTACCGATGAACGAAGACGAAACAGGGGATGCCTTCCGGGGCATCCCCAAGCTTAGGATTTTGGTTGTCCTTGAATATTACCTTGGGGTGCCTTGGGCATCCCCAAGCTTAGGCTCTTGCCACTCCTTATTCCATAGTCCATCGAATCTTTACCCAAAAGTTGAAAACTTCACAACACAAAACTCAAAATAGAAAATCTCGTGAGCTTCGTTAGCGAAAGAAAACAAAACACCACTTAAAGGTACTGTAATGAACTCATTTTTGATTTATATTGGTGTTAAACCTACTGTATTCCAACTTCTCTATGGTTTACAAACTATTTTACTAGCCATAGATTCATCAAAATAAGCAAACAACACATGAAAAACAGAATCTGTCAAAAACAGAACAGTTTGTAGTAATATGTAGCTAACGCAAACTTCTGGAACCCCAAAAATTCTAAAATAAATTGCTGGACGCGAGTAATTTATATATTAATTATCTGAAAAAAATAATCAACTCAATATCACTATCCAAATAAAAATGGAAGCAATTATCGTGAGTGCTAAAGTTTCTATTTTTTTACAGCATGACCATAAAGACTTTCCCCAAGTCTTCCCAAAGGTTCTACTTGGCACAAACACTAATTAAAAACAAACCACATCTAAACAGAGGCTAGATGAATTATTTATTACTAAACTGAACCAAAAATCAAGGAACAAGAATGAAGTTGGGTTGCCTCCCAACAAGCGCTATCGTTTAACGCCCCTAGCTAGGCATGATGATTTCAACGACGCTCACATAAAAGATAAGAATTGAAACATAAAGAGAGCATCATGAAGAATATGACTAGAACATTTAAGTCTAACCCACTTCCTATGCATAGGGATTTTGTGAGAAAACAACTTGTGGGAACAAGAATCAACTAGCATAGGAAGGTAAAACACGCATAACTTCAAAATTTTAAGCACATGGAGAGGAAACTTGATATTATTTTAATTCCTACAAGCATATGTTCCTCCCTCATAATAACTTTCAGTAGCATCATGAATGAATTAAACAATATAACCAGCACATAAAGCATTCTTTTCATGATCTACAAGCATAAAATTTTTATTACTCTCCACATAAGCAAATTTCTTCTCATGAATAGTAGTGGGAGCAAATTCAACAAAATAACTATCATGTGAGGCATAATCCAATTGAAAGTTAAAATCATGATGAAAAGTTTCATGCATATCATTATTCTTTATAGCATACAAGTCATCACAATAATCATCATAAATAGGGGGCATGCTTTCATCATAATAGATTTTCTCATCAAAACTTGGGGGACAAGAAATACCATCTTCATCAAACATAGCATCCCCTAGCTTGTGGCTTTGCATATCATTAGCATCATGGATATTCAAAGAATCCATACTAACAACATTACAATCATTCTCATCATTCAAAGATTTAGTGCCAAACATTCTAATGCATTATTTTTCTAACACTTTGGCAAAATTCCTTCCCATCATACTCACGAAAGATATTAAAAAGATGAAGCGTATGAGGTAAACTCAATTCCATTTTTTATAGTTTTATTTTATAAACTAAATTAGTGCTCAAACAAGAAACAAAAAGATACGATTGCAAGATCTAAAGATATACCTTCAAGCGCTAACTTCCCCGGCAACGACGCCAGAAAAGAGCTTGATGTCTACTACACATCCTTCTTCTTGTAGACGTTGTTGGGCCTTCAAGTGCAGAGGTTTGTAGGACAGTAGCAAATTTCCCACAAGTGGATGACCTAAGGTTTATCAATCCGTAGGAGGCGTAGGATGAAGATGGTATCTCTCAAGAAACCCTGCAACAAAATAACAAAGAGTCTCTTGTGTCCCCAACACACCCAATACAATGGTAAATTGTATAGGTGCACTAGTTCGGCAAAGAGATGGTGATACAAGTGGTATATGCATGCTAGATAAAGGTTTTTGTAATCTGAAAATATAATAAACAGCAAGGTAACTAATGATAAAAGTGAGCACAAACAGTATTGCAATGCGTTGAAATAAGGCCTAGGGTTCATACTTTCACTAGTGCAAGTTCCCTCGACAATAATAACATAATTGGATTACATAACTATCCCTCAAGATGCAACAAAGAGTCACTCCAAAGTCTCTAACAGCGGAGAACAAACAAAGAGATTATGGTAGGGTACGAAACCACCTCAAAGTTATTCTTGCCAATCAATCTGTTGGGCTATTCCTATAAGTGTCACAAACAGCCCTAGAGTTCGTACTAGAATAACAACTTAAGATACAAATCAACCAAAACCCTAATGTCACCTAGATACTCCAATGTCTCCTCAAGTATCCGTGGGTATGATTATACGATATGCATCACACAATCTCAGATTCATCTATTCAAACCAACACAAAGTAGTTCAAAGAGTGTCCCAAAGATTCTACCGGAGAGTCAAGACAAAAACGTGTGCCAACCCCTATGCATAGGTTCATGGGCGGAACCCGCAAGTTGATCACCAAAACATACATCAAGTGGATCAATAGAATACCCCATTGTCACCATGGGTATCCCACGCAAGACATACATTGAGTCTTCTCAAATCCTTAGAGACTCAATCCGATAAGATAACTTCAAAGGGAAAACTCAATCCATTACAAGAGAGTAGAGGGGGAGAAACATCATAAGATCCAACTATAATAGCAAAGCTCGCAATACATCAAGATCGTACCACCTCAAGAACACGAGAGAGAGAGAGAGATCAAACACGTAGCTACTGGTACATACCCTCAGCCCCGAGGGAGAACTACTCCCTCCTCGTCATGGAGAGCACCGGGATGATCAAGATGGCCATCGGAGAGGGATTCCCCCCCTACGGCAGGGTGCCGGAACGGGTCTAGATTGGTTTTCGGTGGCTACGGCGGCTTCTGACGGTGGAACTCCCGATCTATTGTGCTCCCCGAAGTTTTTAGGGTATATGGGAAGAAGAAGTACGTCGGTGGACCTCCGGGCTGTCCACGAGGCAGGGGGGCGCGCCCAGGGGCCGGGGTGGGCGCGCCCCCCACCCTCTTGGGCAGCCTGGGACTCTCATGGTCCATCTCCGATACTCCGTGGGCTTCTTCTAGTCCAAAAATAAGTTCCGTGAAGTTTCAGGTCAATTGGACTCCGTTTGATCTTCCTTTTCTATGATACTCCAAAACAAGGAAAAAACCAGAAACTGGCACTGGGCTCTGGGTTAATAGGTTAGTCCCAAAAATAATATAAAAGTGTATAATAAAGCCCATAAACATCCAAAACAGATAATATAATAGCATTGAACAATAAAAAATTATAGATACGTTGGAGACGTATCAGATATCCACGGCCACCTATGGGACTAGGAGGCCCCTTGAAGGTTTGGCAGGGGGACGTCACATTGCACAAAGAGCAGACCAGCGCATGGCAGCACGGCAGAGAACACACAAGCAATTTACCCAAGTTTGGGCCGCCACGAGGCGTAAAACCCTACTCCCGTTTTGGTGGATTGATGGTGGAATGGAAGTGGTGAAGCGTAGTACACTTGCCCGGCAGGGGTTTCTCTAGGGCAGTAGCCACTACGTGCGTATGAGGGAGTGGGTTCATCAAATCTCCTACCCTATCTACAGTTGCCATGGGCCTCCTTTTATAGATTAAGGGACCACCACAATGGCAAAGTAGTCAATACGCACTAACATGATAGCAAATAGTGCTATCATACCTAACTCTGTGGGCTAACAGGGCGCATTTAGTGCACCACTTAGCATCACATCACTGGTTGCCCGACAAGGCTTGCCGGGCTATTTTGCCAGCTCCGCGCCTGCTCTCTTGACACGTCACAGGACGGGTGTCACTTGTAGGTTTCGTCTGTAGGAAATGGCTGCCACTTAATCACCTTGCGGCTTGACACTACACTGATGGATGACGTGGGTCATGCTGGAGTGGTTGGTGAGGTGGTTTTTCCTCCGCGAGCCCCGGCAGGGCCCTGCCGGGGTGCCTTGGTCGTCTTCTTCTGGGGGTGGCCTTGTCCCTTGCCTGGCTCGCTTGTCCGGCAAGGAAGGCCCTTCTCTTGGCGCTACCTTGCTTCTTTGGCTTGGCCTTAGTCTCTCTGAGCTGCATGCTGGTTCTTCTGAATCCCTTGGTTTCTTGTATTCTGACTTCGGTTGGTGCATCGATCTTGCTCTCGTGCCTGTGCACAGTCTGGGTAACAGACCCAGGGTTTGTTGCATCGACAGTTGGTGAAACCAACAATGGCAAATACCTGACCGCTATTGTGTGATTACGGTGATCCTTAGCTTCAAAAATGATAGGCGTGTTGGACCATCTCAACGGCTTCCGGGCATCGACTGATGGCTTTGTCGCATTTATCTCGTGTGCCCACTATTTAAGTTGGCGGTGAGAGGAATGCAACGAGGTGCCACCATCAATGCACATGGCTTCTATAGCTTTTAGAAACTCATGATCGCTGGACTCGTTGTCCTCTTCGTGGTCATCATCACCATCTTTCTTGTCGCGGCCTCGAGCAGGCCTATCATATTGTTTGTCCTTGCCGCGGCGACCTCCTCGGCCACCATGTTTCTTGCGGGACCCCTCAGCACCATCCTGTCCCTTCTCCTTGTCTCGCCTCTCATATTCAATTTTTTGCCTCTCGACGAGCTGTTCAACTTGCCGGTAGTTCTGGAGATCATGGTCCTTGGTGCGATGGATCTTGCAATAATGTTTGTCGGAGCCCTCTAGCTTGTCTGCAGCCGCCAAGGCCAGACAGGCGGCGCACGCGGCAACCTCCTTGCCGAGGTCGTTAACCTTGGTCTTCTTGGCGGCGTTGGGGTTGCCAGATTCCTCGATTGCAAGCACGGTTTTGCCCTTGCCCTTCCTATTACGCCGTCGGCCCTTGTTTGCCGGGACGACGGCGTCTTCATCTCCGGAGTTAGTTCTTGCGCTGGCATCTTCGTCGGGGTATTTCCTTGCTTCTTCAGCTCTAGCACATCTGTCGACTAAAACATAAAGCTTGACAACATCCCTAACCTTGTTCATCGCCAGCTCTTCACGCATCTTGCAATTGTGCACATTTTGATGAAACGCGCTGAAAACAATGGCAGGATGAATGTCTGGGATGTTGTACTATACACGGCTGAATCTCTGTATGTACTTACGCAAGGTTTCACCCTCTTTTGGGGGGATGAGGTGTAGATCACTTGCCTGGCCAGGAGCTTGGTGGCCTCCGGTAAAGGCGCCAACAAACTCGTGACACATCCTACCAAGAAGAGATGGAATTTTCTGGCAGGTGCATCAACCACGACCTGCCGTTGGGCTTGAGTACCAACAGGAAGTAGTTGGTGAGCACCTTGTCGTCTCGAGCTCTGGTAGCCTGCACCGCAATGGTGTAGATGCTCGGGAACTCCGACGGGTGAGTCTTGTCGTCGTATTTCTCCGGGACCTCTGGTTTGAACGTGAGAGAAGTGGGCCACTGAACTCGCGGTAGCTCACGGGTAAAAGCTGGACAACCCATCTCGTAAGGTAAGTCACGAGAATCCCTCGGTGCAGGCTTGTCTATAGTATTTAAAAAAACAGTGGGCCCTGCACGCCTATCAGATTGATGGCGCGCTTCCCGCCGCCGCTTGATGGTGGTTCGAGTGTCTTCTTTGACTCGTTCCCAAAGAACTTGACGTTGATCTCAGCGAGTTCGTGGATCAGACGACGCCGTGGATCTGTCATCGCGGGCATCGACCCGCTGAACTAGCGATCGCTGTTGTCGAGGTGGAGGAGAGTGCACCGTGGTTGCACCACCTCCGATCTTTCCACCAGCGGAATGCGCCGGCTCGATGGGCTGCCGCCGCGAAGGTTCCGCCTGCTGCTGCCCACCCCTATTGGTGAAACTAACGAGGCTCTGAATAGCAGACCTCCATTCTTAGAGCTTCTCAGCATCGGGAGGAAATTCCAAGAGTAGCTGTTCTTGCGCCAACGCTTCTGCCAGTGTAGGTGGCAGTGACAGGCACGAAGAACGTGAGGTGCTCTGACTCCTAACCGTATTAGAAGGAGCTCCATCACAGTCCCGCGGCCGTGCGCTGTTTCCACCGGCTTCTTGGTGGGCATGCTGGCCCCGCGCATATCGGGAGTGATGCTGAGGGCTCTTTCCATGGGGACGCTTGGGGTCACCAACGTCACGGCACTGCTCATCGCGCATGACCTGGGGAGACCACGGCTCATGCGCTAGCGGGGTTGTCTTGGAAGTCGCCTTTCCACCCTTGGAGGTCGATGCACCTCCCGTATGCAGCACAACTCCGTTCTTGGATCCAACGGTGCACGGGCAGTCGTCGCGGCCGCGTACTATACCGCTCGCCTGGCTCCGGTCGCCAGAATGTCGTGGAAGCTCATGATCTCTACCTCCTCCCACGTCCATCCCGTCGCCCGTCCGTGTTGGTATGGGCAGACCAGCCACAAGTGAACCAATCGCCATGATACCCTTCCTCTTAGGAAGCATGATGACGAAGACTTTGAAGAAACTGACATGCTGACTGCTAGATCAGGTTCGCGCAACCTCTGTCCCCTGCCTGCACTACAAAATAATACACTTCCGTGATGATACATGTTTGTCACAGTAGGTCACGTCTTCTATCATGCATGTACATCCATGACGACTTAATGACAGAATCAAGATAGTCATACCTGTGCTCCATGACAATACCAAAATTATCATCACGGAAGTGTTCACTTCCATGACGATAAATGATGCATCGTGGAAGTGCTTTCGTCAAGGGTAACCCACACCCGACATCCACCGTAACGGGTCACCGTTAAGCTATCAGGTTTGGTTTTGGATCCGATAACCTGTTAACAGCCCGGATGAATGGCGATTTTCCACGTGTAAAATTCTCCTTGACCGCAGGAAACATGCGTCAGCTCATCATTGGGTCAAATAGGCGCCTATGATATGTCGACACGTGCGACGGCCCACCACTGGCCCATTTAGCTTACAAAGTCCAGCCCATTTGACTTGATCAAAAGTTAGCGGGCCGGCCCATGAAAAGTGTGTTAATGATCTGTTCGCAATAGCCAATTTTCGACCCGGTACTCATGGCCCGTTAGGGCCTTCCCGAAATCGGCCCAACAACATCATGTGGGCTATCGAATATAAAACCAGCCTATTTCACTTTCGGCCCATGTATGGCCCACGACGTCTTTCGGCCCATATGAGGCCTTTCGTATCTTTAGGCCCTTTAGTGGCCCATGGTGACTCTAGCCCATAATGTACAATAAATTTCTTTATACCTATTAACGGCCCATGATTCACATGGGCCGTTTCCGGCCCGTGTTAGCTTTCGGCCTACTGACGGGCCATACGTTCTTGGGCTCTTTTCTGGCCCACGATTACTTCCAGCCTGTTCCCCTAATGGGCCAAATTCGGCCCATGGATAGAATCGGCCCGTTTGTGGCATGTTAACCCATTGCGCCATTTCCTGCCCATCCTATATTCCGGCCCATTAACGACCTGTTATGCTTGTGACAGAATTAAGGCTTTGTTGTCTTCCGGCCTGTTAACGGCCCGTTACCGTGCTGGCCTGATAAAAATTATGCCCGTTTACGGCCGATGTGTCCCATTTATTCAATGGCCCGAGGCCACCGATTCTAAGGCCCATTGGAGGCCCATTTATCCGACGGCCCGTAGGAGGCCCATGGATCCTACAGCCTGTAGCAGCGTCAAGGTTACTGATATGTCTCCAACGTATCTATAGTTTTTGACTGATCCATGCTGTTATATTATCATTCTTGGATGTTTCATAATCATTTTATAGTCATTTTATATCAATTTTTGGTACTAACCTATTGACATAGTGCCAAGTGCTAGTTGTTGTTTTTTGCATGTTTTTTACATCGGAGGTAATCAATATCAACGGAGTCCAAACGCAGCAAAACTTTTTGTGGATTGTTTTGGGACTAGAAGACATCCAATGGGCCGAAGAAGCACCAGGGGCTACTCCGAGGATAGCACAACCCACCAGGGCGTGCCTGGAGGCCCAAGCGCGCCTTGGTGGGTTGTGCCCTCCTCGAGTGCCCCCCGGACCGCCTCTTTACTCTATAAATACCCCAATATTCCAGAAACCCTAGGGGAGTTGACGAAAATCAATTCCAGTTACCGTAGAGTCCAAAACCACCAAATCCAATCTAGACACTATCACGGAGGGGTTCACCACTTCCATTGGTGCCTCTCCGATGATGCATAAGTAGTTCTTTGTAGACCTTCGGGTCCGTAGTTTGTATCTAGATGGCTTCCTCTCTCTCGTTTGATTCTCAATACAATTCTCTCTTGGAGATCCATATGATGTAACTCTTTTTGCGGTGTGTTTGTTGGGATCCGATGAACTTTGAGTTTATGATCAGATATATCTCTTTTTATCCATGAAAGTTATTTGAGTTTCTTTGATCTCTTATATGCATGATTGCTTATAGCCTCGTATTTCTTGTCCGATATTTGGGTTTTGTTTGGCCAACTTGATCTATTTATCTTGCAATGGGAAGAGGTGCTTTGTAGTGGGTTCAATCTTACGGTGCTTGATCCCAGTGATAGAAGGGGAATCGATCCATATGTATCATTTCTACTAAGGATAAAACGATGGGGTCTATTTATACATAAATAGATCTTATCTACATCATGTCATCGTTCTTATTGCATTACTCCGTTTCTCCATTAACTTAATACACTAGATGCATGCTGGATAGTGGTTGATGTGTGGAGTAATAGTAGTAGATGCAGGCAGGAATCGGTCTACAAATCTTGGATGTGATGCCTATATAATGATCATTTCCTGGATATCGTCATGATTATTTGAAGTTCTATCAATTGCCCAACAGTAATTCGTTTACCCACCGTTTGCTATTTTTTCTCAAGAGAAGCCACTTGTGAAACCTATGACCCCCGGGTCTCTTTCTCATATTATTTGCCTTTGCCATCTATTTTATTTGCCTTTTATTTTCAGATCTAGTAAACCAAAAATACAAAAATACCTTGCTGCAATTTATTCTTATTTATTTATTTTATTTGGCGTTCTATCTATCAACAACCCCTTTAATACGTCGGGTTGCGAGTATTTGTTATTTGTGTGCAGGTGATGTTTACGTATTATTGCTTGGTTCTCCTACTGGTTCGATAACCTTGGTCTCATCACTGAGGGAAACACCTACCGTCGTTGTGTTGCATCATCCCTTCCTCCTTGGGGAAATACAGACGTAGCTTCAAGCCGCATCAAAGGGAATTTCTAGTGCCGTTGTCGGGGAGGATCATCTACATATACCAAGTTCCTAATCACAAATCTCATGTCCTCGCAATTTACATTATTTTCCATTTGCCTCTCGTTTTCCTCTCCCCCACTTCACAAAATTTGCCATTTTATTCGCCCTCTTTTTTTTGTTCGCTGTTTTCTTGCCGGATCTGTTTTTTAGTGTAATTTTTTTGCGTAGTCATCATGACTCAAGAGAACACCAAGTTGTGTGATTTCTCAAATACCAACAACAATGATTTTATTGGCACTCCTATTGCTCCTCCCGCCACTAGTGCGGAATCTTGTGATACTAATACTGCTTTGCTGAATGTTGTTATGAAAAATCAATTTTCCGATACTCCTAATCTTAATACCTTCGTGGAATTATGCGATATGCAAAAGAAAAAAGATGAGGACATTGATATTGTGAAGATGAAATTATTTCAGTTTGCTTTGCGTGATTCTGCAAAAAATTTGTTCTCTTCTTTGCCTTGCAATAGTATCGATTCTTGGAATAAGTGCAAAGATGCTTTTATCACTAAGTATTTTCCGCCTGCAAAAATTATTTCCCTTAGAACCCAGATCATGAATTTCAAGCAACTTGAACATGAGCATGTTGCACAATCTTGGGAAAGGATGAAAATGATGCTAAGGAATTGCCCAACTCATGGGTTAAATCTTTGGATGATCACACAAAACTTTTATGCGGGATTGAATTTTGTTTCTCGTGGGTTAAATCTTTGGATTCCACCGTGGGTGGTACTTTTATGGAAATTAGTTTGGGTGAAGCCACCAAATTGCTTGATAATATTATGGCAAAGTATTCACAATGGCACACTGAAAGACCTCCTACTAGTAAAAAGGTTAATTCGATTGAAGAAATTTCTTCTTTGAGTGAAAAAGTTGATGCTCTTATGAAATTGGTTGCTAGTAAAAGTGCTCCTATTGATTTCAATGATATGCCTTTGTCTACTTTGAGTGAGAAAAATAGTGATGCCGTAGATGTGAATTTTATCTCTTGAAATAATTTCAACAACAATGCTTATAGAGGTAATTTTAATCCTAGGCATTTTCCTAGTAATTCCTCTAATAATTATGGTAATTCCTATATAAATCCTTCTTATAATAATAATAGGAACACCTCTGATCTTAAGAATAATATTAAATAATTTATCAGCACGCAAAAAGTTTTCAACACTACCATAGAAGAAAAGTTGAATAAGATTGATGATTTGTCTAGAAGTGTTGATACAATTTCTCATGATGTAGGAAATCTCAAGATGAAAAATTTTGTGCCTAGAGTTGAGGAATTAATTAAAGCTCTCTATGTTTCTATGGATGAAAGTAAGAAAAGAACTGCTATGCTTAGAGCTAGAAGAGAATTTTTAGAAAAAGCGTTTTCTAGTGATTACTATCGTAAAAGTGATGAAGATCTTAAAATGATTGGTGTTTCTTCTATTGATTCCTTGTTTGGTAAAGTTAAGATTGATGAAAAAGGGACTGGAGAAGAGTCAACTTTAGTTAGAATGCTTGTTGAGAAAGTTGATAAAAGTGGGTTTGAAGAGGTCAAAACTTTAACTAGTGATGTGCCTACTCTTTTGGATTACAAAGACTTTAATTATGATAGTTGCTCTCTGATTCATTGTATTTCTTTGTTGCAATCCATGATAAATTCACCCCATGCATATTAGCAAAATAAAGCCTTTACTAAACATACTGTTGGTGCTATGATGAAAGCTTTGGAAGAAAAGTTGGAATTAGAAGTTTCAATTCCTAGAAAATTACATGATGAATGGGAAGCTACTATCAAAGTCAAGATTAAAAATTAAGAGTGTTTTGCTTTGTATGACTTGGGTGCTAGTGTTTCTACAATTCCGAAATATTTATGTGATGTGCTTGGTCTTACCGATATTGAAGAGTGTTTTTTAAATTTGCACTTGGCGGATTCTACTATTAAAAAGCCTATGGGAACAATTAATGATGTTCTTATTCTTGCAAATAGGAATTATGTGCCCATAGATTTTATTGTTCTTGATATTGATTGCAATCTGTCTTGCCTAATTATTCTTGGTAGACCATTTTTATGCACTATCGGTGCCATGATTTATATGTAAGAAGGCAATATTAAGTTTCAATTTCCACTAGGAAGGGTATGTAACACTTCCCTAGAACAAGAATTAGGCCACCATATGAATCAATCACGAGGGCATCTCATGGATCTCGAAATAAAGATGACCAAACTTAGATCCTTGCTTTGTGCCTATCTAGGGGCGTTGTTGGGGATATAACTATTGGGTACGAACCACCCAGGAGGGGCCGGGCCATACCACTGGCAACTTATCAGTGAAGATGGCGGGTCATAGCAAGCCTATTGACAGCCCAAGACCCATAGGTGAATTGAGGCCCAAAAGGATGAACCGCCACATGCATAACTTGTATTGTAAGGCATGCTTAGTTAGTCACCGAGCCGGACACGTTATGTATGAGCCAGCCGGGACTCTGTAAGCCACCGGGCATCAACCTTTGTATATGAAGGGGTGACCCGGCGGTGGGTTAACTCAAGAAACAAACAATCAAGAACTAGGTCAAGCGTATTCGCTCCCTGGTAATCGAAACCCTAGCAATACAACACAAAGCAGGAGTAGGCTTTTACCTCGTTGAGAGAGGCCGAACCTGGGTAAACTCTCTGTGTCATTTGTCCTGTTTAACCCCTTCAATCTAACCTAGTTGCGATGGCTCCACGACTAAGTCATTTCTCTAGGACATCTGCTGTGTTAAGTCCATGACAGTTGGCACGCACCATGGGGCCAACGCACGATGGTTTCGAGTTCTTGAAGGGCAGCTTCATAGGGATCAAGGGATACGCTGTGGGCCAGATGACCAAAAGTCATCGCGGCAAGCTCTACATCGACGACGTAGGTTGGGGCCCCGAGGCCGGCTCAGTTGAGTACGGGTACCGGGTCCCCTCACTACAAAAAAATACACTTCCGTGATGATACGTGTTTGTCACTGAGGGAGTCCTGGATTAGGGGGTGTTCGGGTAGCTGGACTATACCTTTAGCCGGACTCCAGGACTATGAAGATACAAGATTGAAGACTTCGTCCCGTGTCCGGATGGGACTTTCCTTGGCATGGAAGGCAAGCTTGGCGATGCGGATATTCAAGATCTCCTACCATTGTAACCGACTCTGTGTAACCCTAACCCTATCCGGTGCCTATATAAACCGGAGGGTTGTAGTCCGTAGGACATCAACTCCATATACAACAATCATACCATAGGCTAGCTTCTAGGGTTTAGCCTCCTTGATCTCGTGGTAGATCTACTCTTGTACTACCCATATCATCAATATTAATCAAGCAGGAGTAGGGTATTACCTCCATCGAGAGGGCCCAAACCTGGGCAAAAACATCGTGTCCCTTGTCTCCTATTACCATCCGGCCTTGACGCACAGTTCGGGACCCCCTACCCGAGATCCGCCGGTTTTGACACCGACATTGGTGCTTTCATTGAGAGTTCCTCTCTGTCATCGCCTTTAGGCCCGATGGCTCCTTTGATCATCAACAACGATGCGGTCCAGGGTGAGACTTTTCTCCCCGGACAGATCTTCGTCTTCGGCGGCTTCGCGCTGCGGGCCAATTCGCTTGGCCACCTGGAGCAGATCGAAAGCTACGCCCCTGGCCATCAAGTCAGGTTTGGAAGCCTAAATTACATGGCAGACATCCGCGGAGATTTGATCTTCGACGGATTCGAGCCACAACCAAGTGCGCCGCACTGTCTCGCGGGGCATGATCTAGCTCTGTCACCGAACAGTATCCCGGAGGCCGCAAACGCACTAGCTCTGACCCTTAATTCGGAGCCAGTTGTGTCAGTCGAGGATGAGCGGTTGCACGTCACCTCGGGGGCTGAAATCTCAAAGGCGATCGAGCCGAACGCCGGCCCCACACTCCGCGTGACTCACGACTCCGAGGATCCGGACTCCTCTCCGGACTCCGAACCCCCCACGCCCCTGCCGATCGAATCCGATTGGGCGCCAATAATGGAGTTCACCGCCGCGGACATCTTTCAGCACTCGCCTTTTGGCGACATCCTGAATTCTCTCAAGTCTCTCTCTTTATCAGGAGAGCCCTGACCGGATTACGGTCAGCGAGGATGGGATACGGACGATGAAGAAGTTCAAAGCCCACCCACCACCCACTTTGTAGCCACTGTCGACGATTTAACCGACATGCTTGACTTCGGCTCCGAAGACATCGATGGTATGGACGACGATGTAGGAGACGAACAGGAACCAGCACCTGTAGGGCGCTGGAAGGCCACCTCATCATATGACATATATATGGTGGATACTCCAAAAGATGGAGATGGCGATGGAATAGCAGGGGATGACACCTCCAAGAAACAGCCAAAGCACCAACGTCAGCGGCGCCGCTCTAAATCCCGCCAAAGCAAAAACGGTGATTCCGGCACGGGAGATAATACTACCCTGGATAGCGCCGAAGAACACCCACCACAGCAAGATTCGGCACAAGAAGATGGAGAAGCCAGCCCTCATGAGAGAGCGGCAGACTGAGAGGTCGAGGATGATAACTATATGCCTCCCTCCGAAGACGAGGCAAGCCTCGATGACGACGAATTCGTCGTACCATCAGACCCCACCGAACAAGAGCGTTTCAAACACAGGCTTTTAGCCACGGCAAGCAGCCTCAAGAAAAGCAGCAATAGCTTAGAGCTGACAAAGATTTGCTAGCTGACAGATGGACTGAAGTCCTTGCAGCCGAAGAGTACGAACTCGAACGCCCCTCCAAGAGTTACCCAAAGCGCAGGCCGCTACCCCGATCAGAGGAGGAAGCACCTACATTACCATCGCACGACATGGCAGACCGGCCACCTCGAGGCCGTGACAGAGAGGCCTCTCGGCCCTCAACAGAAGCCATGCCCCGACGCCACTCAACTAAGGCACGGGAAAATGCGCCAGACCTGCGAGACGTACTGGAGGATAAGGCAAGACAAACAAGATCGATCTACGGATCACGTAGGCGCCCTACGGCACGCGACGATGATCTTCACTCCAGATAAAACAAATCCAGCCGGGCCGAACACAACAGACATAGCTCTTCCGAGCTGCGTCGTGATATAGCCCAGTACTGAGGTGCCGCACACCCGCTATGCTTCACGGATGAAGTAATGGATCATAAAATCCCAGAGGGTTTCAAACCCGTAAACATCGAATCATACGATGGCACAACAGATCCGGCGGTATGGATCGAGGATTATCTCCTTCACATCCACATGGCACGCAGCGATGATCTACACGCCATCAAATACCTCCCGCTCAAACTTAAAGGACCGGCCCGGCATTGGCTTAACAGCTTGCCAGCAGACTCAATCGGTTCTTGGGAGGACCTGGAAGCTGCATTCCTCGACAACTTCCAGGGCACTTACGTGCGACCACCGGATGCCGACGACTTAAGCCACATAAATCAGCAGCCAGAGGAATCGGCCAGGCAATTCTGGACACGGTTGCTAACAAAGAAAAACCAGATAGTCGACTGTCCGGACGCAGAGGCCCTAGCAGCCTTCAAGCATAACATCCGCGACGAGTGGCTTGCCCGGCACCTGGGACAGGAAAAGCCGAAATCTATGGCAGCTCTCACGACACTCATGACCCGCTTTTGCGCGGGAGAAGAAAGCTGGCTAGCTTGCAGTAACAACTTATCAAAGAACCCTGGTAATTCGGATACCAAGGACAAAAGTGGCAGGACACGTCGGAATAAGCAAAAACGCCGCGTTAGCAGCGACAGCAATGAAGACACGGCAGTCAATGCCGGATTCAGAGGCTATAAATCCGGTCAGCGGAAAAAGCCATCCAAAAAGAATACTCAGGGCCCGTCCAGTTTGGACCGAATACTCGACCGCTTGTGCCAGATACATGGCACCCCCAAAAGGCCAGACAATCACACTAACAGGGATTGTTGGGTGTTCAAGCAGGCAGGCAAGTTAAGAGCCGAAAACAAAGACAAGGGGCTGCACAGCGACGACGAGGAGGAGCCCAGGCCGCCGAACAACAATGGACAGAAGGGCTTTCGCCCACAAGTGCGGACGGTGAACATGATATACGCAACCCACATTCCCAAGAGGGAGCGGAAGGCAGCGCTACGGGACGTATATGCGTTGGAGCCAGTCGCCCCAAAGTTCAACCCATGGTCCTCCTGCCCGATCACTTTTGATCGAAGGGACCATCCCACTAGCATCCGTCATGGCGGCTTCGTCGCATTGGTTCTCGACCCAATCATCAACGGATTTCATCTCACAAGAGTCCTCATGGACGGCGGCAGTAGCCTGAACCTGCTTTACCAGGATAGAGTGCGGAAAATGGGCATAGATCCCTCAAGGATTAGGCCCACAAAAACGACCTTTAAAGGCGTTATACCAGGTGTAGAAGCCAACTGTACAGGCTCAGTAACACTTGACGTGGTCTTCGTATCCCCAGACAATTTCTGAAGCAAAGAGTTAATCTTCGAATAGTCCCGTTTCGCAGTGGCTATCATGCCCTGCTCGGACAAACCGCATTCGCAAAGTTCAATGCGGTGCCGCACTACGCATATCTCAAGCTCAAGATGCCAAGCCCTCGAGGAGTAATCACAGTCAATGGAAACACCGAACGCTCCCTCCGTACGGAGGAGCACACGGCGGCTCTCGCAGCGGAAGTACAAAGTAGCCTTCTTAGGCAATTCTCCAGTCCGGCCGTTAAAAAGCCAGACACCGCCAAGCGCGCCCGGAGTAACCCATAGCAGGACCGCCTGGCACGTTGTGAGCAAGCATAGCTTTGCGGCCGCAACCCCAGCTCTCGCGACATAGCGAAACCAGTGCCTCGCGTACATAACTACGCCCTTGAAATACCATGGGCACAGGGGAAGGGGCACAATAACGGCACGCCCAAAATACGGCTAAAAACGTACTAGGGGCTGCTGAATTCCTTTTTTAATTTTTTCTTACTTTCAGGACTCCATACTTCGGACGACCTGTTCGGCAATTCGACTGCCGCACAAACGATGCAAGATCCAGGGAGGCAGACAAGCCATGCCGCATTATGGAACTCCCAAGTGGTCTCTGTTACGAGCGGTATACCTGTTTTGAATACAATTCCACGGCCTGCCCCTGGTCAGGACATGTTAAATAGTCCAATATCTTTTTGCTTATCGCACTATTTGTATCGTTCGGCTTTGATAAATAGCCTCTCTATAAACAATGCATAGCTTTTTGTCTATTTTTCGCATTATCCTCTTTTCACATATATGTTTATTAAATGACATGATTGCACCCGTACACCATGGTACGGCAAACACGCCAGGGGCTTCAGTACCCCTCATTATGGTGTGAGAAGTCCGTACACTTTCACAAGTGCGGCACCCCGAACTTATAGCACTATATGCATCGGCTCCGAATCATGATTTGGGTCAATAGTTGGGTTTGCCCGGCTCCTATGTTTTGGTGCCTTACGTTCCGCTATATCGGCTAAGGTAGCACTAGGAGAACCACTGCGATTGTGCCCCGGTTCAGCTGGGTTAAGCACCTCAGTGGAGAAAGCTAAAACTGACTGTCATGATGAGGCGAGAGACCGGTCGCTGTTCGAGAGGTTTTTCGAGTCACTAAAGACTTATGCCGCTTCGAGCGAGGAGCTGGCTTTGTCCGGCCAAGGCATGGATAGCGCCCCGAACTCGGTCTTCCGAACTAGGGGCTTCGCTGAAATTTAAAATTATAGAGTTCTATGGCTAAGTGAGAGTGTTCAAGCATTATAGTCCGATTGCCTGGTTCGTTGTGCTGAGCGCCTCCCTCGAAGGACCCAACTATGGGAAAAAGAGCCCTTAGGTTTATCCCGAACACCCTAGCACTACTGGCATGGGGGCAGAAGCCGACGACTGGCCATCTCTCAATTTTTTGATAAACGGCCGCACAGAAAGTAATATTTTAAATTCAATAAGCATTGCTTAGCGCATATGAACAAGTTCTCAGCACACAGGATAAACACGAGCGAGTTCATTCAAAAATCACATCCTTGGTACATTCATCCGCCACAAGGCGGGCACCTGCAAGAACATCCTTGTAGTAGTTCTCGGGCTTGCGATGCTCCTTCCCCGGCGGCGGCCCGTCCTTCACAAGCTTCTCACCGTCTAGCTTACCCCAGTGCACCTTTGCATGGGCAAGGGCCTGACGGGCACCTTCGATGCAGACGGAGCGCTTGATGACCTCGAGCCTCGGACAGGCCTCCACCAGCCGCCGCACCAGCCCAAAATAGCTCCCAGGCAGGGCCTCTCCGGGCCACAGCCGAACTATGAAGCCCTTCATGGCCTGTTCGGCCGCCTTGTGGAGCTCGACCAGCTGTTTCAGCTGGTCGCTCAAGGGCACAGGGTGTCCGGCCTCAGAATACTGAGACCAGAACACCTTCTCCGTCGAGCTGCCCTCTTCAGCTCGGTAGAATGCGGCAGCGTCGGATACGCTGCGGGGAAGATCTGCGAATGCCCCTAGAGAGCTCCGGATTCGGGTAAGTAACAAGTAGTTTACTTTTATATTTCTACTTTGCATAAAGAATGCCTTACCCGCTGCTATCTTCCTCATCTCCTCCAACTCTTGGAGGGCCTTTTGGGCTTCGGCCTTGGCAGACTTGGCAGTCTCCGCGAGCTCGGGTGCTTGCGCCTTTGACTCAAGCTCCAAACTCTCATGTTTTTTCATGAGAGCCTGAAGCTCTTGCTGCACCTCGCCGACCTAAGCCCCAAGTCTGTCTCGCTTGGTGCGCTCCGCGGCCGTTTTCTTTTCGGCCTCAGACAACGCCTGCTTAAGGGTCGCCACCTCAGTCGTGGCCCCTACAATAAGCAGTACAATCCTGTTATTTTTTTTGCAATCACGCCTTTTTATAGGCACTTTTTCTGTAAGGTATTTCTTACCTTCTCTCTCCTCGAGCCACCGCTTGGCAAGGCCGAGCTCTTGCTCGGTCTGCTCGAGGTCCTACTTCAGGACACCCACCTCCGCAGTCAGTGCGGCGGTGGATAGCAGTGAAGCCTGCATACGCATATTGACTCTTTTTTGTTAGACTCCTGCGATATTTAATAGATCCTCTATTCGGCTTTTCTTTTCGAACGCCAAACAGAGCATCAGGGGCTACTGTCTATGCGGTAATATTTTTACATATTTTTACTTACCTCGAAGCCTGTTAGAAGGCTAGCGCAAGCTTCAGTCAGTCCGCTCTTGACGGACTGAACCTTCTGGATCACCGTACTCATAATAGTACGGTGCCCCTCGTCGATGGAGGAGCCGTCGAGCACCTCTAGCAGATTGTCCGGCACCTCCAGTTGGACGGAGGCCGCCGGCTCAGAAGGCTTGCTCCTCTTGGAAGGAGTTCGCCTACCGCGGTCCGGAACTGTGGAAGATTCCGGCGCGGTGTCCGGCACAAAGCCGGACTTGGAGCCCTAGGGGGCCTTATCCCCTTCACTCCTGGAGTCCGGGAGGTTGCCTTGCAGCTCCTCCGGGACCACCTCCTCCTGCCCCGGGGCTTGTCACGATGCCACTTTGGCGTCGCCTGCAGTGCGGGGGGAGACAGCAGGTGGAACTGAGTTCACGTCCGATGAGTCCAGGGAGCCGCCCGACGATTCGTTGAATTCGGCCCGGGGCGGGCTGCATAATTACGTTCGACATTAGGGAAAGTTGTGCAACAAAGGAACATCATGAGTTACTCTGACATTTCTCCGAACGCTTGGCCCTGTTTGGCCACTCCTCTCCGCCCTCTTCGGCATCGGGGAAGTAGTCCAGTGGAGGGGTCTTCCTTTTCCTAGACCCCTCGGCCTCCCCCGTTGGGGCGGCCTTCCTCTTCTCTCCTCCCTCCGCTGGGGGGAGAGTTTTCTTCTTCCTCCTCCTCGTTTTCACGGGAAGAGGGCGTCTCGGACTCGTCGAATGATGAGTCCGACACCACCACGTTCCGGGCGCTCTTTCGAGTCCCCGTGGTCTTCTTCTTCTTGGCCTTTTTCTCCGGCACCACATAAGGCGCCGGAACCAGCAGCTTCACTAGTAGAGCTGGGGCTGGGTCTTCGGGCAGCGGAGCCGGACAGTTAATCGGTCCGGATATCGCTCGCCAAGCCTGTCAAAGGTAAGGGCGTTTAGATCCCGCATAGAGTCAAACTATGAAAAAAGCTTAAAATCCTGTAAAAGGTGAAGATAGCTTACCTCGCTAGAGTGATGCTGCGAGCTGTATCCGCGGTCCTCGGAAGCGGATGCGGGAGCCTCGGCGCCCTTGAATAGCACCTTCCAAGCATCTTCGTACGTTGTGTCGAAGAGCCTGCTAAGGGTTTGGTGCTGCGCCGGGTCGAACTCCCACAGATTAAAATCCCGTTGTTGGCACGGGAGGATCCGGCGGACGAGCATAACCTGGATTACATTAACAAGCCGGATTGGCTTGTTCACCAGGGACTGGATGCATGTTTGCAATCCGGTCACCTCTTTTTCGTCACCCCACGACAGGTCCGTCTCTTTCCAGGACATAAGCCGCGTAGGGGGGTCCGGATCGGAACTCGGGGGCTACGATCCAGTTCGGATTGCGTGGCTCGGTGATGTAAAACCACCCGAATTGCCACCCCTTTAGGGTCTCCACAAAAGAGCCCTCGAACCATAGGACGTTGGCCATCTTGCCCGCCATGGCGCCTCCGCACTCCGCCTGGCTGCCGCGCACCACCTTGGGCTTGACGTTGAAGGTCTTGAGCCAGAGGCCAAAATGAGGGCGGACGCGGAGGAAAGCCTCGCACACGACGATAAATGCCGAGATGTTGAGGATGAAGTTCGGGGCCAGATCGTGGAAATCCAGGCCGTAGTAGAACATGAGCCCCCGGACAAATGGGTGGAGTGGAAAACCCAGTCCGCGGAGGAAGTGGGGAAGAAATACTACCCTCTCATGGGGCCTTGGGGTGGGAAGAAGCTGCGCCTTTTCGGGAAGCCGGTCCGCGATGTCCTTAGACAGGTATCCGGCCTTCCTTAGCTTCTTGACTTGGCCCTCCGTAGCGGAGGAGACCATCCACTTGCCTCCCGCTCCGGACATTGCTGGAGAAGGTTGAGGTGGGAAGTGCGGGCTTGGGTGCTGGAGCTCGAGTGCGCAGGAGATGGATAGGCAAAGGAGGAAGAAGGCGTAGGTAAAAGGGTGGATCCTTATCCCCTTTTATGGGCGGATGCGGTTGTGCGTCCCCACCAGCCTAGTAAAACTCGCTTGCCTCCCAAGCGCCGTGATAAATGGCACGGTTGGGTTACCCACATCCGTATTGATGAGAATGCCGTAAAGGGGGTACACGATCTCTGCTTTGACAAGACGTGCCAAGGAAACCGCCTCGCAAAACGTGCCGAGGTGGAAAAGTAAAAACGATTCGAGTAAAGGACTTGGCCGTAGTGTGATGACGCACTATGGAATATGTCAGCAGATTTGATTTGTGCATATATTATTCTCTCTATGGCAACATGTGGAAACGTATTTTGCAGAGCCGGACACTACTCTTGGTGTTTACAATCTTCTATGAAGGACTTGGAGGAGGAACCTGCCTTGCAATCCCGAAGACAATCTGCGCGCCAGACTCGTCGTCATTGAAGCCTGGTTCAGGGGCTACTGAGGGAGTCCTGGATTAGAGGGTGTTCGGGTAGCCGGACTATACCTTCAGCCGGACTCCAGGACTATGAAGATACAAGATTGAAGACTTCGTCCCGTGTCCGGATGGGACTTTCCTTGGCGTGGAAGGCAAGCTTGGCGATGCGGATATTCAAGATCTCCTACCATTGTAACCGACTCTGTGTAACCCTAACCCTATCCGGTGCCTATATAAACCGGAGGATTGTAGTCCGTAGGACATCAACTCCATATACAACAATCATACCATAGGCTAGCTTCTAGGGTTTAGCCTCCTTGATCTCGTGGTAGATCTACTCTTGTACTACCCATATCATCAATATTAATCAAGCAGGAGTAGGGTATTACCTCCATCGAGAGGGCCCGAACCTGGGTAAAAACATTGTGTCCCTTGTCTCCTGTTACCATCCGGCCTTGACGCACAGTTCGGGACCCCCTACCCGAGATCCACCAGTTTTGACACCGACAGTCACAGTAGGTCACGTTTTCTATCATGCATGTACATCCATGACAAATTTATGACAGAATCAAGATAATCATACATGTGCTATCGTAGAAGTGTTCCATGACATTACCAAAATTATCATCACAGAAGTGTCCACTTCCATGACGATAAATCGCGCGTCACAGAAGTGCTTTCGTCAAGGGTGACCAACACGTGGCATCCACCGTAACGGAACACCGTTAAGCTATCGGGTCCGGTTTTGGATCCGATAACCCATTAACAGCCCCGACCAATGGGGATTTTCCACATGTAAAATCATCATTGGCTGGAGGAAACACGTGTCGGCTCACCGTTGGGACAGATGTCATCCACTCATTGGACCCAAAGTGCCTATGATACGCTGAAACGTGGCACGGACCAACAGAGGCCCATTCCTGTGAAAAGGCTGGCCCGTTTGACTTGGTCAAAAGGTGGTGGGCCGGCCCACGGCAAGCATGTTAACGGCCTGTTCGCATATAGCCCATTTACAACCCGCTATCCCAGGGCCTGTTTACGGCCTATCTGAATTAGGCCCAGTAGCGTCATCTGGGCCATCCAATATAATTCCAGCCTGTTTTAACTTCCGGCCCATGTATGGCCCATGACGTCTTTCGGCCCATATGAGGCCCTTAGTAACCCTCGGCCCCTTAACGGCCCGTGGTAAAACTGGCCTGTAATGAATAGTGTATCACTTTATACCCATTAACGGCCCATTATTCCATTGGGCCGTTTCCAGCCCATGATATCTTTCGGCCTTCTCAGGGCCCATTTATTCTTGGGCTCATTTCCAGCATTCGGTTACTTACGGCCCGTTACTATCATTTTCTGCTTGTGGGCCAAATTCAGCCCGTGGTTACAGTCGGCCCGTTTGTGGCCCGTTAATACGTTGGGCCGTTTTCATGTCGAAAAAAACCTGTTGGGCTGTTTTCATAGAGTTATCAAATATAGGCAATAAACGGCCCGTTATTGTCCATGAATAGTACATCCCATGATTGGCGAAATGACGATATGCCCCGTAGAAGGCCCATGGATCGTACGGCCCGTAAAAGGCCCATGGATCGTACGACCCGTAGAAGGCCCATAGATCCTACGACCCGTATAGAAGGCCAATGGATCCTACGGCCCGTAGAAGGCCCATGGATCATACGACCTGTAGGAGGCCCATGGTTACAATAGTCCGTGTGTTGCCATGATTATTTTTGCCTAGTATCCAAAAATAGTTTATTGTGGCCACTAGAAAAACACAGAAAAAGAACTGCGATGACTACAAGCAAACAACTAAACAAGACAATAAGGAAATAAATAAGCAAGCAATTAACGCTAGCGTATTACCGCTATTACACATATTACATCCAATGGGTACCAATGTTTGCCACCAGTGCAAATATAGGGAACGAAGCAGCATATTACATACACTGGCCGTCAAAATTGGCCTCCAGTGCAAATAAACGCGGCAGCAAAACAAGAGCATAACTGAAACAACTTCAGAAGAGCTCAAGAAACATGGTATCCACCATGCTAGCAATAAGCTTAGCAAGCTTATTAGCTTTGTCCAGTTTGGTGCTAAAATCCTCCAACGCTTGTTGCACCAGAAAGTATGCATCTGAATGCTCCAGGGACTTCCGCAGTCCTTCCGCTTCTTGTCACAGCACAGCTGATCGATGTCTTTCAGCTTGTAGTTGAGACTCAAGAAACTGAACTAATTCAGACATTGAGTTTGAATAGCTTGTGCAACCGGTAGTGGCCAGTAACTCCAACACTAAACTAAGATAGGACTTTGGGGTTGTCTCACTGTCTTCGAGATAGTCTTCCTTAGCTATTTTATCAGCTTTGTTGGAGACCAACAAGGACGTGCCACTATCCTGAACCTTATCTGCATTACTTCCTTTACCATTGCTTAATAAGGCACTCTTCCCCAATATTCTGTCAGCATTCTAAAAGAAGAAACAAGAAGATACATAACAGTTTAGCATGTACTAGTATATGAAACTCATTTTGGTGAACCAGTTCATTACTAAGGTGGACAGGATTAAACTACCAAGTCTTCTATTGCCTAGTACTAGTACATAATAAAAGCATAAAACAAACACATATCTATGTCCTATGGTCACTGCATTGTCTTGCCAAATCAAAATAGAGACATGGTTCAAATCATATCAGTTCAAGACAAAGCAGCAGTGAAAGAATACAATGCGTGGGAAACTACACGGCACAACAAGATTTCAGATGGGTACCACGGGTCTACATGTACAACAACACTATTGCCTCTGTTGTGATACTAGTAATGTGCATGATATGAGAAGTCAACTATATACACAATTGAAATTGAAATCAACATAGCAATTGATAAGAGCAAGCCTGTTAAAGAAACATGCGTGAACATACCTGCTGTGCCATTGAAGTTTCGATTGGATCCTTCAATTTAAAAATAAGTTTGTATGAGTAAATACAGTGATACAAGAGCAAAGCAGTATGCACGATAGCAATCATAGTTAAAAAAGGCGCGCCTAAGCGAGCGCTTAAGCATGCCTAGGCTCTAGGCGTTGGCGAAACGCATTGCGCATAACTATGCTTAATCTGTGCATAACTGCGCATAAGCATGCGCTTTGGTCAGTAAAGCGCAAGGCGGTGGCAAAATGCACAATTATCGCCTAGCGCTTTTTTGAACTATGATAGCAATGGAATCTTAAATTAGAACAATTGTTCTTCAGGTTTAGGCACTTGTTCTACATGAACAGAGTAAAGTAAGACGCAAGAATATAGTACTTAAAAATAGAAAATGAGCTCATAGACCTTACCACATTCTTGGTTCGGGACCAGTACAGAACAAGGCGTTCCCAGTATCGTCCAATAAATGTGTCTCAGGAAACATAAGGGAATTTGATGAGTTTCTTTGCCGGTGAAGTACGTTTTCTTCAGGTAATTCCGATACTGCCACCAAGCATTCTTGAAGATAGCAGAGGTATTAGCACAGGTTACCTCATCATGAGTTTCCAAATCGGTCCTTCTCTATAGAGAAAAATGGGAAAAAAATTTGTATTATAACCATCATGGAGGTAGGATGTATGGGACAAAGCAATGTAATTGCCATGAATAACATTACTTACACATAACTCCTGGACAAAGACCTGCAAATGGCATTTTCCTTCATCTTCAATATAATATTTCCAAGATGGGAAGATACGCACATACGATTTAATAACATCAAATGCGATAGATGCTAAACTACGACTAGCTGGTTGTGCTTCCTCCACAGGAATAGGTGTACTAACTCGTGGAGTTGGGGTTCGCCGTGGTAGTACTGGCCCTTTGGGCACTGGAGCTGCCTTACTAACTGCTCTTGTTTGGGATCTCTGTGGTGGAGATGGTGTTGTGTCAACAGGAACTGGGTTACTATCTGCTGGGGTTGGGGTTAGATTGGGTGAAGCTGGTTCTTTGTCCATCGTATTAGGGGTACAATCTGCGAGAGTTTGGGTTATGTGTGGTAGGGTTGGTTCTTGTGCATGTACAACTGGGGTGCTGTCTCCACCAAGAGGTAGCACAGTTTTATTTGAAGACCGTTTTTTTAGTCCACTAGATGATGGCATCACCCGCTCCAATTCAAATAGCTGATAAATAGGAAACATAGTTGAATGCACAGACATTGTATGAGAGACAGATGTAATAGATAGTGTGGAAAAAATAGGGCATGAAATAGTTGACATGTTTATTGTTTAACTAAAACGGATATCATGACATAATTTCACATATATGATGTCTATCTAAACTGGATAACATAGCATAACATAATTCAAAGATATGATGAATAACTAAACATGATTGCATGACATAATTCACCTACATGTTATCTAAGTAATCAGGATCACATCATTTAATTCACATATGTGATTTATATGCTAAACATAGGGCATTAGATATGATGTCTGAACTAAGAACATGGTGTTGAATATTGTGTATATGATGTCTAATATATGCAATGCAAGACACCATATGCATGATATGAGCAGTATAACCGTGCCAAGTTAGAGCATATACCTCGGTGGGGGAATAGGACTGGTCATCTGTCTCTGAATCCATCTCTGAGGAGCTATCGGGACCCAACAAGAGATCTGCTTCGACAGTTAGCACTGTCTGCACTGAAGGCCTTGTTTTCACTTTAGATTTTTCAATCTCCCACCCAAATGGCTGATTGACAGGAAGAGTAGTTTAATGTACAAACATTGTCGACAAATGAAAATGTAATGAAGAAAAGGATGGGAAAGATATCATTCAAATATATGATGCCTGGTTAAACAGGACGACATTGCACATTTCACGTATATTATTGCTGGCTAAAAGACATGAGACTGCACAATTCCCATATATGATATAGAAACTAAACAGGTGGCATTACAGAACATTTCTAAACTAAGCAGATGACATATATGATGTCAAAAGTAGGCACTGCAAGGCAACATATGCATGATATGACTAACATCATCATGCCAAGGTAGAGCAAACACCTTGGGGGTAAATAGGAGTGGTCAGCGGTGTCTGAATTCGCCTCAGAACAGATATCTTCCTCTGGATTACAATCTAGAGAGGGGTGGGGAGGGTTTTCCATTGAACCCACCATGGAGCGATGTCTGCATGACATTGTATTTTCGTGCAAAACTCTTCTCTTTTTCTCTACATGTTCAGCATGACTGTGTACAACATCTGACATGCATACGAAAAAAAATATGGTGCGATTATGTAAGGAGAGCATGCAGAAATTTAGAGTGATGGTAACAACCAGTGGATGGATCCAAAAATAATGATAGCAGGCTGATGATTGCTTTAATTTAATAAAAAGACAAATGATGATTGCTTTACTATTTGTTTCCCACCCAAGATGAACAACATAGGCATACCCTAGGTGAACTAGATATTAGACAGAGATACTATTCATTGCTTCCTCGATATGTGCCCCATAACTAATTTAGAACTCAAGTTTGAACATTAATTTGGACCTGACTTGGAGTCCAAGAGGTGAACAATACGATAAAGTAGTAGGTAATTTTAAGCAATGCATAACATAAGAAGAAACAAAAGAGTGCGACCTCTCTTGTGGACCCATGTACTCCTCAGGTTCATCTGCTGAGTCCATGATGGTGATGCCGTTGCGGTGGGTGCCGGCGCCAGGGAAGGAGATCTGAGGCGGCGAAAGACGGTCAGGAGTGGTGATGTCTGGTTTGGTGGATGTTTCTGTCGATGGAGCAGCTCAGTTGAGGTGGACGACGTCGCGGCAGGAGTAGGACAAACCACACAAAGTTCCCTTCGACACCTACCTGTAACTGAAGTAATTATGTAAGGGCACATTTGGCTTGCATGATTCTAAAAACGGAGGGATAGGAAAAACACCGGAATAGGATATGAATGCACAAGGTAAACAGAGCATTTGTAAACACGGGATTTCTGTCAACTTGAGTGTTTGGTTTACAGGAATTGGAAGAACAAAGGAATCCAAAGAAACATGGCCAAAATAAAGTGAAACCATATGAAAGCGTGTACAGTTAGAATGTTATAATGCCACTAATGCACTTGGTCTTGTTTTCATGCATAGGATTTTGAAAAGTAGGTCCAGGTGGATGTTTTGCTTCATTCCTTTCAACAAAATGCATGAATAATTGTATAGTAGAGTGCCATTGGAAAATTCCCTATTGCTATGTTTTTCCGTTGAACCAAAATAGCCCTAATGGATCGACATGAATGTATATTAATAAGTGATGCAACAAGTGTACAACCTCTTTGCCGTAGCCGTGTCGACCTCAGCATCATTGGGTTGGTCGCTGAAGCAGTTGATGCAGAGGTGGCTGTCGGAGGTGTGGAGGAAGATCTGAGGAATCTGTAGACGGCGTAAAGGGCACTGCTCTGTTGTGATGGATCGTTCTGTCGTTGGAGCAGACCCGGTGAGCCGTAAGACGTCAAGGCTGAAGCAGCACAACACGGACATCATCTATCTCAAGTGGGATTCTAATAGAATCTCCAATAAATGATGTAAAATAGATGTAAAATTTACATCACCAAAAACCACCTGACTACAACAGATGAGGTAAAAACTGTTGACTCTGAACTTAACTGTCGAAACTGAAATTTACTGTGGAATCTGAATGTTACTGTCGAAACTGAACGCAATGGTAGCAGAGAGTCACTTGACATGTACTTTAGGGAGGGCCTACAGTTCATCTTCAACCTACACCCCCTTGAGCCGCCAGCCACCACCAGCCGAACCGCCGGCCCCAGCGCCGCCTCGCCGCCTCGAAAAAACTCCCCACCGCCGGTCCGCCGCCGCCCCGGCGAGTCCTATAGGGCCCCCACCCCCACCCTCAACCCTAAGATAGATAGTGGGGTACCTCTCTGATGAGCCCCCGTCCCCACTGTGGGTGGTTCTTCCTTAACTCCGGCGAGACCCCCCACCCCCTGAAAATCGACTGACCCAAAAGTCGATTCAGTCAACTGGAGTGTAGCTAAATCGGAGCAGAGTAGCAGCACGAGCGAGGGGGAGAGCAGCAGCAGCATGAGCGAGCGAGAGCCGGAGCAGCAGCGCGAGCGAGCGAGTGAGAGCCGGAGCAGCAGCAGCAGATCCGCCTGGTATGGACGCCGCCGCCAAAGGGGCCTCGCACTGGGGGAGAGCCGCCATGGAGATGTCGCCCGCGAGGCTGGCTTGAAGGTAGCCACTCCATGGGGGTGCGGGTTGGAGCACCGTCGGTGCCGGGAGGTCGAGCTAAGGAGAAGGTGCGATGCGATGAGTGTACAACCTTTTTGGTGGCGCCGAGTAGGCCTCGGCTTCGTCCGAGGAGTCGGTGAGGATGCTGCGGTTCCGGTGGAGCAGGTTAAGGCGGCGCTGTGGGGATGGAGTAGCCGCGATAGATGAGGCGATCGTTGGAGCAGCTCCTTGGAGGTGCAGGATGGGGCGGCTGAACCGGCGGTACGATGAGATGGACGACGGATCGTCATCCGGGAAGGTGGACGAGGGACGTTGAGCTGTTGCAGTGGACGACGTCGCCGGGGAAGAGGCTCCGGCTGGGCAGCGGTGAGGTGGTAGACGGAGGAGGGTGGGGTTTCGCGGCTGGAGCGGAGAGGTTATGGCGGCCTGGGATTTCGAATGGCAAAAAGGAGGTGATGGGAGGGGGTGAACCATGACTTAGGGACGCGCTTTTCCAAAATGTAGGGTGTGTTACAAAAGTACCCCGCACCGATTTGAACTAGCAGCCCTTTCGGCTCAGGGTTAGAAGGGGGATTTCACGTGTCAGGATTTGGCAGCTGGAGGGAGTTTTCGCGCGCGTTGTAATTTTGGGATAGCAAGGCGCGGGTTGTGAAGGCGCCAGTTTTGGGAGAATGATATCTGAATTTTCGGGATATAACAAGGCGCGGGTCGAATTTTAGGGATAAGCCTAACGTGTAATATTGTACTTGTATGTACCAAATCAATTCGCACTTCCCTCAACCAAAAAGAAAAAAAATAAAACTATTCACACCACACAAAGAGAGAGTCTTGCCCCGTTTTACTATAAAAATGCTATTTAAAGCTACTCATACCAAAAAATTTAGTGCTATTAAATGCTATTCGATAGTATGAATCCATGTTATGTCAAATTAAAATTTTTCACTTGCTGTATAATGCATGTAACCTACTCATACCAACATTTTAGTGCATTCCAAATGTCTATACTACTGCTGCAATTCGAACTGAATTTGAATTCGTTTCTCTGTTTTAATAACAATTTACAATCATGATTGTTGCCAACTTCAACCATCATTCGTGTATTACCTTAATAACACACCACATGATTACTATAGAGATAGATATGAACTATGTGTACTACATGAACTCGAATTCTATTTTTTGAATACACTTGATATAGATTCCAAATAATAGTACATTTGATGTACTAACTATATATTCATAATCTAAACCATGTTCCATATCTGTACACCGTGTTTATCACACATAGTATAGTGCCCCGCCCCCTACATTATGACAAGTATTTAGACTTGAGCTGCAAAAGGCACACATTAGCCCAAATTATGATCAATGTTCTATATGTTATACGTAGTACTAGCAAGATGCCCATGCGTTCCACAGAACATCAACATGATCAAGGGGAGGCCTAATTTGCAAATATGGAGAGGGGTGTGGGTATATTTTTTCAAAATTGCCATAGTTTCCTTCCAATCCGTCAGATATAAATCGGACAACCTATAATGCAGGATGGCACGATCATCAACAACTCCGTTCTTTTATAAGAGTAGAGATAGAATATATTATATGTAGTATAACATGTTCATAACCACACCATGTGTATCACCGTTATATATATTCACACATGCATCAGTTTAAAACACTATGATAAATTCTTCAAATATCCAAATTCACTTTTTATAATGAAGTATGATCCTCTATTCGTCTTTTACACCCACACAATCCTCTTATCTTTGTAGCTAGCTAGGCTAACTTTCTCTCGTGCATGCAGACGCCCGCATCCCTCTAACGCTCCCTCAGCATTCTCTAGCTCCATCGCGCAAATTCATCTTTTCACTTTAGGTCGTTCACCCACGGTGTGTGTAGGCCCCCCCAGCTCCTTCTTTACGGCACACATCGATCGATATGCCTCTCTAGCCAGGTGTGCCTAGCACAAAACACAAGCTTCCCCTCTTCTATTATCACCGTCTGTCGGTGTCAGAACCGGCGGATCTCGGGTAGGGGGTCCCAAACTATGCATCTAAGGCGGATGGTAATAGGAGGCAGGGGACATGATGTTTTACCCAGGTTCGGGCCCTCTTGATGGAGGTAAAACCCTACATCCTACTTGATTATTCTTGATAATATGGGTAGTACAAGAGTTGATCTACCACGAGATCGGAGAGGCTAAACCCTAAAAGCTAGCCTATGGTATGATTGTATGTTGTCCTACGGACTAAAACCCTCCGGTTTATATAGACAACGGAGGGGGCTAGGGACACAAGGTCGGTTACAAAGGAGGAGATATACATATCCATATTGCCTAGCTTGCCTTCCACGCCAAGTAGAGTCCCATCCGGACACGGGACGAAGTCTTCAACCTCGTATCTTCATAGTCCAACAGTCCAGCCAAAGGATATAGTCCGGCTGTCCGGAGAACCCCTAATCCAGGACTCCCTCAGTAGCCCCTGAACCAGGCTTCAATGACGATGAGTCCGGCGCGCAGTGTTTTCTTCGGCATTGCAAGGTGGGTTCCTCCTCCGAATATACCACAGAAGAGTTTGAATACAAGGATAGTGTTCGACCCTGCAAAATAAGTTCCACATACCACCGTGGAGAGAATAATATTTCCACAAATCTAATCTGCTGTCACGTTTTGGCAGCATGACATCATGCCATGGCCCGGAAACTATTTGAACCGTTTTTCCTTAACCAGCCCCGCACATAACGCAAGGCGTTTTCTTGACACATCTTGTCAAAGCAGATATCGTGTTCCCCTTATTACGGGATTCTCATCAATACGGACGTGGGTAACCCAACCGCGCCATCAATTACAGCGCTTGGGGGATAAGCGAGTTTTACCAGGCTAGTGGGGGCGCATAGTCTAGTCCGCCCTTATAAAGGGATAAGATCTCACCTTTTTCTACCCATGCCTTCTTCCTCCTTGCTCATCCATTCTCGTGCACTCGAGCTCCAGCGCCCAAGTCCGCATCCTCCTCCTCAAATATCTCCAAACATGTCCGGAGCGGGAGGCAAGTGGATGGCCTTCTCCGTCATGGAGGGGCACATCAAAAAGTTGCTTGGAGCCGGATACTTAGCCGCGGACATCGCGCACCAGTTGCCAGCCGTGGGGCAGGTCGTCCCTACCCCGGAACCTCATGAAAGGGTGGTTTTCCTCCCCCATTTCGTTTGCGGATTAGGGTTTCCCCTCCATCCATTCGCCCGCGGCCTCATGTTCTACTACGAGCTAGACTTTCATGATCTGGCCCCAAATTTCAGCCTCAACATCTCGGCGTTCATCGTCGTGTGCGAGGCTTTCCTCCGCATCCGGCCCCACTTCGGCCTATGGCTAAAGACCTTCAATATCAAGCCGAAGGTGGTGGGCGGCCAACAAGCGGAATGCGGCAGAGCCATGGTGGGCAAAATGCCCAACGTTGCATGGCTTGAGGGCTCCTTCGTGGAGACCGTAAAGGCGTGGCAATCGGGGTGGTTCTACATCACCGAGCCGCGCGACACCAACTAGGTGGCGGCCCCGAGTTTCGATCCGGAATCCCCACACGGCTTACTTCCTGGAAGGAGAAGGGCCTATCCTGGGGTTCATTGGTGGAGCTGGACGGACTCCAGAAGTGTATCCAGAACATTACAAGCAAGAAACTTAAGCTTGTCAACATAGTCCAGGTCATGCTCTTCCGCCGGATCCTCCCGTGTCAACAATGGGATTTCAACTTATGGGAGTTCGACCCGGCCCGGCACCAGACTCTAAGCGAGCTCTTCGACATGACGCACAAAGACATCTGGAGGGTGTTGTTCAAGGCCGCCGAGGTCCCTCCCTCTCTTACCGAGGACCATGGGCTAAGCGCGAAGCGCCCTGCGCATTCGGTAAGTTCTGTACATAGGGTATTTATTTCCCATAGATTAAACATGTGCGGGATCTAAGCTCCCATGCCTTTGACAGGACTGGGTGGAGACATCAGAGCAGATTAACTATCCGGCCCCTCTGCCCAAAGACACCGCGGACGCTCTCCTGACGGAGATGCTGACTCCAGCTCCTTATGAGGTGCCGGATAAGACCAAGAAGAAGGCCAAGGGAACCCGAAAGAGTTCCCGGCGCTGGGTGGTATTAGACTCATCGTCCGATAACTCCGCGACACACTCCTCCCATGACAACGAGGAGGAAGATGAAGATGCTCCCCCTCCAGCCGAGGGAGACAAGAAAAGGAAGGCCGCCCCAACCGGGGAGGCCGAAGGGTCCAAGAAGGGAAGGACTCTTCTTCCGGACTGCTCCGCCACCGCCGCCGAAGACGAAGACGAGTGGCTGCTCAGGGCCAAGCCCCTGGCGAAGTCGTAAGTATTTGAATACCAGAGTAACTCATAGCATACCTTTGTCGCACTGCTTCTCCTAACGCCGAATATGATTATGCAGACCGCCCCAAGCCCGTATCGACGTATCCTCGTCGGACGGATCCTTGGATTCGTCGGATATGGATAGCGATCCACTTTCGACCGCCTCCTCCCCTTGCCCTACGGACAATGCCGAGGTATTGTCTCCAGGGGCACCGAGGCGGGGGGAGACAGTCCCGGAGGCGCCTCAAGGCGACCTTCCGGACTCCAGGAGCAAAGGCGCGAGACTCCCGGGGGCTCCAAGTTCGGCTCTCAATCGAACACCGCGCCGGAACCTCCAGTGGTTCCGGACTCGGGCAGGCGGCCCCCTTCCAAAAGGGGTAAGACGCCCGTGCCGGTGACCTCTGTCCATCTAGAGGCACCAGATAACCTGTTGGGAGCGCTTCGAGGCGCTTCCATCGACGAACAACACCGCACTATTATGAGTGCGGTGATCAAGAAGGTTCAGTCCGCCAAGAGAGGACTGACTGAAGCCTGTGCTAGCCTTCTAACAGGCTTTGAGGTAAGTATTGAAAATGTAGGAAAAATATTACCGCATAGACAGTAGCCCCTGATGCTCTGTTTGGTGTTCACAAAGAAAAGCCGAATAGAGGATCAAATAAAATATGCAGGAGTCTAATATAAGTATGTCTGTATGCGTATGCAGGCTTCGCTGCTGGCCTCTGCCGCACTGACTGCGGAGGTCGCTGCACTGAAGCAGGACCTCGAGGGGTCCGAGAAAGAGCTCGGCCTTGCCAAGAGGCAGCTCGAGGAGAATGAAGGTAAGCAATACCTTGTCTATATACATCAAAGAAAATGTGGTTGCGAAATGACAGGATCATCATGAATGTGCCAGGGGCCACAACCAAGGTGGCGACCCTAAAGCAAGCGTTGTCCGAGGCCGAAGACAAAGCGGCCAAGGATCACACCGAGCGGGAAAAGCAAGAGGCACGTGTGGGCGAGGTGCAGCAAGAGCTCCAGGCTCTCGTGACGAAGCACGAGGATTTGGAGCTTGACTCGAAGACGCGAGAGTCTGAGCTTGCCGCGGCCCTCGAGAGCGCAAAGAATGCCAAGGACGAAGCCCAAAAGGCCCTCTAGGAGATTGAGGCGATAAGGAAGATAGCGGCGGGTAAGGCATTCAATATGCAAAGCAAGCATGTGAAAGTAAATTACTTGTTACTTACCCGAGTCCGGAGCTCTCCAGGAGCATTCGCAGATTTGCCCCGCAGTGTGTCGGACGCCGCAAAGTTTTATCAAACCGAGGAGGGAAGCTCGACGGAGAAGCTGTTCTGGTCTCAGTATACTGGGACCGAACACCCGATGCCTGTGAGCGACCAGCTGAAGCAACTGGTCGAGCTGCACAAGGCAGCCGAACAGGCCATGATGGGCTTTATAGTCCGGATGTGGCCTGGCGAGGCCCTTCCCAATAACTACTTCGGCCTGGTAAGGCGGCTTGTGGATATCTTCCCATGGCTGGAAGTCATCAAGCGGTCCGTCTGCATCGAAGGTGCACGCCGGGCTTTTACCCGCGCAAAGGTGCACTGGGCAAGATAGACACCGAGAAGCTGGTGAAGGAGGGGCCGCTGCAGGGCAAGGAACAGCGCCACCCCAAGATGTACTATGAGGGTGTCCTGAAGGGTGCCCGTCTTGTAGCGGACGAGTGTGCGAAAGATGTAATATTTGAATGAACTTGCTCATGTGATCCTGTATTATGAAAACTTGTTCATATGCGCTATGCAACGCTTGTTTGAATTTAAAATATTACCTTCTGTTCGGCTGTTTATCAAATCCGAGAGATGGCTAGGCGTCGACTTCTGCCCCCGTCCCACGAGTGCTGGGGTGTTCGGGATAAACCTGAGCATTCTTGTTCCCATTTTTGGGTCCTTCCACTACAAAAAAGACACATCCATGACATTTTGGGCCGAACAAATTTTTTTTCTGTCATACATATGACACTTCTATGACGATAATTGTGACAAAACCCGGTATCATCATAGATGTGGTGGGCTCCTACTTCTATGACAAAAAATCATGACAGAAAATGGGCTTTTCGTCCTGGGCGGGCCAGAGACGCAGCTGCATGACATTCTTTGGGCCGTCCATGACAGAAATAACCGTGGTAGAAGCGAGGGTGAGGAAAATTTCAGGGAGTTCCCGGTTATGGTGGGAGGTCGGGGGCCGAGCGATGCACGTTTCTCTCGTACACGTACGCATGTGTGTGGGAGGCGTTGGCTCTAACTGAACCCGAGCGAGGCGTTGGGCTCTAACTAAGCCCGAGCGATTGCACTGCAGGCTATGCATTACTAAACCCGAGCGATCGATCGATGGCTGTTAACTGAACCCGATCGAGCGATTCCTTCGCTACTGCTGCTAACTGAAGCCGATCGATGGGATGAACTGTGAACGTTGCGGGGGGGGGGGGGGGGGGGTTGGATGAACAGTGATCGGTGGCGTTGCCTCGGGATGAACAGGACCCCGTGGTGTGGTGGAGTGCTGGATGAACAGTAGATGGTGGAGGGGTGCCCGTGGAGGGGTGGATGAATAGGACCCCGTGGTGTGGATGGCTAGATGAACGGTAGACGGTGGAGGGGTGGTTGAACAGGACCCTGTGGTGTGGACGGCTGGATGAACAGTAGACAGTGGAGGGGTGCCCGTGGAGGGGTGGTTGAACAGGACCCCGTGGTGTGGAGGGCTAGATGAATAGTAGACGGTGGAGGGTGGTAGAACAGTAGCCGGTGGAGTAGCGTGCGGTGGAGGCTGGATGAAAAGGAGCCCGTGGATGAACAGTCGCAGGTGGAGGCTGGAGGAGGTCGACGGTGGATGAACAGTAGCTCGTGGAGGCTGGAGGGGGTCGACGGTGGAGATGAACAGTATCCCATGGAGTACCGTTTTGCGGTACGCCACACCCATCCTGATGAACAGGACCCCCGTTTCGACCATAGCGCTCCAACACAAGTCCATTTCATCCGTTTTACGGTACGCCACACCCCTCCCGATCAACATGACCCCCGTTTCGACCATAGGAGGTCTGTTTCCTCCGTTTTGCGGTACGCCAGACCCCACCCGAAGAACAGGATCCCGTTTCGAACGTGGCAGGTTGAACACAAGGCCGTTTCCTCCGTTCTGTGGTAATCCAGGCCTCGTTTCCATCGCCTATTCTGTCCAAGCCCTCCCGATGAACACGATGCATTCCGTTGCCTCCCCATGAACACGACGCATTCTGTTGCCTCCCCGTGAACACGACACATTCCGTTGCCTCCCCATGAACACGACGACGACGCTGTTTCTCCGTTCCGACCCAGCCATGTACACGAGCCCTGGCCGTACGTATGCGCGAGTAGGCGTTCGAGACCCCGCCCGTATGTACACATACGTGGCCATATTTTCTTTCTTGCACCCTGGCCGCCTCTACTATGACACGTGCGCTCCTCTACATCAACCAGTATATATGTACGTACACATTCGCAACCAGAATGACAACGCTACGTACGCTTCGACCAGGTGGGTCCCGACTGTCAGGCACTTCCTTGCGTGCGAAGATGTAGCTGGTGGGTCCCAGCAGTCAGGGGGGCGAAATACGGTGGCCCGTTCGGTGGGTCCCCGCTGTCAGGTGGAGGAATAATTATTTTACACGTAATAAGGAGGCACTTCCTTGCTGCTGCCGTGGACCTAGCTGTCAGCCTCTCCATGTATAGTCCACGTCTGATGGAAGCCGTTCCTTGACAATGTTGACCACGCCGCGCCGAGAGCACCAGGGCGGTGGACGACGGCGAGGCCTAGGAAGGGGACGACCTGGAGCCGGGGAAGACGCGCCAGTGGATGCCCACGCATTGAGGAGTATGAGGGTTCACTGGTTCGCTGCGGTGTGAGGCTGCCATCGCCGCAGAATAACAGGGGGTGTGGGTGAGTAGAGGGATGGCCTGGCCAGCGGTGGGAGTAGTAGGGGGCGGTGAGGCCTCCGCCACCTCGCAGCCAGCCACGGGAGGCAGGAGCACGAGGCACGACCGGCGCTGGTTTGGGCGGCTGGAGCAAGAAGACCAGAGGTTGAAGAAGCACTACGACCGTTGGATGGACATCGTACGGTCACTGGAGCTAGAATCGTGCATATTGACTAAGTTGACAAAGCCCTCCGTCCCCGTCAACTTAGTAGGCCCACAAGTCAGCCTGCCACTAAGGTGGGTCCTAGCTAGCAGGGGGTATTCATTTTTTTGTGCGTAATAAGGAGGCACTTCCGGTGGGTCCGAGCTGACAGCAGGGGGAATGTTTTTTTCGCGAAATACGGTGGCCTGTCGGGTGGGTCCCAGCAGTCAGGGGCAAACGTTTTTTCGTGATATACTGGTGGGCGTCCGGTGGGTCCCTCCGTCCCCGTCAACTTAGTAGGCCCATGAGTCAGCCTCCCACCAAGGTGGGTCCCAGCTAGCTGGTGGGTCCGAGCTGTCAGCGGTGGTAACATTTTTGAGCTGTCGGCGGCGGTAACGTTTTTTGAGCGTAATAAGGAGGCACTTCCTTGCGTGCGAAGATATAGCTCGTGGGTCTGAGCTGTCAGCGGCGCTAATGTTTTTTTCGCGAATTACAGAGGCCCTTTCGGTGGGTCCCTGATGTCAGGTGGAGGAAACATTATTTTGCGCGTAAAAAGGAAGCATTTCCTTGCGTGCGGCCGTGGACCCAGCTGTCGGCCTCTCCACGTACAGTCCACTTCAGATGCATGTCGGTCGTTGACCATGTTGACCAGGACGCGCCGAGAGCACCAGGACGGTGGACGACGGCGAGGCCTAGGAAGGGAATGACATGGAGGTAGGGAAGACTCGGCAGTTTTTTCCCACACGGAGGGGAGTACGACTGTACGAGGGTTTACTGGTTAGTCTACCGTCGCCGGAGAATAACAGCAGGTGTGCGTGAGTAGAGGGATGGCTAGGCCAGTGATGGGAATACGGTGGGGCGGTGGGACCTGCGCGGCAGCACAGCCGGCCGCGGGGAGGAGGGAGCAGGCAGTTCCGCCAGCGCTTGTTTGAGCGGCTGGAGCAGGAAGAGCAGAGATTGAAGAAGCACGATGGCCGTTCGATGGACATCCAACAGTCATTGTTTGTGTGTCAACTTTTTTTAGGAAAGCCTCAAATCTGTGGAAAACAGCATACAGCCCATCTGCCATTATTTCTAATAATTTATAGCGCATTTGCTAATTCTTAAGGTTTTTTTGCAGCCCATATTCTTTATGTTAGCATTATAGCCCATATTGTGGCCACGGTTAAAAAATTAATGAAATTTTGCATATTTCGGTGTGGTCCGAACTGTTTTTAATCCCAAAATTTCGACTCACATTCAAACTGATTTTAAAAATAAATGTATATCAATATAAAATCCAACAAATTCTCCATGCATAAAAATTAATGTAATTTAAAATCTCGAAATGAAAAAAAACATATTTTAAACTAATTGCCGGTTTGATGTGTTTTAAAAATGTACAGCCCATTTCTCATTACCGATGGGCCATTTTCTCGGCCAGCCGAATGAAGCTCTCCTCATCTTGAAAGATTTGCAGCCCAACAGGCCTGACAAAGCGACTTACTTGGAAAATCACAAAAAAACTGGGTTGTGGCCGTGGACCCAGCTGTCAGCCTCTCCACGTACAGTACTCTTCCGATGGAAGTCGGTCGTTGACCACATTGACCACGCCGCGCTGAGAGCACCAAGGCTGTGGATGACGGGGAGGCCTAGGAAGGGGACGACGTGGAGCCGGGGAAGACGCGGCAGTGGATGCCCACGCGGAGAGGAGTACGAGGGTTCACTGGTTCGGCTGCAGCGTGAGGCTGCCGTCGCCGCAGAATAACAGGGGGTGTGGGTGAGTAGAGGGATAGCATGGGCCAGCGGTGGGAGTAGTAGGGGGCGGTGAGGCCTCCGCGGCATCACAGCCGGCCACGAGAGGCAGGAGCATGCTGAAAGTGCAACTATCCCGGTGGTTTTGGTAATTCATAACAACATATAGCTCATTGAGCTAATGCTATTCCAAGATGACTATTTCAGGAAAGCTCAATGATTGGCATGGCATGGATGTGAAAGTGGAACCCTCAAAATGCTAAGGACAAAGGATTGTCTCAAGCTCAAAAGCTCAAGACTCTTCATTTTATATTTTAGTGATCCAAGATCACATTGAGTCTTTAGGAAAAGACAATACTATCAAGGAGGGATGAGGTGTTGCTTAATGAGCCTCTTCTTCATGTGCTTAATGATATGCTCCAAAATCCTCAGCTACTTTTCCACTTCCACATATGACCTAAACCCAAAGCCAAACTCGGACCTACCGATTATTCCTATCCGGCGCCACCGAGTTTCACTTGTCATAAGCCACTGCCAAACCCTAGCAATTCGGTTCTACCGATAGGGATCTCGGTCTCACCGAGATGGGATTGCAAACTCCCTGTTTCCCTTTCGTAACTTTTCGGTCTCACCGAAAGAGCGAATCGGTCCCACCGAGATTGCAATGTAAACTCTTTGTTTCCCTTTTGTAACTTTTCGGTCTCACCGAAAGAGCAAATCGTCCCACCGAGTTTACCTGACCAACTCTCTGGTTAGCTTATTACCAAACTCGGTCTCACCGAGTTTGTGTAATTGGTCTCACCGAGATTACGTTATGCCCAAACCCTAACAAAATCGGTCCTACCGAGTTGCATGTCAGTCCCACCGAAAATCTCTAACGGTCACTAGGTTTACCTTTTCGGTCCGACCGAGTTTGTTGATTCGGTCCCACCGAGATTGGAAAACGGTGTGTAACGGTTGGATTTTGTGTGGAGGCTATATATACCCCTCCACCTCCTCTTCATTCGTGGAGAGAGCCATCAGAACACATACACAATTCCAACTCATATGTTCTGAGAGAGAACCACTTACTCATGTGTTGAGGCCAAGATATTCCATTCCTACCATATGAATCTTGATCTCTAGCTTTCCCCGAGTTGCTTTCCACTCAAACCTTCTTTCCACCAGATCCAAATCCTATGAGAGAGAGTTGAGTGTTGGGGAGACTATCATTTGAAGCACAAGAGCAAGGAGTTCATTACCTACACACCATTTGTTACTTCTTGGAGAGTGGTGTCTCCTAGATTGGCTAGGTGTCACTTGGGAGCCTCCGACAAGATTGTGGAGTTGAACCAAGGAGTTTGTAAGGGCAAGGAGATCGCCTACTTCGTCAAGATCTACCGCTAGTGAGGCAAGTCCTTCGTGGGAGATGGCCATGGTGGGATAGACAAGGTTGCTTCTTCATGGACCCTTCGTGGGTGGTTGCTTATTCGTGGACCCTTCGTGGGTGGAGCCCTCCGTGGACTCGCGCAACCATTACCCTTCGTGGGTGGCGCCCTCCGTGGACTCGCGCAACCGTTACCCTTCGTGGGTTGAAGTCTCCATCAACATGGATGTAGGATAGCACCACCTATCCGAACCACGGGAAAAACATCCGTGTCTCCAATTGCGTTTGAATTCTCCAAACCCTTCCCTTTACATTCTTGCAAATTGCATGCTTTACTTTCCGCTGCCAATATACTCTTTGCATGCTTGCTTGAATTGTGTGATGATTGCTTGACTTGTCCTACAATAGCTAAAATCTGCCAAGAACTAAAATTGGGAAAAGGTTAAGTTTTTATTTGGTCAAGTAGTCTAATCACCCCCCCCTCTAGACATACTTTCGATCCTACAAGTGGTATCAGAGCTTTGGTCTCCATTTGCTTTGATCTCCATAGCTTTTGGTGGTCATAGCCTTGGTTTCACAACCTAGGAGAGTATGGCGTCTAGCGAGGGAAATTATCACTATAGAGGTCCTTACTTTGATGGTACTAATTTTGCTAGTTGGAAGCATAAAATGAAAATGCATATTCTTGGACATAACCCCGCCGTTTGGGCTATTGTGTGTGTTGGTTTGCAAGGTGACTTCTTTGATGGGAAAGAACCAAACCGTGAAGCTACCGCGGATGAGTTGAAGATGTTGCAATACAATGCTCAAGCTTGTGATATTCTCTTCAACGGATTGTGCCCCGAAGAATTCAACAAAATCAGCCGTCTTGAGAATGCAAAGGAAATTTGGGACACTTTGATTGATATGCACGAAGGTACTGACTCCGTCAAGGAATCCAAGTTGGATGTGCTTCAAAGTCAACTTGACAAGTTCAAAATGAAGGATGGTGAAGGTGTCGCTGAAATGTACTCTAGGATTGCTCTCATCACAAATGAGATTGCCGGCTTAGGAAGTGAAGAGATGACTGATAGATTCATCATCAAGAAGATTCTAAGAGCCTTGGATGGAAAATATGATACCGTGTGCACATTGATCCAAATGATGCCCAATTACAAAGATCTCAAGCCAACGGAGGTGATTGGAAGAATTGTTGCTCATGAGATGTCACTTAAGGATAAAGAGGAACTTCACAACAAATCAAGTGGTGACTACAAAGCCTCATGTGAAGCCCCTACATCATCAAGTGAGAAACAAAACTTCAATGAAGAATTGAGCTTAATGGTGAAGAACTTCAACAAGTTCTACAAGAGTAGAAGCAAAGATAGAAGCTTCAAGTCAAGGTCCTACAATGACAAAAGATCTTCTAGTCGAGAGCGAAACTGCTACAGTTGTGGAAGACCCGGACACTATTCCAATGAATGTACGGCTCCCTACAAGAGAAGAGAAGATTCTCCAAAAAGAAGAAGCAAAGAAGCACCACCAACAGAGAGAAAGAGTAGAGATGATCGTTATGAACGAAGATACTCACGGAGAAGCAAGGATTCGGAAACGAAGGAAAAATCATCAAGGAGCTACACAAAACAAAGACATCAAGCTCATGTTGGTGAATGGGTATCCGGCTCCGACTCTGACAGCCACTCTGAGAGAAGTTATCACTCCGACTCCGAAGATACTCAAGATGAAGGTGTTGCCGGTCTAGCACTTGTGTCAACCAACTCCTACAACATATTTGACTCACCAAATGAAGGAATTGGAAGATGCTTCATGGCCAAAGGTCCTAAGGTAACACACCCCGAGTATGTTGATTTCAATAGTGATGAAGATGACTTGTTAGGTGATGATTTGCTTGTTGACAACTCTAGTGATGAATACTATGATGAAACGTCAATTAATCATGCTAATCAAGATAAAACGAATGACAATGATAAGGAGAAGATTGAGGCTCTAACTAAAGAACTAAACACTCTTAAGTTAGCTCATGAAACTATCTTCGAAGATCATCGAGAACTTTTAAGAGCTCATGAGAAATTACGCTTTGAAAAGCTCAATCTTGAGCAAGAGCATGAGTTCTTAAAAGCAATCAATGATGATCTCCGCAAGAAAAGTTCTTCTTACATTGCCAAGCGTTTACTCTTATCCACTCACATGCCTCAAGTCAAGTCTAGTAACAAGAACAAGAAAGATTCTTCCTCTAGCAGTAACAATGATCATGCCAAATCCAATATTGTTGCTTCTAGTAGTTCTCTTGATTCCACTAATGATTCTCTTAGCCAAGTTACACTTGAGCAAGAAAATAGCTTATTGAAGGGAATTATAGAGAAAGGAGTGTACAAAAGTCTTGCCGGGAGTAAGCAATTCGAGGAAATTGTGCGCAAGCAAGGAATGCACCGGAAGAACCAAGGTGTTGGTTTTGAATGAAAGTTCAATGCCAATGGAGTTGAGTGGGAAGAAGATCAATACCCCAAGACAAAGTTTATTCCTCAACAAGAGAAGTATGATACTTCTTTCAAGGGGACACAAGCTCAAGATGATCTTCCACCACAAGACTACAAGCAAAAAGGCAAGGACAAGCTTCAAGAGGAAATTGATGCATTTGAAGAAGCTCCTAAGACCTTAGTCAAGTGGATTCCCAAGACTAATTCAAGTTCCACTTCATCAAGTACGACTACAACTCCAAGGATTCCCATCAAGATGGTGTGGATCCAAAAGAAGAAGAACTAGAGAGTTCTTGAGGGTGACTCCGCCAACATACTTCACTCTTATCATTTTGACAAGAACAAGTGCAATCAACTTCCACATCTTGCACTAGTTCAAGGAGTCACAAACCCTCTTGTTGGTAAGACAAGGGACAAGGTAACCTAAAAGTTTTCATGGACATCATCTTGTGTGTGCATCACTCTATGTCTATGGATATCCTTGTTTGTTCCTTGTGGGACTAACCCATGTAGGTATTGAAAGTGCAATTCACTCAAATGGATAGCTCCAAGTGATCTACATCAACATTGAGCATCCACATCTTCAACATCTACATGAAGTCATCATCGACAAAACCCGAGGTTAGTTCATCCCTCTAAGGGGGGATATCACATCTAGGGGGAGCTTTACTCTAAGACTTGAGCTAAAGCAACTCTAAAGATGTGAACACAACAATGCTTTATGTAAAAGTGGTAACCCCACTTGAGCTTAAACGATGAGTATGACCTATGACCAAGTGTTCTCACTTGACTCCTAAGTCAATATACTCATATATAGATGACCTTGTCATCGCAAATTTCTTGATAGATGCTAGAATTGGTTGTGCATGCCTTGTCACATATTTCATTTGCCATCTTATTGTGTGAGCATGCTGGTTGCATATTTTACTCATTCGAGGACATCCACTTGTTGTTTTGATTGTTTGGTTTTATTTCCTTTTGCCAAGTGGATGGACAAGAATGCCTAAGAACCTCCTCTAGCTATCTATGCTTTTCTCGTCTCAAACTCTATTCATGCTACATCACAAAATTTGATCAAGTCAGATTCGAACCACTCTGTGTGAGGAGCGCTCGGAGTCCCCGATTCGTCATAGACTTAAACTTCCAAAACCTCTTTATGATTCTCGGTCTGACCGATACCCTACTTTTGGTCCTACCGAGATCATTAAGTTGATCTAGGTTTTCGATCTCGATGCAACCGATTTGAACCATTCGGTCACACCGAGTTGCAACAACTGTATACAGTTTTGCATCTCGGTGCCACCGAGTTGTTCCACTCGGTCACACCGACAGGGTCGGGCTATATATAGTCACGAGCAAAAATTTGGAAATTTCTCCAAACCCCTTCGCCCGCGCGATAGCCTGCTCTGCCAACTTGGTCTCCGGATCGTCTCCTCGCCGCCAGCCGCCTCCAGTCGCTGGTCTCCGTCGCCGTCAACGGAAATTCAACCCCGCCGTTGCCGCCGTAGCGAGTCTCCACCGAACTAGGGTATGGACTCGATCTTTGTGCTATTCCCCAATCCGATTCTTAGCACATTGTGATCATCATGATTCTTGCCACGTTTGTTAAACTTCTATCCAGTCAATGAACTCGTAGATTAGGTTTAATTCGAAAATTTTAGGGTTAGGTTTCCGCCGAAACCATCTCGGACCCACCGAGTTGAAAAACTCGGTCCCACCGATTTGGCTTATGCCATTGCACAAGTGAGACTCGGTCTGACCGAGAATTACTTATCGGTGTGACCGATTTTGGAACTTTGTGAAACCCTAGCAGTCTCGGTGCCACCGAACTGTGACTCGGTATGACCGAGTTCACTAGTTTAGGTGCCAAAACTGCTTCGGTATCACCGAGTTTAGAAATTGGTAGATCCGAGATGCTTTCAGTGGGAAACTAAAACTAAGTTTTTGAATTATTCTTTTGCAAAAATCTCTGCATTTTGTGATGCTCATCCACTCTATCTCATCTATAACCTATTCACAGGGTCAGCAGTCAGAGTTTGCATCATGTCAGACCAAAGTGATAGCCAGAACTTGTCAGAGCAGCAAGTGCAGATGAGTGAGGGCACTAGTCCCTCAAGTTCCTCAGATGATGGCAGCAGGAGCACCCCTAGGAATCTGCCTAAAGCTGCCACAAGACAGAGAAAGAAGAGAACCTCAGACTCAGAAGATGAGGATTATGTGGCAGAAGAGGAAGCAACTTCCAAGAGAGTTGAGCCAGCACAGGGCATAAAACCAGGGATGACGATGAAAAGGCCAGCAGGCAGGCAGCCTATGTCAAAGGCCAGAGCTTCAACTGAGAAGCCCACTCCCATTGAGCCAGTTGCTGCTGAAGGCAAGAAGAGGAAAGAAAGGGTGAAGAAAACTGTAGCCAGAGTGCTTGGCAAGGCTTCCATCATGGAAGATGAGGAGGAAGAAGAAGAGGTAGCTGCACCAGCACCTAAGGCACCCAAGCTGATGGGTGATGCCATAAGAACAGGGGCAGCTGCTTCCAAGGCCAAGCCAGCTCCAAAGCCAAGGCCAAAGAGGAATACAAGGAGCATACCTGCAGCTGAAAAGAACAAGGCCCCGGTGCCTGACATTGCTGAAGAAGAAGAAGAAGAAGGTCAAGTGCTCAGAAAGCTCAAGCCCAAGATCCCAGACCATAGTGATGCTCATCCTGTGGCTAAGGACATGAAGCTCAGGAGAGACTCAGGGCTCAGGAAGTGGAGAGAAGCAGATCCGTATGCTTCAAGGAGAAGGACTTCTGTTGACTACAGGTTCCACACTAAGGAACAACAAGACTTTTATGAGACAGTGCTGCTAGACAAGAAGCCAATTGTCTGTGATATGAGATGGGTTGATTGGCAATACATCAAGGACAACGAAGAGTACTACCCTGGAGTGCAGGACAGCTTCAAGGCATGTGGAGTAGAGGACTTTGTTGGGCAGAAGCTCACAAAGTGGAACGAGGAACTCATCATGCAGTTCTACTCCACAGCCCATTTCTATCCAGATGGCAGGATTGTATGGATGTCAGAGGGTACGAGGTACCAGTCTACAGTTGCTGAATGGGCTCAGCTGATTAATGCCCCAGAAGAGCATGACGATGACTTGGACATTTATGCCAAGAAGAAGATGGACCACAACTCAATGTCAAACATGTACAAGGAAATTCCAAATGAAGCACTTGATACTTTCAATTTTGGCTCAGTGCATTATCTTCTGTCAGGGCTGCCAACTATCAACTGGATCCTTAGGCACACCTTGTTGCCCAAGTCAGGTGATCAAAAGATGATCAGAGGCCATGCGATCAATTTGCTTCATATATTTGATGTGCCACAGAAGTTCAATGTGATGAGCCTCATGGTAGAGACCATTAAGAGGACAGCAGCTGATCAGAAGAGGAGCTGTGGATATGCCCCACAAATTCAGGAGTTAATCAACTCCAAGATGGGCACGGGCATATAATTATTGGACAAGGAACACCTGCCCATCTGTCCAGATTTTGAAGATAATCAAGTTGTCATGACTGAGAATGAGCCATCATCTGCCCAAGCACAAGCCAAGAAGGAGAAGGCGAGGAAGGAGAAAGCTGCCAAGATGCCTACTCAAGAGGAGGCATCTGAATATTTCCTGAAAACCAAACAAGAGCAGCTTGGTTACTTGATTGCATCCACCCTGTGGATTGAGCAAGGACTAGCCACCCTAACTCAGAACCAGGCAAGCTTAGAGAGGATCATGGAACAAAAGTTCTATGACTTGGATGTCAAAGTGACAGAGATTCAGACTGCAGTGGAGCAGCTCCAGGATGACATGCAGGAGAGGAGAGGCAAGACTACAACTGATGCCTTTGCCAGAGTGCCATGAGGTCTGAGGTCATCTGTAGTGCCAGTTGCTGACCCCAGAGCCACCACGTCTACACCAACTACAGCCTCAGTTCCACCAGCTCCAGCGTCCACTTCAGCCTCGACTCCGACCATGTCTACAGAAGGCTTCGTCCTTGGAGTGCTCCGGACTCCACCACCACCTGAAGATCAAGCCTGAGCGTCGATCTAGCACTATGCAATTTCTAGGAACTTTTTGGTAACTTGTTGCCAAAGGGGGAGAAAAATGTATAGATCATAGGCTTCGAGAGAGAGTGTGTTGCTTTTTTCTCTCTTGCTTTATTTGGTGTTTTTTCAAACTTTGTTTGCTTTTGAGTGCTTGAGATACTATGTCATTGCTTGTGAGACATTGATGATCATGTGTTTGATCATAAGCTACACTTAATGTTTGCTTAATATTATCATCTTATCTATCTTATGTGATCATTCACTATTCTTGGTGATGAGTGCATGTATTTCATTCTTATCATTTTAAGCGCTCCACCAAGATGTATGTGATATGGAAAAGTAACCCATGATTCTAACTCTTTGTGCATTTGCAGTCCAAAGCAAATTTTAAATATGCACAAATTTAGGGGGAGCTCTTACTTGTCACATACTTCTCAAAGCGACGATATATTTCATGCTTATTATCATTTGTCGAAGCTTTGATCTATATGTTGTCATCAATTACCAAAAAGGGGGAGATTGAAAGTGCAACTATCCCTAGGTGGTTTTGGTAATTCATAACAACATATAGCTCATTGAGATAATGCTATTCCAAGATGACTATTTTAGGAAAGCTCAATGATTGGCATGGCATGGATGTGAAAGTGGAACCCTCAAAATGCTAAGGACAAAGGATTGGCTCAAGCTCAAAAGCTCAAGACTCTTCATTTTATATTTTAGTGATCCAAGATAATATTGAGTCTTTAGGAAAAGCCAATACTATCAAGGAGGGATGAGGTGTTGCTTAATGAGCCTCTTGCTTCATGTGCTTAATGATATGCTCCAAAATCCTCAGCTACTTTTCCACTTCCACATATGACCTAAACCCAAAGCCAAACTCGGACCTACCGATTATTCCTATCCGGCGCCACCGAGTTTCACTTGTCATAAGCCACTGCCAAACCCTAGCAATTCGGTTCTACCGATAGGGATCTCGGTCTCACCGAGATGGGATTGCAAACTCTCGTTTCCCTTTCGTAACTTTTCGGTCTCACCGAAAGAGCGAATCGGTCCCACCGAGATTGCAATGTAAACTCTTTGTTTCCCTTTTGTAACTTTTCGGTCTCACCGAAAAAGCAAATTGGTCCCACCGAGTTTACCTGACCAACTCTCTGGTTAGCTTATTACCAAACTCAGTCTCACCGAGTTTGTGTAATCGGTCTCACCGAGATTACGTTATGCCCAAACCCTAACAAAATCGGTCCTACCAAGTTGCATGTCAGTCCCACCGATAATCTCTAACGGTCACTAGGTTTACCTTTTCGGTCCGACCGAGTTTGTTGATTCGGTCCCACCGAGATTGGAAAACTGTGTGTAACAGTTGGATTTTGTGTGGAGGCTATATATACCCCTCCACCTCCTCTTCATTCATGGAGAGAGCCATCAGAACACATACACAATTCCAACTCATATGTTCTGAGAGAGAACCACCTACTCCTATGTTGAGGCCAAGATATTCCATTCCTACCATATGAATCTTGATCTCTAGCTTTCCCCAAGTTGCTTTCCACTCAAACCTTCTTTCCACCAGATCCAAATCCTATGAGAGAGAGTTGAGTGTTGGGGAGACTATCATTTGAAGCACAAGAGCAAGGAGTTCATTACCTACACACCATTTGTTACTTCTTGGAGAGTGGTGTCTCCTAGATTGGCTAGGTGTCACTTGGGAGCCTCCGACAAGATTGTGGAGTTGAACCAAGGAGTTTGTAAGGGCAAGGAGATCGCCTACTTCGTGAAGATCTACCACTAGTGAGGCAAGTCCTTCGTGGGCGATGGCCATGGTGGGATAGACAAGGTTGCTTCTTCGTGGACCCTTCGTGGGTGGTTGCTTCTTCGTGGACCCTTCATGGGTGGAGCCCTCCGTGGACTCGCGCAACCATTACCCTTCGTGGGTGGAGCCCTCCGTGGACTCGCGCAACCGTTACCCTTCATGGGTTGAAGTCTCCATCAACGTGGATGTAGGATAGCACCACCTATCCGAACCACGGGAAAAACATCCGTGTCTCCAATTGCGTTTGAATTCTCCAAACCCTTCCCTCTACATTCTTGCAAGTTGCATGCTTTACTTTCCGCTGCCAATATACTCTTTGCATGCTTGCTTGAATTGTGTGATGATTGCTTGACTTGTCCTACAATAGCTAAAATCTGCCAAGAACTAAAATTGGGAAAAGGTTAAGTTTTTATTTGGTCAAGTAGTCTAATCACCCGATCCTACACACGCGGCACGACCGACGCAGCTTTGGGCGGCTGGAGCAAGAAGACCAGAGGTTGAAGAAGCACTACGACCGTTGGATGGACATCGTACGGTCACTGGAGCTAGAATCGTTCATATTGACTAAGTTGACAAAGCCCTCCATCCTCGTCAACTTAGTAGGCCCACAAGTTAGCCTCCCACCAGGTTGGGTCCCAGCTAGCAGGGGGAGTATTCAATTTTCTGTGCGCAATAAGCAGGCACTTCCGGTGGGTTCGGGCTGATAGCGGGGGGAACATTTTTTTCACGAAATACGGTGGTCCATCCGTTGGGTCCCAGAAGTGAGGGGCAAATGTTTTTTTCGCGAAATACGGTGGCCCGTCTGGTGGGTCCAAGCAGTCAGGGGGGAAATGTTTTTTCCGTGAAATACTGGTGGCCCGTCCGGTGGGTCCCTACTGTTAGGTGGAGGAATAATTATTTTGCGCGTAATAAGGAGGCACTTCCTTGCGGCTGCCGTGGACCCAGCTGTCAGCCTCTCCATGTACAGTACTCTTCTGATGGAAGTCGGTTGTTGACCACATTGACCACGCCGCGCCGAGAGCACCACGGTGGTGGAAGACGGCGAGGCCTAGGAAGGGGACGACGCAGTGCTGGGGAAGACGCAGTAGTGGATGCCCACGCGGAGAGGAGTACGAGGGTTCACTGGTTTGGCTGCGGTGTGAGGCTGCCGTCGCCGCAGAATAACAGGGGGAGTGGGTGAGTGGAGGGATGGCCTGGCCAGCGGTGGGAGTAGTATGGGGATGGTGAGGCCTCCGCGGCAACACAGCCGGCCACGGGAGGCAGGAGCATGCGGCACGACCGGCGCTGCTTTGGGCGGCTGGGGCATGAAGACCAGAGGTTGAAGAAGCACTACGGCCGTTGGATGGACATCGTTGACCACGCCGCGCTGAGAGCACCAGGGTGGTGGACGACAGCGAGGCCTACGAAGGGAACGACATGGAGCCGGGGAAGACACGACAGTGGCTGCCCACGCGGTGGAGAGTATGAGGGTTGACTGGTTCGGCTGCCGTCGCCGGAAAACAAAAGGAGGTGTGGGTGAGTAGAGGGATAGACAGGCCAGGGATGCGAGTATGATGGGGCTGTGAGGCCTTCCCGGCAGCACTGCCGGCCAAGGGAGGCGGGAGTAGGCGGTTCCGACAGCGCTAGTTTGGGCGGCTGGGGCAGGAAGAACAGAGACTGAAGAAGCACGATTGCCGTTAGATTGACATCTAACGGTCTGACGCTGGTAGAGTCGATTGTTGACTAAGTTTCTTTTTTGAGAAACCTTGTGTACGCATGAACTTAGTAGGCCCACAAGTCAGCCTCCAAATTTGTGGCAGACAACATAAAGCCCGTTTGCTATTTTTTATAATTTGCAGCCCATTTGCTAATTCTTAAGTAATTTATTACAGCCCATTTTCTGCCCAGGACCACAGTCAAAAAGCCCAACCTTATTTTGCATATTTCGGTGGAGTCCGAACTATTGTAATCTCGAAATGATAAACATTTTTTTAAGAACTTATTGATTTTCCAAAAAAAATCGTTTGGTTTTTGTAAGCAAATAAGACATGGGACAATTTAGTTGGTTTAAGGGAAAACCAGTGGTAAAAAAAATCAGCGCTGGGTGGGAAAAAACAACAAAAATAAGGATGTAAATATGAAAAGGGAATTTTATGTGTTTTCAATATAATGATACGTGTATATGAACTAGTAAAACTATAGGTAGAGATTAGAAAACGGATGTAGGACATGCGTTTCAAGAGGAAAATAGAACTGGGCTGTGTGTTTGATTCAGTAAAAAAACTGCCTGCGGATGTTGTAAGACAAAATATAACTAACGCTGGCAGGCCAGAGGCTAGTAGATACCTGCTGGATCTTTGTGCCCCATTGTCGTCATGGGATGGGCCTGTTAAAAACAAAACAACCCTGGGCAATCTACAGCCCAGTTGAAACTTGCTCGACCTGAAAAAACAATATACATGCTCAATAAACGAGAGAATTCTGCAAGTACAGACTGATAACTGGGATGCAGCACGGATATTGTTTTTTATCGTGATAATAAGTGCATGCACTTGTTTCGAAAAAATAGGAGAACTGGGAGTTCGAACGGCAGGTGCTTATGCTACCCATCAAATAAAAATCAGGTGCCTGAAAATTTGTTTCGAAACAAATGATTCAGCTTTATATCCACGTCAACCCTCGGCATGATGGTTGGAAGCAAATGCAAGTTCAGACCAAAAGATCGTTAACAACAATACCAACTTGCGGATGACAAGGTAGTACAACTACCAATACCAAACTAACTTATAATCTTTTTACTTCTGGCTCTAGTGTTCGTCTGGTAGAAAATCTTGCAGAGGACCAGCTCCCGCTCCTTCTCTTGCTCCAGGTCCCCGAGGTGGTACTGGTGCATCACCCAGTTGGTCCTCTGCTGGTCAAAGTTCTTGTTGGTGTGCAGCACCAGAACCTTTTTTGTTGCCCGTCTGCCGACCGTTGACCATCACCGGCAAGGTATTACCGGTCTTGTGCCGCATCGCGTGCATGCCGCACTCCGATTGTATCTTGCAACGCATCCACGCGCCCCTTTTGAACGCCCTGGAATTGCGCTGGAAGAAATGCTTCCTTAGGCCACTCAGTGTGATACCTGTAGTATTGTGGAATACAAGTTTTAGTGTACCTAGTTGGCATTTTCATAACATCTTTGGCATGTTGCAGTCACTTGTTTCACTTTTTATTAACTGTCAAATTGTAATTGCTTCACCAGGTCTGCGTCTAAAAAGAAAAATAAAGCTATAAACAAAGGAATGTGTTTGTGCAAGTAGACGGTCGATCAGTGTCTTACCTGGAAGTTTCTCAGGTTGGGTGTAACATATGCCGTGCTCGCTGTCGATGGTTGGTATGAACAAATCGATGAGAGACAGAAATCTCGCGCTGTCAGCACTCACTTTGGCCTCAAGGTGCTCGATCAGCTCCTGATCCATGGGATCGAACTTGACGCCAGCGGGCAGCACGGGCCAATCCTTCTTCGACTTGCATCAGTAATTCCAGTTATATGGTACTCAATGTATGATCAATCGACTGTTTAAAATAATGTTGAAAGATTTCGACAGATAAGTGGTACTCCAAATCTGAAGTCCAGAATACCCGAACACGCCACCGGGATTCTTGTGTCACCTCACGCGTAGCGTGTTGTCACATCAATTCAATGTGTGGACATGATGAATAATTTGACCGACGTATACTAGTACTGCTACTGTACTACTTACTAGTCGTATTTAGTGTCACAATTTATACATAGGTTTAACTAACAAGTACGCACTTGAAGTCTAACTGATATATATATATATGGCTTCTGTGCAGCATCTCCATCATCATTATCAGTACATCCTACGCAGGTGAGTTAGGATGCACTTGATCCCAGGAAGGTATCTATCCTTCAAACCAGAGGAGTGCTTCAAACTAACAACAGTACATAATATCCAACAAAAGAGGGTCGTGCTACGGCAGCAGAATACATGTCTCAGTCTACATATCAGCACGAATCAAGTTGTGCATATTTGTTGTTGGCATGAACCACATCGCCGCATGTCGGGTTTGCAAAAGCCATCCATCGCGTGGAAGCTTGATGCCTTTCACACACTGAAGATTATCTGGCAACAAGCTGTGTCGACGAATCTCTGGATATGGTGATTCATGAAACCCATGGTATGATGTGTAAACACAGCCCCCCCTCGCGAATGGAAGTTGCATAGCACAGTAATCATCGCCGGTGATATGATCAATGACTGGTTGGATGATCGGATAATTGAGCCCGAGGAACAAGGAGTGGTTGCCGAGGCTGTGAACCCGCCTCCAGTTGAATACGCCTGGCCCAATGGAGCTGGGATCTTTCTCGAACAAGAAGCAGCCATAGCCATCAATGTCACGAACGCCCCACGCATTGTACTGCATGTGGTTTGATGTAATGGTTTGGTCAATTTGGTACGTGCGAATGAGCATCAAATGACCGCCGTCAGCTAAACGAGCGATAAACCACCACCCATCGGCTGGTATGATTCCAGGTCCTGGAATCATGAAGGCCAGCGCATTTCCGTCTGCTGCAACAATTCAAATTGGAGACCAAAAGGACAAAAATAAACAATCATGTTTAGAGTATGTGTGGAATTAAGATTATTATAATAGTGACACATATCATAGACAGAGAATTGCAATGTCGTGGTCATAATCATACCCCAAGTTAAAAAAATAAGCCAATGGCTTTCATATTCTAGCAATATGTCATGGTTCAAACATCATGTAACAATGAGAGGAAAACAGCTATGACAGTGCCTACTCATATTCTACCATAGCACTTACTACTACTGTTCTCATATCAACTCTAAGCAATAACATGTGTTATTATAAAAATCTTGTAAACGAGAGTAACATATAGCAATCATGATGTTATGCTCATAATATGTATTCTAACAATTATTAGATGCCAATTGTTCTCATATTAACTCTAACAATAACATGTGTGGTCATAAAAATCTAGGAAATGAGAGGAACATATAGCAATGATGTGGTTATAGACATGCTATGCATTCTAAATTTTTAACAAATGTATAGGCAGTCGTATTCATAAGGTAAAGATGAGATGAGATAGAACAATTACACGACGATAGATTCCACCAATATAGGTAACCAATCTGTGTGTCGACCGCGTAAACGATGCCATCGTGCACTATAGCATCAGACAGAAATGTTTCCTCAACAGGATTGATGATGAGCCATAACCATGTATGGTGACCAGATTCCAGATAGACTAATCCCTTGTTGAATAAGGCAATGAGCTTGTAATCCATGTAGTCTTCTGATGGTGTGGGCACTTCGCAGATTACAACTTTCTGCAAACAAAGGTCGAGCCAAAAGCTTGACGCGTCTCGTGCGTAGTAGGCAGGAGTGTCCGGCGGGCCGCGAGGCTCGATGGCGGCGGTATCCAACGATAGAAGGGTGATCTATCGCTGGGTGTAGATATCCACGAGACGCCACGGACTACCATTGTGGTGGATGAGGACAATCCAGTTGGCCTTCATGCCCGCCCAGTAGTGGCCACGCATGAAGGACAGGTGGACGGGTAGTGGTAGCATGTCGAGGGGCACCACGGCAACCTCCGTAGGATCGTCAAGTCAGTGTCTGGGCCACCTGCGAGGATCGGGCATCAGCAAGCAGGGTGTCTTGAAAAGAGCCGGCCGGTTGCAGATGAGTAAACGGTACAAAGACACCGAGCATGCGGCCAAACGCACGGTGCTGAGTAGGTCCATACGACTACAGATTTGCTCCAAGAGAACATCGGGGAGGGAATTCCAATCACGGCTCTGCGTGTCAGTCGGTTCTGCCATTGTGGTTTTCGGTTCCTGCGAGCCAGCGGGGAAGTGGATTCGGGCGGGCGAGCGAAGAAGCTTCTCCTCGTGTGGCCGAGCAGTGAGCGGGGGAGATATGGTACGCGCGAGCTACCAAGGAAGATGGCACGGGCGGGCGAGTAGTGAGCGGGGTTAAATGGTGTGCGACCGACGATGGGGAAGAGAGGAGGAATAAGAAGAGAGGAGGAGGAAGAAGAGACTAGTTGAATAGTTCTCTCTGACCAAGATGGGGAAGACCGGGACTTCCTTTCTATAGTATCCCTATGCCTCTATGCTCACTTCACTCATTTTGCTCCGTACCTAGTCACTTGTTGAAATATGTAGAAAGACAAATACTCCATATTTGGGAACAGAGGAGGCTTTTACTCCGTACTATTTGGGAATAGAGGGAGTATCACCATATGGAGGGAACAGAGGAAGCTTGAAATATGAACATGGCAATGGGAGGGAGTAAGCCCCATGCATGCATGCATGCATGCAACATGCAACACTCACACGTACACATGGACACACGCAACACTCGCGCACCCATGCGGCACACAGCACACGACGCAACACACACGCTCACGCTCAAGTGCTCAACCTACTCCCTACGTCCGTGAAAGACTGTACATTTAGATATTTACACATTGACCAGGGCATAATTAACGCCCAAAAGTAGCAGACTTATGTGTGCATGCGACCATTGAGATAAGAAGATTAAATGAAGGCCGTTGCATGCTGTAATTAAGGATAGACATGTAGCCTATACCCACAGCAAAAGTTGGTTCATTAGTCAATCAATATCAATTTAGATTAAAGGCTAAACACATTGGAAGTGTAGATGTACATCATGTAGTACACTCTTTGTTGGAAGACCGAGGGAGGACACGTGCATACACTCACATACACAGCCAGGGCGGTTCGCGCGCAAGGGTTGGACTCGTGTTGCGCCTGCGTAAAGTTTTGTTTAACCGATTTCTTTGCTCTGCCAACTGACAGGTGGGACCCAGAAACCAGGTGACAATTTAACCAGTCAAAAAAGTGCCACGTCGACTATGTAGCCGTTCAGTAGGGTGCAATACGGTGCTCTATGATGAGCTAGTGATCGCATAATCGCCGCAAAACAATATATAGTGACCGTAAAGAGCGTACCGTTACATACGTTGACCGCCAGTGTATTTTTCTCGTTTCAAATTAAGCCATGTTAATCGGAAATACGCAGTATGGACTACTACTACTAGTACTAGTACTGCTTTGATGTGTCCCGTCAACTCGCCAAACGAGGAGAAGCTTGCTTACTACGCGTCTCCCTCGCCCACGCGCGCGGTGGTTCGCAGGACGAGGAGAGGGTTTTGACTACAGCGCCCTCTCCCTCTCCCTCGCCCTCGCGGTGGATGTGCATTGGTTCAATCGGTGTCAGATTGCCAGAAGGATATTGTACTGTAGTATCATCATTGTTGGACCTTCCGAAGAGGCGAAGAGCCAAGTGCAAGGTTCACACGAGCACGAACTGTTGAACCTCCCGAAGAGGCAAAGAGCCAAGCGCAAGGTTTTATAGGAGTTGTCGTCCTAGTAGGAGTGTACTAGTACAACTATAGAGAACGATGCTACTGTATGATGCCGCCACGACACGTTATCCAAAGCTGTGCCACCTTTTTTCCTCAAAGAGCGTGTTGGAGCCCGTGCAACAACCACACAAGTTGCACGTACACATAACACATTTACTAGTAATAAATTCTAAAGGACAAATGCCAGTATGCCACACAAGTTCATCTCCAACTCATGTGATAAATTTGTGCACGACTAGTCTACATATATTCACAGCGCTACCATTCACAATTACTGTACTCCACTTACACGTTATAGATGGGCTACATGTCCTCCTCCAGGTTCCAGTCCCAGGTGTTCTTCATGGATGGCACGATCCATAGCGGTGGGTTTCGGGAATCATTGTCGCAGCTTTCTAGTCCGGTTCCACACGATGGAGACTCATCCAAGCTGAAGCGGCATAAATCAGGGATAGCGTGTCCCAGCATGTTGTTCATCCGGCGGTGCGCACTGAAGACACAACCATGCTTCATGAACGGCATGATCAAACTCCATTACTGACCTGCTCATCGGACAAAATCCGACTACCTCTCAACATCGGCAACTCTAGCGGAGTCAACGTGCAACCATGGCCAGGGAGCGGTGGAATGTTCAAAGGATTGTCCCATAGAAGAACCTTCTCCTCGAGGATGCATGGAAGACCAACAAGCATGGCCTGTTTAAGCAGCGTCTTGAAAAAGTTGGTGCAGGAAGCACCGAGTCTTGTGGCGGTGAGGACGTTGGAGCGGCGTGCGATTTCTCCCACAGGATCGTCGTCCAAGGTCTCCGAGCCCCGACGAGGAGGAGAACCGCCTGGCGAATCCAACTGCCTTCTCTTCGGGGGGAGGGGAACTGGCGAGGAGGAGATAAGAGCATAGTAACCGCAGGGCCTCGTCCCTTCCAACTGTAGATCGTTCCTCAGCGAAGGGTGAGGCTATTATTTACTACTAGTACTGCCTCTGATTCTTTTTACTCTGCGCATAAGAGCAGACCCAGATACCAAGGCAGGGGCTCGCTGCATGCTTTCTGGACGGAAATACCCCTGGCACATGGATGGGAGGAGTTAGCAGCTATGAATGCCACATGCAGCCCATTGGCTATCCGCCCGCGTTCTCCTCTCTCTGCATGCTGCATGGATGTCTCCCTCTCTCTCACATGACTGCATGCGGTGGCGCTGGCCTATGAGAAGCTCGCGTGGAGATAGTAATCTTCTCTCTAGAAGTGATTTTCTTGAAAGAAAGGGATTATGGAACATTATGGGATTGCATTATACTATAAATAATAGCACTAGTAAGAAATTTTTTGCACTAGGTAGTAGTTTTTGGCGTGGATTAACAAATTTTGGGTATGTTTTTGCCATTTTTTGTACACGCCAACTAGTGTCAAAAAACGTCTTACATTATGTGACGGAGGAGTACATACTCGTACTGTAGCAGTACTAGTACTACTTTTCTCAACTAGTAGTGCGATGTACTGTACTTCTAGTCTAGTCTAGTATAGTGCACCAGTTTTAAACTCTTGAATCTCAGGGCCAAGGAGCTACAGTTGGAAGTGGAGGGTACTACTGTTCTCTAGAACCATCGCTGTACTATCAATGCACGGGAAGTACACCTGCGTAGTGGCCTAGTGGGTACTCTCGGTGCTCTATTCAGCCGCTCCTCTCACGTAGCTGGCCTACTCAGCCGCTCCTCCCACGCACACACTAGCAGCCTGTTTATCAGCGACGGTTACTGCCGGGGCAGGACATTTGAGTTATTTGATACAGCGAGACTAGGCTTTTCGCTTCCATTTGTGGAGGTGTAATGGATCTCATCGAACTTTGTTAGTAGTTCCTTCTTTATGAATGAGATGAAGCAAAGCTTTTGCCTCCGTTTCAAAAAAAACACAGCAACAGGAATTTCTTTTATAGTAGAGCCGATAATGGAGTGAAGTCCATGCATGCAACGCCACAAGCTACAGAGTAGTAGTAGAGCACTTTATGTACAAAGCCATATTTGCATAGTTCCCAATGCCCCGCCAGGATTTTCCGGCTCCTCAAGCTTAATTGGGAGGCGCTAGTTTAAATATGCTACTAGCTGGAAGCTGCAAGCGAGGTGCGGCTAGGGCGAGCACGCGAGCCACGGGATGCTGGGAAGGAAAACCCGTTCACGTGGCTAGGCTGTCCAGTGCACCCAGATTATGGGGCCGCACGTCCATTTGACTTCAAAACTCAAACTACCCGTGTAAAATATTGGCTCATAGCGAAGTCTAGTAGTACTATTTTTTTAAAAAGGCCGCCGTGCGTTCGGTCGGGATTGAACCCACAAAACGAGGTATACACTCCCGCGACCTCTAGTAGTACTCGTTGGAGTACAACGCAACCTAGAATCGCCTTTTGTCGCTAGTAGTACGTACATTGTTCCTTACAAGAAACCCCTAAGAGCATGGTTAATAGTATAGCCAGCTGCTGCCTATAAGCCAGTGCCATGTCATCTACAGCCCATCTTATAGCCAACATGTAGTAGTAGTTTATTTCTTATAGCCCGCTGACTCAGCTCTATTGTACATGCCCTAATAATGCAAGAAACCACTAAAATGCCAAGAAACTACTACCACTTGCATACGTGGCAGACTTAAGATAAGACTAACTTATCAACCATTGTACATGCTCTTACCAACAAAAATCCTCGAGTGACCTCCTACCTCCGGCCCGTCCACCTAGTCATCCTCGGCCACGGGACGCAGCTACCGCCGCCGGCAGAAGGCGAGGTCAAAACCGCCGGTGGTGCGGAGCCCATGTTGCGGCAGCCCGGATGCCAGCTCCGTCCGGCGCTCGCGGCCACTAGCTAGCCAAGATAGCTCCGTCCAGCTGCTTGTCTGCAAGGTTTGCTAGCTAGATTGGCAAGGCAGCGCGGCGGCTTGCTCGCGCGCGCCGCGCTAAGGCCAGCCATCTGGCTCGAGCGAAGGCTAGCACGGCGTCTTGCTCGCTCGTGAGTCACGCTCGGGCCAGCCTGCCAACCTGTGCGGAGGCCAGCGTGGCGTCCGGCCCGTCCGGCGGAGCGGTGGCCAACTCGCTCATCACCGGCGCCACCGACGAACACGCATCAGTACTGTTTGAAGTAATGTTCAGGAAAAATAATGATTTGAGGGGGAATAACAGGATAGAAGGTCAGATGTGGGTCCCTCGTGTCAATGGTCAAACAAAATGTGTTGGTTTAAGCTGCCTCGTCAGCACGGAGATGTGGGCCAACCATGTCATAAATGGGTTTAAACAAACCTAATCGGTAGGAGTACTAGGTAGTTTTTGGCGTGGATTAAGAAATTTTGGGTATGTTTTTGCTATTTTTTGTACAATAGATCCTCCTAGGGCTGGGTGAAAGTGGTAGTTTTTTGTTAAATACGCTACATATTGTAAGTAGGAGTGAAAGTTAAGCTTTGGAAGCCAATAAGCAAGGCTAGTTACATAGTGCATATGTGTACATGATTGAAAATAAATATCAACCATGAGTGACTAATATCTTGATGGAAAACTCGAAACTATGGAATACTAGGAAAAGAAATGCATGGTTGGAAATACTAGCAATGTTCATGTCCATTGCAATGAATCATAATTAGAATAATACTTATTCACAAACTTGGTACAAAACACTCTAATTTTGATATACATATGTCACTAGAGATATATTATGTTTCAATTAGAATATATTCCTTGGGCTGTTTTGGTGAGGTCAGGGAGGGATGTGGTTGGTTTTAAGATACTAATTATGGGTTTTTCTGCAAATTGGTAGACAAGTGGGATGTTGGTGAGAAAAGGCAACCACTTACCTCACAATCATTAGATGTAGATCTAATGGTTAGAAATGATGGATGGCAGACACACCAGCATCACCAACTTAGTCTTGTGTAGGAGTACTAGCAAGATCCGTGCATTGCACGAAACATCAAGATGCATTTTTTTAATAAAACACTTGTTGTGATTGACCCTTGCGGGAGTAATCCCATGTGTAAAAACTAATGATATCTCGAGAAATATGAGATAAGGTGAAGAGGAGTGGGGTGTGGTGGTGGTTGGTGGTCGAACTGAGCGGAGGCATGGGGATTGACGACGCCGGCAGTGGCCACCAGGCCAGTTTGTTCCAGAGGCTTCCTTTCTTAATTGCTCAACAATGAGGTTTGTTGGAGATAAGGATGAATGAGGGAAGGCCTTGTCTGCAAATGTGGAGAGGGGTGCGGGTATCTTTTAGTTTAATTTCCATCCGTCAGATATAGATCAGACGGTCTATATTGCAAGATGGCACATGTACCATCATCACCAAGTCGGTTTTTATAAGATAAGAAATATAAGTATGGAGATACAAACGTATTATCGATACTTTCTTCCGTAAACTAGCATCTACATTCTATTCATGCCTCGGCATGTGGGCCCTTAGCACAATGACTTCTCGACTGTGTAAAACGAAGATTTTCCCGTCGCCGACAAGGAGGGGGTGATGGCGGCGCGCTTTTTGGCTTGCTCTAGTCCTAGTAGTCATACTAGGTGGTCTAAGCACGTGTAGATTTACTCTTTTTCACGTCTCGTGTTCACCGTACTACCACGACTGTTCATGAATAGACGGTAAGTTATTCACGGGGAAACCCTTGTTGAGCGTGTTTGCGAGAGAGAGAGAGAGAGAGAGAGAGAGAGTTTGCGTGTGTGATATGTTAGAGACTGAGGCAATGATAACAGATTCTTTATGTCTATGTGTGTGGAGGATAGAGAGAGACATGTACATGGGGCTTTGTGTTGTGCAATGTGGAGACACATATACATAATTAGAGAGTGAGTGTGTGAGATACACATGCAGACATGAGGAGAGATGAGGATCCAGGTAAATGGGTGTTTGTGCGTGTCTGTGTGTGTTTGTGCACGCGTTTGTGTGTGAGAGGGAGAGAGTGTATGTGGAGTAGAGAGACCACTGGTGATGTAAACCTAGTATAAGGGAAGGGGGAATGGTGTGACATGTGTAGTAGCAAGATAGCATGGGTGCGGGCAGGGGGAGCAAACTATTTGGAAGAGACATCGAGTGTGTGTGGGGGAGAGGGGTGTGAGAGAGAGAGAGAAAGAGAGAGCTAGCGCCGGAGAGAGAGAGGCAGAAAGGGGGCGAGAGGGGTCGTTTGTGTCCATAAATGGCGTATAGATAGGGAGACAATGTTGATGTTGTCCGAAATTGGCCTATGAACGGAGACACAAGGGAAGCGAGTCATCATGTGTGTGATAGGGACTTCATGAGAGAGCTAGAATAGATGGTGTAGAGAACAATGTGCGAAATCGAGAACGATTATACATTAGGGAGCTATGCAAAGAGTCACGACATATATGTATACAGGGAAGGAGCTGGGGCGGGTCCGCATGTGGGAGAGATAGAAAGAGGAGAGTGGTGCACAAGGAGACAAAGTGTTCTTGTTTGTAGTGGGGGTGGTGTGTGAGGTGAGTGCACGAGAACCACATAACTAGGGAGATAGATGTTTGGGGGCGACGTTTTGTGTGTATGGGAAATATACACTCTACATAGTGTGTGTGCTTGGGTAAGAGAGATAGCGGGAGACCTAGAGAGTGAGGGAAGAGATGTGTGCATGCCCGAGAGACAAAGGGGCTGTTTGGTTTGTGACTATGGTTGCCGCATATTGCAACACCTAAGGTTAGGCAACTTTGACCAACTTAGGAGGGTGTTTGGTTCAAGACTTACCTTAGGCAATATACTTTTTGCCACACTAGGACCCCACATGACATACACTCAAAAAGTGTGGCAAGATTCTCTTAGGCTTGCCAACTTGTGGATCTCATTTTGAAAAACTAACCTTAGGCAAGTGTGGCAAGAAATGTGTGGCAAAATGTGGCACTCCTAGGCCTAAAACCAAACAGCCCCAAAGTGATAGAGACCTATGCTGGGGTCCGGACTTTACAAGAGAGAGGGGTGTTAATGTGCTCGTGTGTTGGTGTTTGGGGGAGAGAACGACTTCTGTGTGTGTGTGTGTGGTGGTGGTGGGGGGGGGGTTGAATTCAGATAAAGAATGAGGTGTCTATATTTGAGGGACTTTAGCGTAATTGAGATATTGTGCACTCATGGTTGATCAATTTGTTTCACAGTTTGTACTATGAGATAACGATACTTTTGAACATGCGTGATATACCTTGATGTACCAGAATTACAAACCTAAGATTGGAATTTTGGAATTCGACTCCATCATTAGCTTTTATAATTCATTTAAACGGAGGTGCATTTTTTAAGATGGTATTTCGTGATTTCAAATTCATATATCAAACCTAGAGATATACACATACGGGCATGTTCAAACTTTATAATCATCCACTTTATTCATACAAATACACATTTTTATTTTTGTCATCCTATTTAGGATAAACACATTTGGAATTTCATTTGAATTGGACTGTATGATGGTATTTGCTTGTAGTAGCTCAATGATCCATATTTGAATTGAATGGACAATCTAAGTTTCGAGTTGGAGACATTGATTTTCAAAACTTGCACTTTTTTTGCGTGCAAAACAAACAAATTGTCGGCCATGATATCATAGTCGGTCGTACGAGAGCAGAATACTTATAATTTTAGGCGCCAAAAGCTTTCAAACTTCCCGCTCACATCGAAATATCCCGTGCCCAAAAGTTTAGCCCTGCGATATTCCTGTTTTACCCCTGCCACATGAACGGAAAAGGGCTGCTTTGGTAACTCCATTGTTTTCCCCTCTTTGCCCCCAACATTCTTCCCCAGATCCCCTCCCCTTCCCCTCCCCGACCCCCCAACCACGGCAAGCCACCAAATCTAGTCCTCCGCCGCAGCGGTGGACCTCACACCCCGCCGGATCTACCTTCCGCACCTTGGAACCCCCAACTGCCAACTCACCACTTCACCGGAGCTGCTTCAGCAACTGGCTTGTCCACCGCTCCAGATCTCCTTGACCGCCATCATGGTCCACCGCACCGGATCTGCTTAACCGGCGCCCTCGTCCACCACAGCATAGGCCCTTCACTGACTCCCTCGTCCGCTCCTTCGCTGGCCCTTCATACAAGCCCTCGTCCGCCACAACAGATCTGCCTCACCGAAAGCACTGTACAACGCACCCGCCGAAGCCTTCATCCACTGCACCGGACCCACTCCACGGACGCCATATTCAACTCCACCGGCCCTGCTTTACCGACGCCGCAGCCTCATCAGGTTATTTTGATTTGTACTCCTTCGGCTTTTTTCTTATCGTGCAACTGTTCACTTACCACAGATGAGCTTTCTTGTATGTCGACAGGCGCCGCAACCATAGAACCAGAGCCGCTTCAGCGACGGCGACAGCCGGCCCAAACTCAACCACAACACGAGCACCATCGACGATCCTTAGCTATCAAGTATGACAATGATACCCGTATGTCGCCGAGAATCAGGTGCTATTATGCAACGGCCAGCGCCTACGTTCACTTTCCTAGCATAAGCACCGCACCTTTGAATTTCTTCAGGGCATCATTCAGTTTTTCATGAGACGCGTTATTCTGCTTGCACCTGTAGGGCCATACTTCTGGCAGTGAACATGTTACATGTGCTAAATTACATACCAGTGCACATATAGTTAATATGCTTTAGTTTTGTTCTGATGCCACCTGTTGGTTCCATCAGACTGCTTAATGTTCTCTATGCTTAATTACACACCAGCAAACTAGCATGTGGTTCCGCTACTTTTTGTTTGTTTTACCCTACATTTTCTGATGCTAGCTATTACATCACTGCACCGAGCCTCTGTTTATTACTTGTTTGTGTGTTCTTGATCTTCCCAAGTTGCATGACTAATTTGATGCTTCTATTAATTATGGAGCTGCCGACCCCATCAAGCAAAATATTTGTTCTTTTGGGGCAAGCACCTCAAACAAGCATAAAAATAGAGGGACGCAGATATACTCCCTCTGATTCTATTTACTCTACGCATAACTCTTGACCCGCATACCAAGGAGGGCACTGGTTTAATTTTTCTGGACTAATTTGCCAATTAATTAGGGCAGAGGCGGATGGGGTGGGGCACAAAAGGAAACCAGCTCTAGGAATCGGCAACGCGCAGACTAATACGAGAAAACTGAGAAAAAGTTATACGCAAAGTAAAAAGAATCGGAGGGAGTATTGTCGTGTATGCACACACCCTTCTTTCATTAGTTTAGATGAACCATTGATGATCAATTCGGACCAGTGCATGAGATTAAAATTAATTTTACCTAAATAGATGGTGCAGAATAAACTACAACAACTAGATTTGCAACCACGGGATGTTGACGATATCTTCAAAGAACATTGCAACAGCAGCTAGGCTTCACAGCAACATATGGTAAGCCAGTGTGTTTTAGTACATGTGAAATGTAATGCGAGTGGGATGCTTTCTTGGCTTGTGCCCTCAATGTGTAATCCTACCAAATTACAAATAGTTCAGTTGTCTGCTTTGTTGTATTGCTTGATTTGAATGCTTATTTGTTGTTACGCTATACCTGAGTTGGCCAATATGTCAGTAGTGCCTGCTGTACTATCGTAAAGAAATGCATGCCTATTTCATTTGAGTCCTTAACTTTCCCTCTCAACTTCATCACAAGACTGTCTTCGTAGTTTATATCAGGCCACACTGTTAAGTGCTTTCTCAGATTATTTCAACTGCTTAGATGCCTTGGCAACTTAAATATAGCGGTTGTACATTCCCTTTCAACTAGGGATGTCAACTGGGTCCAGTTTAATCCTGATTAAAGTCCACTAGTGGTATGATAGTTCAAAAGAGTTTTTGTTTTTTTGAGGAAAATGAACTAGGGAGGTAGCAAAAACTAACTAGATGGGACTGGCAGATTTCGTTTATTTGCCACTTACATCCCTAGTTTCATCTTACCATTTTAATTTCTTTTCGGCTGATGCTGCTTCGAACCATTTAAATATAGTTTGCCATGCTCGGCAATAATTCGTCCGTCGTTTACCATGTAAGCTTACTGCCTGGATCATACGATAACTATCTCTTACTGATGTCTAGCGGAAACCTTTCAGGATGCCATTCACACTAGGACACAATGTACAACCCGACAATCTATTTTTGGAAGCAGTGCACCATCCATGTTACCAGATGGTAGCAGTTCAGAGGCAACACCGTCGGAGAGCAGTCTGAGCACATATATTATAGTGCTTGAGGCTCTACTAGAGGCAGAAAGAGATGGTGTGGCTTCCATGAATGAGGTAATATTTATCTTGAGGCTCAAAATTACGGAGTTAGCGGCACGCATTATGCAAGCAACCCAAGAATTGGAGGAAGTAAGAATGTTGCATTTGAAGACGGAGGAGGTCCTGCTATTTCTGCTATTTGAAGCCCAAGATAATCCCGGTTCTTCTTTAGATACTAGTTCAAATTTTCATTAGATTATTGTACTTCCATGTTGTGTCATGTCTCTGAATGGATTATGTTGCAAGACCCCCTATGTTGTCCATGTGTTGTAATGATCCAAATTTTTTAGGCGAGGTAATCCTCAGAACTTGTATGATTAACATAAGGTGAACTGTTTGTCGTGTGAGCATATTGTATTGGATGAAATAACTGTTTGACTCAGAGTGTATCCAACCTACTGAATTCGAAGATCACGACATTTCTAAATCATAATCATATATAAAGGTGGAATAAATCTTTGTTGTGGTTTCGAAGAAATAAATAACAAAACGTATTATTATCTGTGGAGATTCGTAATCGAATACAAATTGGATTTGAATTTAGTTTGCCAGGTCCCAAGGCAAACGTGAATGCTAATTCTCCCAAGTTTTGAACGAAGCGGCTAAACACCCACTATAATTTGTGGGCTGCTCGAAGCAAGTGTTTGTGAGATGGAAATTACTGTCTACCCCTGACACTTGACATCCTTATCGACAAGATTTACACTGCTTTCGATAGGGGTAGACTAGTAACTTCAATCAGACGTGACACGACGGCCTCTGAGCCCATTCAGACATGGTGCGCGCCAAACGTGGGCGGCAAAACACATTTGATTCAAGCTCGTCCGAAAGACATGTGTCTCTTCCTCCATTTCCCCATTCATACACGGTGGGCGGCAAAACAAACTCTCCTCGTCCGAAATCGATGTAGGCTTATATTTTAAATAGGGGCAGATGTGTAAATTCCATCAGATGTGACACAACTGCCCTACCTGTCAGCCCCGTTCATACACCATGGGCGCCAACCGTGGGCGGCAAGACACCCTCTCCTCGCCCGAAATCGATGTAGGCTAATATTTTAAATAGGGGCAGATGTGTAACTTCCATCAGACGTGACACAACCGCCCTACCTGTCATCCCCGTTCATACACCATGGGCGCCAACCGTGGGCGGCAAAACACCCTCTCCTCGCCCGAAATAGTTACCGACAAATATTTGGGAGATGCGAGATTACCGTCCTGCGATGTCCAAAATTTTAAACGGGGGATAAGTTCGTAACTTTCCTCCATTTCAGAGAAGCGCGTCCCAAAGTTTGAGATCCCCCTCCCCTCCATTTCCCCATTCATACACCGTCGGCGGCACAACAACCTCCGCACTGTGGCCAGCCTCCTCCGTCCGCCACCCCATCCTCCACCTTGCCGGAGCCGCTACCCCTACCCTGCCGTCCACTGCAAGAGATGGACGTCTCTCATCCACGGCGCTGGACCAACATCCTTTCATCGCCTCCTCGCGCTTCATCGGCGTCGTCGTCCACCTTGCCGTTGCCGCTCCTACGACCGCCTCGTCCACGGCAACAGGATATATCCCCCGACCCGGCCGTCTGCCGTCTAAAGCCTTCTTCCCCGCCGCCGACAGCCATCGCACCCGTAGCACCCTCAACGTATCAGCATAGGCCTACACGGCGTCGCAAGAGAGGTGGTACTATTCCATATGTGCTTAAGTTATTGATCTCACCTGGAAAATAGATCGTAGTTTGTTTACTGTACTTTTCTTGTCCGTACCAAATCGTAGTGGCTAGTTGAAAGCAAACATTGGTTGCGAAGTAGCTTTGTCCGGTTTGCACCTTCAGATCCGCCATGGCACGGGCACTATACTCATAAAGCTTATGGTTTGCCCCTTTATATTCACTACCATCATCGTAGGTGCTTCGTGTCGTGCTAGCACTACTCCTCAAGACGTCAACCCAAAGCTTACGTGTTGAAATACGAATCTGATATGATGCTCATATCACTAAAACAAAGAACATTTAATTGGTCACCTAATGTTCCTATATTCGTTTCGAAAAGCATGTGCGCCACCCACTGGTCTAGCTAGTTCCACTTTCCTAATTTTTTTCTTGATGCTTAGGGTTTTCCCCTTTTATCTACTCTACTATGATCCGCGTAGGTGCTTTCTGTCGTACTAGCATTACTCCACCCTTCAAGCTAAACAACACAACACTCAGAATTCGAAAGCTTAATTGTTCAAATATGATTGTTATATGATACTGATATTAGTTAACCGACACATTTAATTGGTTAGCTAAAGGTCCCACTTGAGTTTCCAAATGCATGTCGCGACATATAGAGAGACAGCATAATTGCATTTCTTTGTCACTTGTTGACCGTACTTTCTTGTCCATACCAAATCTTAGTTGTTATTTGAAAGCAAACATCGGTTGCTAGCTACCCTTTGCGCGGTTTGCAGCTTCAGATCTGCCATCCCATTGCCACGGTCAACACTGTACTCATCATGCTTATGTTTTCCGCATTTTATGATGACCACAATCAGCCTATGTGGTTCGTGTCGTAATAGCACTGCTCCACCCATTGAGCTAAACAAGCTTAGTTGTACAAATTCATATCTAATATTATTGTTGATATTAGTAAAATGAGAGATGTTTAATTGGTTAGCTAAATGTTCCTACTTTAGTTTCAAAATGCATGTGAGCCACATATGGAGAGACCGGAAAGAATAGTATTTCTCTGTGCGCTCTAGTTCATCATGGGTGGCCAACCGACATTGTATTAAAAGACTTGTCATATCTTCAATCTGCTTGCTCTTCTGCTCTTCTTTAAGATGATACTCTTCCCTTGCGGTCGACTGGTCAGGTCGAGTTATTCTCCCTTAGTATATTTTGAATCTGTCGGGTCAGGTCGACTTGTTCTTCTTTACTATATGTTGAAGCTATCATCTGTGAAGTGTCATCACTTCTGGAGCTCTCATATTTTGAGTAGTAGGCCACATTATATTAATGCACACAACAAATTACAGCATGCATGGCATCTTTTAAAAGAATTGCAGAGATAGCACAAAGGGGTTTACAAGGAGGTAGTATTGGATTAGAATCACTTCTGCATTACAAAGAAAATCTCACTTGTTTTTATGTTTTCATGCATGTCAGATATTGAACATTATCAAAATGAATATGAGAATGGGCGCACGAGAGGACTATTGCAGAATGATCCACTGCCTAACAAACTTGGCATGGTGGAGGATGGCCTATCTTATTCACCCATCAAGGTGCTTGCTCTAACTTTGCAAAGTTGTATTGGTCGCACATATTTTGCTTCTGACCTCTTGCATTACTTCTACTTTGTTACACCATCTTCTTAGTTTAAGCATCATATATGAGTATATGCCATACCTATCCATTTTCTGTACCTATTCCATGTGTCGTCACACTATGTTTTTCCAGTCAAATGTTGTTCTTTCATAATAGGTGTCCAAAAGGAAGAGGGTGAGTGTAGGTCGTCAAGGAGTAGAAACTAGGTTTTTGGAAAAGGTAGTGATACCTGTTAAATCAGATAGATCAGCAGCCACAGAAAACACAGGCCCAAGTGTACCACACTTTACCCCTTCCAGTGGCCAAACCCCTATTAGAACTGCTGGGAGCCCAGCGTCAGGTACTGTCTATGATATCAATTCAAAATTTGAACTCCTAAATTTCTGCTTGTGCCTTACCTTCTCTCTTGTATGAAAACTAATTTCAGATGAATCTCCTTGCTCAAAGGATCATACGATCTCAAAACAATAATGGGCTCTGCATTGCTCTTGTCAGTACCTCTCTCCCTTTTGCCTTGTAACGCTGTACTTAAATAATTGCTATTTGATTATGTATCATCAGTCTGCACCTGAGCTTCATTATCCTTTGTTTCTTCCAATATTATTTGATCAATATTTACTCTTTGCAAAATGTAGAATAATGGCAACGCTTGTAAAGAATTTTCTTTGGGGAATTTATTGAATTATCCTTCCATCAACATGGAGAAGGGCTTGTCCAGCCCGTGTTAACACATAATGTAAGTTCATCCTTCTCAAGCCTTCAAACTTTGTTCTAGTATAGATTTGGATAGGCATCATTTCCTCCACTGTTGTTTGCTTTGCTGTTTACATCTGATTGGATGTTTGCAACAACTACCAGTTTCAAATTGTAGTTGTAAAAACATGTTCCTTATGCAGAACAGATCCATTTATTTTCTTATATAATTGTGAAACCTGTTACGTGTCTCCTTGTTTCTCTTTCAGACTCGTATCTCTTATGCCAGGCAGAACTTTAGGGTAGATAGTGAGCCAAACCATCTTGAGGACAGCGAGATGACCCCAAGGTCTTGTCTTCATGAAGACAGTGAGTTGAAGCTACTCACCAGCAGGTGTGAGACAACCTCTGTGCAGTCGCTGCCTCAATAAGTTCGACTTCTTCAATCTCAACTTAAAGCGGAAAGGCTTGCTTCAGCTCAGCTCCGACTTCAAGTCAAAGATGCAATGAAGATGTCAGAGGACTGCCGTGCGCACCATCATGCCTTAAATCTAGTGTTGATGCATCTATCGTTGACACAACTGAGGTCTACTCAGCTTCTTCAGCTGTTTGGGGGGGGGGGGGCAACTTGGCCAGGCCTAGTGCCTTCTGAAGTGCTCTCAGTTTTGTATATTCTTTTGTTGGCGCGTTTATTTGCACTGGTGGTGAACTTTGATGCCTAGTGGATGTAATATGTGTGATAGCCGTGATAGCCTAGTGTAAGTTGCTTGCTTATTTATTTCCTTGTTGTCTTGTTTATTTGTTTGCTTCTAGTCATTGCAGTTCTTTTTCCGCGGTTTGCTAGTGGCTGCAATAACCTATTTTTTAAAACTAGGCCACAATAACCATGGGCTAATATTTACTGTAGTGACACTGGGCCTCCTACGGGCCTTAGAAACAGTGGGCCTTCTACGGGCCGTAGAAACAATGGGCCTTCTACGGGCCGTATCATCAATGGGCCTTATACGGGTAGTATGATCGATGGCCAAACATGGGCCAATAACAGGCCGCATTATGGCCGTAAACGGGCTAGAGTTGGAATCGTCCGTTCATGGGCCGACCATAACGGGCCATCGTTAATAGGCCATAGTTGATGACGCTATGAAAACGGCCCAACGTATTAACGGACCACAAATGGGCCGACTGTAACCACAGGCTGAATTTGGCCCACAAGCAGAAAATGACAGTAACGGGCCGTAAGTAAACGAATGCTAGAAATGAGCCCAATAATAAATGGGCTCTGAGAAGGCCGAAAGATAACATGGGCGGGAAACGGCCCAACGGAATAACGGGTCGTTAATGGGTATAAAGTGATACACTGTTCATTATGGGCCAGTTTCACCACGGGCCGTTAATGGGTGTAAAGTGATACACTGTTCATTACGGGCCAGTTTCACCACGGGCCGTTAGTAGGCCAAGAGTTAAATAGGGCCTCATATGGTCCGAAAGACATCATGGGCCATACATGGGCCAGAAGTGAAAACGGGCTGGAATCATATTGGATGGCCCAGATGACGCTACTGGGCCTAATTCAGATAGGGTGTAACGGGCCTTGGGTTAGCGGACTGTAAATGGGCTATATTCGAACAAGCCGTTAACAGGCTTTCCATGGGCCGGCCTGCCAACTTTTGACCAAGTCAAACGGGCCGGCATTTTCACAGGAATGGGCCTCGGTTGGGCCGTGCCACGTGTCGACGTATCATAGGCGCCTTCCGTCCAATGAGTGGTTGACATCTGTCCCCACGATGAGCCGACACGTGTTTCCTCCAGCCAATGATGATTTTACACGTGGAAAATCCCCATTGGTCGGGGCTATTAACGGGTTATCGGATCCAAAACCCGACCCGATAGCTTAACGGTGTTCCGTTATGGTGGATGCCACGTGTTGGTCACCCTTGATGAAAGCACTTCTGTGACGCGCGATTTATCGTCATGGAAGTGGACACTTCCGTGATGATAATTTTGGTAATGTCATGGAACACTTCTACGACAACACAGGTATGACTATCTTGATTCTGTTATAAATTTGTCATGGATGTACATGCATGACAAAAAAAGCGACCTACTGTGACAAACACGTATCATCACGGAAGTGTATTTTTTTTGTAGTGTTCGAGGGAGGTGCTCAGCACAACGAACAAGGCAATCAGACTATAATGCGTTATCACTCTCACTTAGCCATAGAATTCTATAATTTTAAATTTTGGTGAAGCCCCTAGTATTCGGAAGGCCAAATTCGGGGCACTATACATGCCTTAAGCCGGACAAAGCCGACTCCTTGCTCTAAGCGGCATAAGTCTTTAGGGACTCGAAACCTCTCGAACAGCGACCAATCTCTCGCCTTATCATGACAGTCAGTTTTAGCTTTCTCTACTAAGGTGCTTAGCCCAGCTAAACCGGGGCACAATCGCAGTAGTTCTCCCAGTGCTACCTTAGCCGATATAGCGGAACGTAAGGTACCAAAACATGGTAGCCAACCAAACCCAACTATTGACCCAAGACATGATTCGGAGCTGATGTATATAATGCTATAAGTTCAGGGTGCCGCACTGTCAAAGTGTTCGGACTTCTCATGCCATATTATGGGGTATGCTTAAGCCCCTGGCGTATTGGCCGTACCAAAGTGTACGTGTGCGAAATGTCATGAATGAACATGTATATATATACATATAAAAAGAGGAATAGAAAATGCGATAATAGTCTAGTGCTATGCATTGTTTATTCAAAAAGGTGCGTAAAGCAGAATGATACAAGTAGTGCGATAAGCAGAAAGTAGGACTATTTGACATGTCCCCTCCAAGGGCAAGCTAAGGAGTGGTATTTAAAGCAGGTATTTCACTCGTTGTCAGAGACCACCTGGGAGTTCCATGGTGCGACGTAGCTTTCTGCCTCCTTGGTTGTTGCATCGCGTGTTCGGCAACCGTACTGCCGGACGGGGTTTCCAGAGATTAATGTCCTGAAAGAGAGAAAAATAACAAAACGGGAAGCCCCTAGTGCGGTTGAGCCGCATCTTGGGGCGTGCCGTAGTCATGCCCCCCTCCCCACCTGTGCCCATGGTATTTTTAATGCATAATTATGTACGCGTGGCATGAATTTCGCCGTTTGGCTGGTACTGGGGTGGGGGCCACATTGCTATGCGAGCTTGGAACATGCCAGTCGGTCCTATTAACGATTACTCCGGGCGCGCTTGAAGGTGCCCGGGTCTTGAATCGCCGAACTGGTGGATTGCCTTAAGAGGCTGCTTTGCGCTTCTGCTGCGAGGGCCGCAGTGTGCTCCTTCGTGCAGAGAGAGCGCTCTGTGTTTCCACTAACTTTGATGACCCCCCGAGGTCCTGGCATCTTGAGCTTGAGGTATGCATAATGTCCACTGTGTCTGGATAAAGCAAGCTCAGGCTGCTGCCGCCATCCATAAGGAGTCGAGTGAGGTGAAATCCGGCAATGATTGGGTCTAGGACCAGTGCAGCGAATCCGCCATGACGGATACTAGTGGGGTGGTCCCTGCGATCGAAGGTGATCGGGCAAGAGGACCATGGGTTGAACTTTGGGGCGACTGGCTCCAACGCATATAGGTCCCTTAGCGCAAGCTTCTGCTCTCTCTTAGGGATGTGGGTTGCGTATATCATGTTCACCGTCCGCACTTGTGGGGGGAACCTCTTCTGTCCTCCGGTGTTCTGCTGCCGGGGCTCCTCCTCATCATCGCTATGCGACCCCTTATCTTTGTTTTCGGCATTTAACTTGCCGGCCTGCTTGAACACCCAACAATCCCTGTTGGTGTGGTTGGCTGGCTTGTCGGGGGTGCCGTGTATTTGACATGAGCGATCGAGTATACGGTCCAAACTGGATGGGCCCGGAGTGCTTCTTATAAATGGCTTTTTCCGTTGACCGGGTTTGGAGCCTTTGAATCCGGCATTGACTGTCGTATCCTCTGTATTGTCGCTGTTAATGCGGCGCTTGTGTTTGTTGCGACGTGACCTGCCATTGCCATCCTTGTTATCCGAAGTAGCATGGTTCTTTGATATGTTGTTGCTATGAGCCAGCCAGCTGTCTTCTCCCGCACAAAAGCAGGTCATGAGTGTCGTGAGGGCTGCCATGGATTACGGCTTTTCCTGGCCAAGGTGCCGGGCGAGCCACTCGTCGCGGATGTTATGCTTAAAAGATGCTAGGGCCTCTGCATCCGGACAGTCGACAATTTGATTCTTTTTTGTTAGGAACCGTGTCCAGAATTGCCTGGCCGATTCCTTTGGCTGCTGAATTATGTGGCTCAAGTCATCGGCATCTGGCGGTCGCACATAAGTGCCCTGGAAGTTGTCGAGGAATGCGGCTTCCAGATCTTCCCAACAACAAATGGATTCTGCTGGCAAGCTGTTGAGCCAATGCCGAGCTGGTCCTTTGAGCTTGAGTGGGAGGTATTTGATGGCGTGTAGATCATCACCGCGGGCCATGTGGATCTGCAGGAGGAAATCCTCGATCCATACCGCAGGATGTGTTGTGTCGTCGTATGATTCGATATTTACTTTGAAGCCCTCTAGGATTTGGTGATCCATCACTTCGTCTGTGAAGCATAGGGGGTGTGCGGCACCTCTGTACTGCGCTATATCGCGATGCAGCTCAAATGAGTCTTGTCCGCTATGTTCGGCCCGGCCGGATTTACTTTTACTATATCCGGCGTGACGGTTATCGTCTCGCATAGTGGCACGCCCTCGTGATCCGTAGATTGATCTTGCATGTTTTGCTTTGTCCTCCAATACGTCTCTCAGGTCTAGCATATTTCCCCGTGCCTTTTCATTTTTATTTGAGTGGCTTCGGGGTGCGGGCTGAGTTTTTGGCTAAAATGTCTCTCTGTCGCGGCCACGAGGTGGCCGATCAGCCGCATCATATGCTGGAGATGGAGGTTGAGTGCTTACTCCTCCAGTCGGGGTAGCAACCTACGCTTTGGGTAGCTCTTGGAGGGGCGTTCGAGTTCAATGGGATCAGCTTGGACTTCAGTCCATCTGTCAGCTAGCAAATCTTGATCAGCTTGAACCTGCTGTTGCTTTTTCTTAAGGCTATCTGTCGTGTCTATAAGCCGGCGCTTGAAGCGCTCTTGTTCAATGGGATCCTCAGGCACGACGCATTCGTCATCGTCGAGGCTTGCCTCGTCTTCGGAGGGAGGCATGTAATTATCATCCTCCGCCTCTCCACCTGCCGCTCTCTCTGGAGGGCTGGCTTCTCCATCCTCCTTCCCTAAATCTTGCTGGAGGGGATTGCTGTCGCCTTCGGCACTGTCCGGAGTGTTATTATCTCCTGTGCCGGGGTCACCGCTTTTGCTTTGGCGAGACTTAGAGCGGCTCCGCTGACGCTGGCGCTTGGGTTGCTTCTTGGAGGGGTCATCCTCCGTTGTCTCGTCGCCATTGCCTTCTTTGGGTGTGTCCACCATGTATATATCATATGATGAGGTGGCTGTCTAGTGCCCTATGGGCAGTGGTTCCTCTTCGCCTCCCGCATCATCGTCCATACCGTCGATGTCTTCGGAGTCGAAGTCGAGCATGTCGGTTAAGTCGTCGACAGTGGCTACTAAGTGGGTGGTGGGTGGGCGGCGAATTTCTTCGTCATCCGCATCCCAACACTGTCGGACATAGTTTGGCCAGGATTCTCCTGACAAGGAGAGAGACCTTAATGAGTTCAGTATGTCACCGAAGGGCGAGTACTGAAAGATATCCGCGGAGGTAAACTCCATGATCGGCGCCCAATCGGATTCGATAGGCACGGGCGTAGGCGGTTGGGAGTCCGTGGCCGGGGAAGGATCCAGCAGTGTGACATCACGGCTCTCGTGAGGGGTAAGGTCGATATTCGGCTTGATCGCCGCTGAGGATACGGCCTCCGTGGCGGGGTCTATCCACCCGCCCATGGATGGCACAGCTGGCTCCGAATTGAGGGTCGGAGCGGTTGTCGGAGCAATCTCCTAGACACCATCTGATGGCAGAGCTAAATCATGCTCATCGTGACCGTGTGGCGCACTAGGCAGGGGCTCTAATCCGTCAAAGATCAAGTCTCAGCAGATATTTGCCGTGTAGTTTAAGCTTCCAAACCTGACATGATGGCTAGGGGTGCAACTCTCGATCTGCTCCAGATGGCCAAGCGAGTTGGCCCGCAGTGCGAAGCCACCGAATACAAAGATCTGTCCGGGGAGAAAAGTCTCGCCCTGGACTGCATCGCTATCGATGATCGTAGGAGCCATCAAGCCTAATGGCGACGACACAGAGGAACTCTCAATGAAAGCACCAATGTCGGTGTCAAAACCGGCGGATCTCGGGTAGGGGGTCCCAAACTGTGCGTCTAAGGCGGATGGTAACTGGAGGCAGTGGACACGATGTTTTACCCAGGTACGGGCCCTCTTGATGGAGGTAAAACCCTACGTCCTGCTTGATTATTCTTGATAATATGGGTAGTACAAGAGTTGATCTACCACGAGATCGGAGAGGCTAAACCCTAAAAGATAGCCTATGGTATGATTGTATGTTGTCCTACGGACTAAAACCCTCCGGTTTATATAGACACCGGAGGGGTCTAGGGTTACACAAGGTCGGTTACAAAGGAGGATATATACATATCCGTATTGCCTAGCTTGCCTTCCACGCCAAGTAGAGTCCCATCCGGACACGGGATGAAGTATTCAACCTCGTATCTTCATAGTCCAACAGTCCGGCCAAAGGATATAGTCCGGCTGTCCGGAGACCCCCTAATCCAGGACTCCCTCACCGTCCATGCCTCACTCCCACCACTCTTTTCATCGATCTCGTACTCGCACACTTCTCCCCCCTCGATATAGTATGACTCTCGCACCACCTCCTAGATGCATCCCCCTTTCTCTATCCTTCTCCCCGTGCCTCATTTGCTTCTAACACACACATGCATGTATACCGATCGATCTCCCAACATATACCTAGGTCGACTTTAACTATTCCCCCCATCGATCGACGTACCTCACAAGTTATGTCTCTCCTTTCTTTGACAAAGGACGATTGATCTTCCTATGTAGTTATGTATTCTTACCACATCCATATCGCCCCCCCTCATCATTCATGCATGCCTCCTGACCCATCTCTCACACGCACGTGCACAGACAGGCAGCCATCCCCTCTCTTATTGATATTGCTGGCGTGCCCTCCGGTTGTCTAGCAAGCCTATCCCACCATTTGTTAGAAGCAACTCCACTACCACCCCCTCCAACACTCTAGCTCTGTCTCTCTCCCAACCTTATTCCTCTCCTACACATATGCATGGATGCCGATCGATCTCCCTTAATACATGAGGTAGATCGATCTCCCTTAATACATGAGGTAGGCCTCTCTCCTCCTCCACACATATACCAGCCATTGTACCTCTATAGTTAATTAGGCCTCCCTCCCCCCCACCACACACCGATAGTCGAGCGCTATAGGTAGGTATCCATGCCACAGAGACAAATTGCACCTGTCCCCTCTCACGTTCCAGTAGGCCAGCCACTCTATATCTTTGACATGGGCACACACAAATTTGATGGCACTCTTTAACGATCGCGCGCGCAGACACACACATCATCCCTCTCTTCGATTCTATGGACACCTCAAGCCGATGATACCTCTACTCTCTTCTCATGGATCACCCCCTCTATATATATGGTATATCCAAGACTCTATTTTACACACATTGCATATGTTACATTTTTTGATTGACCCCACCCCCCCCGAAAAAAACTCTCACGAACCCACACACTATATCTCTCTACGTTTGTATCTCTCTCACACAACCCCCCGTAGGTGCTGTACGTATACAAGAAGAGAATAGGTGCACCGTGCACGTACTCACGCTTCGTGCCTAGCCACACCCACGCGGGTACACGGTGGAGCTCATTTCTGTACGAAATGGCAGCCCACGTGCTAATTCGAACATGTGTAGCGGTTGTTTACCTACGGAGGTCGCGTACCACGCGTGCACGAAACAAAGTTTGACTTGATGCGTTGGTGCGTTATTTTTAAATAAAGTTATATTGCGCAATGGCAGGTACATAGAATATAAAATGATTTTTATGGAGAAAAAGGTAGTCCGCTCCACTATATACAATGGAGCCTGCCTGCCTAGTTTGTCTCTCTTCAGAGTATCTCACACAAGGCTGTGGTGGCCTCTCTCTCTCTCACCGTTGGTCACTGATCCAGCCGCATCCCGTCCGCCGGCAGAAAGGGAGGACGTGCATCATTTCTCCGCTCGACGGCGCCGAGGCAGCACGTCCCGATCTGCGGTACATGTCGTTCTCTCTGACCAAGCTCCGGCGTGGTAGGGCCTACGCCACCTGCTCACTGTCGCAGTATGGGCAGATTCCTCCCGCCGCCGCTCACCTAGTTACATCCCGACGACCTCCAGGTATCCCCTCCGGCCTTGCTCCACTGTCCGTCTTCCCACATCGCTGCATGTGGATCTTCCATAGTTCTTTGCCCAAAACATAGCTCGTCCGGCGTACTTTCCATATTGCAATCTCGTCCTCACACCGTTTTAGACAAACACAACCGTGTTGTTATCTTCCCTTAGGACAAGGAATACGCTTCTTTTTTGTCATCGCATATGTCATCAACTGTTATTGGCCAGTAATTGTTTCCTTTCTAGCTCTTTTTTGCAAACAGAGCTATCCATTTCACCTTGTTGCTATTGCGACCTTTTGGTGAACTGCACAAATCACTTTTTTCGTAAGAGTGTTTTGTGCAGTTCTGCAAAAATGTCACACGAGCAACGTCTCTACATTTCATTGTGACTGCACAAAGGGAGATTGGTTTTGCTCTATCCTCCTCATCCAACTCTGAGCCTAATCTTCTCCAACTAGTTAGTCTTAAGAGAGACTGCAAAGGTGACCGACTTCTATTTGTGTGTTTATTGTTTCATCAGCAGTCCTCTATTATCGTAATCACACTTAATATCTTTGGAACAGGGACGCTCAGCTCTATTTTAGTGGAACTGCACAAAATGGTTGGAATGTTGCATGCTCTAGACAGCTACTTTTTTCCCAACACGCCTTGTTGATTTAGACAAAGCTGGGGGATGTTGCTGCCAATGAAAGCATGGATCAATTTTAATTTAGCACCTTCTCACAACTTTGTCTTCAGTTGTGATGTAAATATTAGCTCTGATTAGCAAGGAAGTTAGTTTTTTATTGTGTCCGAAAGAGGATCGATGGCAAGACACACGAAACAAAAGCTGAAAGCTCACACCATTGTACAATTTCATGTCACTGGAAAATTATTTGTATAGTATGTCAATTATGTAATCAAATGCTGGAAGCTTGATAGCATTGCCATAAGCCTCTTCGGCATCCGGGTCCATGTGCCATGCACAAAATTATAATCCATCGTTCCTAAATATTTGTCTTTTACAAATTTAAAATGGGCATATTTTAGAGTGTAGATTCACTCATTTTGCTTCGTATGTCTACTCCCTCCGTTCCTAAATATTTATCTTTCTAGAGATTTCAACAAGTGACTACATACGGAGCAAAATGAGTGAATCTACACTCTAAAATATGTCTATATACATCCGTATGTAGTAGTCCATTTGAATCTCTAAAAAGACAAATATTTTTGTAGTCACTCGTTGAAATCTCTAGAAAGACAAATACTCCGGAGTATATTTAAGAACCGAGGGGGTAGTGCACAGCCGCATGGAAGACTCAAACCGGTCGTTGCGCCGCATTAATAGTGAGTAATGAGCAGTCAAATCATAATCCCCACCTTTCCCACTGTAAGTTGCTCGGAAGAAGCAACCATCAATACGCTCTTCTTTGAATCCGCTCATACTACCCCATCCGTCACTATTTATAGAGCGCGCTTCAGAAAAAGAGAAAATCTCTGGGACCAAGGCGACTAGCGATCAGCCTGAAAAATAGCATTGGTAGTTATAGCATGGCGTCTATTACTAGAGAATGTGTACACACATGCATGCAGTGCTTCCACCCCGGGTAGACACATGCATGCACTTACTCCACTCCATAGTACTACATAGAGAGAAAATTGCGGTTACCACGCCTTAATTAATTGAGCATTAAACCAAACGTGTCTAAAGTCTCTCTGGTGGTGGAAAAGCATTGAGAGAAAAGCATCATAATGAAGCGTGCCCTGTAAACTGTGACGGAGGGAGGAGTAGTATGAAGGTGCAAAACCAAGTACGCGTATGGCCAGTCGTTCAACGCACCTCCTCTTGGCATATCACTGACATGTGGGACCGGAGTGTGAGCAAACCGATCTCAATTCACGGCAAAATGGCCAATCCGCCGTTCCTTGAGAGAGACGAGGAGTGAGAACACACAGACGGGCTCGCACGGAGGCCAAGATATATTCGAGCATGGTTGATCGATATCATCATTACATGTTGGGCTACCGTTTTCCGCCCTTCTCCGGAATAAATGTGTACTTTATCAAAGATTAAGAAAAATAATAGTACAGAGGCTCCACCACGCAGTTCTAGTAGTAGCAGTACTCGTACTACTAAACCTTGCGCTTGGCTCTTCGCCTCTTCACGAAGTCAAACAATGATGGTACTCCGCATGTTCGGTACTATAGTGTATGCCTCTGGCAATCTGATGCTGAATGAATTGATGCATGTCCACCGCCTGGGCGAGGGTACGTTGCATTAGTCAAAAGGTGTAAGCGAGCTTCACCTTGTCCTGCAAGCTTCTCCTCGTTCTGTGAGTTGACGGGACACACCAACAAGTAGTGCTAGTCCATACTCCCTCCTTTCCGGTTAATATGGCTTAATATTTTTTGGGGGTAAATGAGAGAGCTTTATTCATATATAAGCATTCTTAGGACGATCAGCCAAGACACTGGTCACTAGGAAGGGAGGTACCCCGCAAAAAAGAACTAGGAAGCGAGGTGTTTCATCAAGCTAGCTCTCGGCCACATTCAAAGTGCAGCAAGCATGGTTTGCACAAAGATGCGCCGCAAGGTTTGCTGACCTGTTTACATGCTGAATAACAAAAAAAGAGGAAATATTACCGAGCGCTCCTATTTGTAACAGGATATGAGCCAGAATTAAGCGAGAATTGTAGCGAGTGTTCCATGCAATCAACTTCCATTATCACATGCGAGAACCCTCGAAGATAACCAAATGTGTTGAAGATTGCTTTATCACATTTTAAAAATATAATAAGAGTGCAGACGCTCCTCCATCCGGTTCCTAGTACTACCTCTATAGACTATAGTAGTAGTACTAGTACTAGTAAACTTTGCGCTTTACTACTAGTATAGTGTATGCTTCTGGCAATCTGACACCGAATTAACTATTGCACGTCCACCGCCTAAGCGAAGGACAGCTTGCATTAGTCAAAAGTTTCTCCTTGTCCTGCGAGCCAACGCGCGCAAGCTTCTCCCGTCCTGCAAGCTTCTCCTCGTTCGGCAAGTTGATGGGACACGGCAAAGTAATGCTAGTCCATATTGCCTCCTCTCCGGTTAATATGGCTTAATTTCAAACGAGATAAATACATTGTCTGTCATTGTATATTTGTAAAAATACGGTCAGTGGACTTCATAATACGCTCATTGCGCTCACTATATACATTTTTCGGTGTTTATACGGTCACTAGCTCACCCTGGCTGAGTATGTGTGTGCATGCACGTGTAAGTTGAGCACTTAAGCGTGACCGTGTGTGTTCAATCGTGTGCTCGGACATGCATGCATTAGGGCGCCGCACGCGTTTTGCATCCATGTGTATGTGTGACTGTTGCATACCCATAGTGCGAGTACGTGTAGGGGCCACTAAAGGAGCAGTCAAATCACACAGTAAGTTAGTCGGAAGAAGCAACCATCATTTCACTCTTCAATGACACGTACAGAATATAAAATGGTTGATATGGAGAGAGAAAGAAAACCACTATATATACAATAGCAGGAGCCTTAGCTACAAGCCTGCTTGCTAGGGTTGCTCTCTTCACAAGCATAGAACGACGGTGGCCACACTGCTGGTCACATATCCAGCCTGATCCCGCAGCTGGGGGAAGGGAACAATGTTCTGCGTAGACGCGGTCGACATCGGCAAGGGAGAAAATCCATAGTCGGTGCGTCCCAATCGGGGGTCACCGCGGTATGGGCCGATGTCGTGTCCCAACCGCCCTTCTAGCTACAGCCCGACGTCCCAGGTAGTCCATCTTCCTTTTGGAGCCAGCTTGCTCCACTGCCGCAGCTCCCCACGTAGCTCCATCTCCATGTCGATCTTTCTCTACTTCTACCAGCTTCTACTTGTGATGAGTTTATGTCTCATGAACTAGTGCCAGTACTATTATTCTAATCACACTTCTTCAATATCTTTGCCATCAGGGATGTTCAACTCGATTTTAGTGGAACTGCACAAAAGCATCGTATGATCCGAGGGTGCCAGCCGTCTTTCCTTCAACAGGTTCTACCTGGCCAGGAAATTAAATCAGGTTTAGGGTTTAGGGTTTAAGTCGTAGTGACCCCATCAGTAGTTTTTCTTTCATACACGCTCTCACAACTTATGTCTTTAGTTGTGAAGTAAATATTGGCTATGATCTATGAATCATTGAGATGCAACAGCATGCATGTTAGTTTTCCTTTATATTTGATGGAATGTTGTAACGGGGCAACCTTGGAGTAGGAATGAAAATGGAGCGGAAAGTTTCCGTTTATCCGGAGAAAAATGGGAACGGAGAGAAACCAATGTTTCGTTTCGTTGGATCGTGCCATCGAGCAAAACCAACGTTTAAATCACGTCTGTCGCATCCTCGTCTCACCCTCCTCCAGGGCTCGACCCCACACGGTCGCTCGGCATGCCACTCACCGCAAACCGAGTATATGATAATTTTCTCGCCTGCTTGTCGATGGATCGTGCCATGGAGTACTAGTAATACTGGAAGAGATTGACGAGTTGGGGAGGATAGCTAGCCATAGCATGGACTCCCAAGAACTTTTTACATGCATGTTGTGGCCGACTATTGTGACCTTTGAACACGGAGAAGTCACGTGCACCAGGAAGCGGCACGGGCGATGCTCTCTCGGCTGGCGCGCCGCTTCAATGCCGGCGCCAGTGAGAGGTCGCGTCCGCTCTGGCCAGGCATGAATGCGGCACTGACCGTTTCGGGCGGGAAGCACACACAGGTGAGGAAGAGGGTTCGGGTTGGTCAGGAGCGGCCATGGCAGCGGTCCGGACCCCCGCAAACAAGAGATGTTGCATGTTAATATTGTCGCGTATATAATTAATAGCGTAAATATGTGCCAGTTGGACAAATATGATTGGAGATGGAGATGGAAATGGAATTTTACGTAAACACGGATATGCTTGTCTATGTCTATGTGTGTGTGCACGACGACTCTCACGACCTGGAAGCCCGGGCGTGTTTCTGATCGAGTTTTCTTTCTTGGTACGTTAAAAAATTGTCCGCCAGTTTTCGTTTCTTTTTTCCGGGAACGCGCGTATTATATTTAAAACCACTTCTATGGAGAGATTGTTTTACTCCATTATAGCCTCTTGTTTGATAGAGTTTCTCGCGTCTCGCTCTCTCACCCTCTCCATATAAAACAAGATGACAGTGTCCACACTATTTCTCTCCTCACCGGTGGTCACAGATCCGGCCGAATCCCGTCCACTGCAGGAGGTGAGGAGGTGCAGCTTTGACGTTGTCGCCGTCGGCGATGGAGGAAGCCGATGCGCACCGTCCTCTCGGAGCCGGCGCTGGCGCGGACGAAGGTCCTCCGCGCCCTTGTTCGCTGCTGTCGTGTGGGCAGATCCCGTCCTCCCTCCTAAGCGACATCTCGCCCACCTGAGGTATAACTTTTTGTACTGGTCCAGCTCCCCAGGTCGCTGCATGCGGGTTTTCTTCTATGCGACTACTCCCCAGCTCCCCATGTATAGTAGCTAGGGTTCGTCGGCTGGTCCAACATCACCTACTTTTATCGAGGAAATGCCACTCGAAAAGTTGTCCTGATTTATGCCTCGGTGGAGGTATACATTTTGTTTCGACAAAAAGTACATGGTGGTTGTGTGGTCATTGTCCATATGCTCCTATTGATGTTGCTAATCTAATACTATCACTGGTTAAATGAAGAAATGCTTTTTTTCTCGGGTATCCTGGTTTAGTTCCCATCTAGATAATCATGATGCTTCTGTTTCTTGGTGTACTTTTCATAATTCTTATTGACAATTGAGATGTCGTTGTTAATCTTGTAAAACAAAGTAACAAGACTATATCCCTTTTTTATATTTCTAGAAACAGCGATGCATATCTCCATACCCGGGCATGTCTTCCTCAATTTTAGTGGAACTGCACAAAATTGGATGGCCATTGTTGTTCCACCTCACTGTCCTCTTCCATGTGGTTCTTCCATCCTCGAGCTTGACTACTGAGAAGAAACAGACCACAGTGAGGATTTGTCGAACTTCATAGGTGCCTCACCCAAACTTGATGCCAAATGGATGATGCATCACCATGATGACCTATCGATGCTCATGGTTGCGCCTCATGGTAGCGTCGGCTGATGAAGTTGATCGATTTTCAATGAAAAACAAGATGTCTTCCATCAGTGCTCTTTGCTTGTTACCCACAAAGATAATATCCTTCATCATTTCACCTTGGTTGCGTTGGAGACGCAGTCGTCTTTCACGTTGGTGCAATTTTATCACACAATTGGCTATGAACCAATGTTTCCTCGAAGAAGGATCGACGTTGGTACTAAGAGCATAAGTTTTATATTGATTTCTAAGCCTTCTCACAACTTTGTCTCCAGCTCCCCTGTAATTTTATTTGTCCAGCTATTAACTTTGATTAAAAAAATGGTGTGGACTAAAAACCCAGATGGACGTAGTAGCCCTCCATTTTTATTTACTCCGCACATTAGATTTGACTGAAGTCAAACTTTGTAAAGTTTGACCAAGTTTAGGCCGAACACAACAAACCATAATTATTAGAGAGGGCAAACTGTACATACTCTCAAACCTTTCCGATAATTGAAATTAAAATTCTTTATTTGTACACACTCCCACACGTTTCCGATAATTTGGCACATGTGTGGTTGTTCACTTAAGGGAGGGTAGTGTACCGCTAGTGAAGGACAGGAAGTGCGACCAGGACGCGTGGATAGTTAGTTCATTGGAAGTACTCCCTCCATTTCTAAATATTTGTCTTTCAAGTGGTTTGCAATGGACTACCACATATGGATGTATATAGACATTTTTTATAGTGTAGATTCACTCATTTTGCTCCGTATGTAGTCATTTGTTGAAATCTCTAGAAAGACAAATATTTAGGTACAGAGGGAGTAGTAGTTTTCTTCACTGGTACGTTAAATAAAGAGTTTTGTTTCATACTTACACAATTTAAAACGATTGTTATGGAGAGAATAAGAAAACCACTCCACTATATGTTAGTCGTATACACGAGTATTATATGGACGCAGCTTCATTGACTTTAGTGCACCTGCCTTTGGGTTTATGACAGGTGGGCCCAAAATGTGGCTGGCCCTCCTGTCATACAGCCAAAAGCAGGTGCTGTTAAGGCACCGGAGCTCAGCCCGTACTACAGTATATATATATATATATATATATATATATATAAGCTGAAGCCTCAGCGCTTGTCGCTAGGGTTTGCACTCTCCACACTGTCGCCGCACTACATATATATATACACGCTGGAGGCTTAGCGTTCCTTTGCTAGGGTTTGCTATATTCACTGTCTCTCACCCTCTTCACCAGATCTAAACAAGACTGCATTGTGGCCTCTATCTCTCTCACCCCCTCACAGACAGCTGGCGAAGGAGGCGTCAGGATCTGTCGCACCGGGAAGGGGAGGAGGTGCAGCGTTCACTCTATCGCCTTCGGCGAGGGAGGCAATCCACTGCTGGCTGCGATTTTCTCTTTCACCCAGCGCCTGTGCGGGAGGGCCACCGACCCCTTCTTCCTCGCAGCCGTACGTAGTGTGGGTAGATCGGACCTCCCGCCGCACGCCTTGCCACATCCCGATGACCCTAAGGTATAAGTTTCTTTGAAACCGTCATTGGTCTGGCTGCATGCTGATCTTTTCCGATTATATAGTCGAATCTAGGACTTGGTTCAAAGAGGAAAGAAGGGTGCGGTGGGGTGGTGCATGAATCTAGGCCGTGGTTCAATGAGGAAAGGAGGGAGGGAAAGTAGTATAGACTAACTATTCAGCCGCTTCGTTGGTCGAAAAGGGAAAAAGGGGGTAACCCAGTACACACATCTGTAAGGAATCCAACTCTTTGTTGAAAAGGGAAAGAAACTGGGGGTCAGGTAGTTTGTGCAGGACTAGATTTGTTGCCCTCACATCGGAAAAAGTTTCAAAGAGAACAAATATGGGACCAACGCAGATATGCTGCTTGGCTACATACTCTACATCACCCATTTATACGTGTGGACGCACATGGTGCTGGCATGTCCCATGTCCCATCCACATGATCGTGCAGTGTGTTTTGAGATGTTGTGCTACTTGTATTGGTACTGTTTTAAATAAATGTTGAATTGAAGCTATTGTATTTTAAGCAATGCCACTCTCAGAATTAACTACTGAACTATTTTAAGAGAATTTCTCTGTTAATATGAATCAATGTAACCGTTTTAGAAATGCTACTGTCCTATACTTTGTTTTCCATCAAGATAAGGTAGATGCTTCTTTTTGTGGCCGCATGTTTCATCCTCCTTTATTGGCAGTAATTGTTTCCTTTTTTGCCTCTGTTAAATCAGGGATATCTATTCAACTTGTTGCTATAGCAAAATTAAATGTCTCACCGGCGACTTTACTTGATTTTAGAGTAACTGCACAAAACGAGATTGGATTTCCTATTTGTGTTGGCAGATTCGTATGTGATCTTGTGTGCGTCATGACAGGTAGGTACTTGCCTTCATCCACATGATCGTGCAGTGTGTTTTGAGATGATGTGCTACTTGTATTTGTACTATTTTAAATAAATGTTGAATTGAAGCTATTGTATTGCTATCTTTTCCCATTAAGTAGTGAACAAAAATGGGACCAACCCAAACATTATGATTGTTCCTTTGTTACAACAAACTCTGCATCACCCCCTTTATAAGTAGATGGAAGCACATGTTGTTGTTGCGCCCACTCTCCCCTGAAACTGTTTATGCTTTTTGTTAATCTAATGCCGCTGGTAAAATTAAGCAATGCCAATCTCAGAATTAACTACTGAATCTTATTTCAAAACTACAACACTTGTTAGGGATTGGCGGGATTACCATTTTTTTGGCCGCATGTTTCATCCTCCTTTATTGGCCAGTAATTGATTCCTTTTTTGCCTCTGTTAACACAGGGATATATATTCAACTTGTTGCTATTGCGACATTTTTCTTTTCTTAATTTTGGTGGAACTACACAAAATGAGACCGGATTTCCATATATGTATTGAGATCTCTTTTAGATCCACCTCGGGTGTTGTTTCAAATCTTGGTCTTGAAAGGTCAGTACCTTCTTTCCTCAGAATTAACTACTGAATCTTAGTTCAAAACTACAACACTTGTTAGGGATCGGCGGGAGTACCATTTCCGTTAGGGATCGGCCGGAGTACATGTTTAAGAAATGTATTGTTCAGATAATGTCTCTGTTATTATATATCAGTTACAATGTTTTGGTACTATCCTGCTTTGTAGTTCTTCTTCATGTTTAACCAAGGTATTGTTAAGATAATGTCTCTGTTAAAATGAATCAGTCGCACTGTTTTAGGAATGATACTTTTCTGCTTTGCCGTTCTTTATACATGTTGAAACAAGGCATTGTTAAGATAATGTCTCAGTTAATATGAATGAATCACACTGATTGAGAATTGCTACTCTCCTGCTTTGTTTCCCATTAAGATAAGGTAGATCAGTAGATGTTTTTCTTCTGGGAGTAGAAGTCATCAACCGTTATTTCTCAGTAATTGTTTCCCTTATACCTTTTGTTGCTTACAGGGATATCAAAATTAAAGCTCAGTTATATTCTGACTTTGGTTTTAGTTGAACTGCACAAAAGGAGCCAATGTGTCTAAGGAAAACTTCTCCATTAGTGGGTCCAGCTGGTCTTACCACTTTGCAGAAAGAAGCAGTCACTGTTTGCGCTACATTACACAAGGAATGATCGAGAAGCTTTATAGAGTATTAGTAGACGCTGGTGACATGACTAGTCTACAGAGATGGTTGCTTTACTTGTGGTTCGGAGGAACACTGGGCAAACAAGTGCCCAAACAAGTACCAAGAAGCCAGGACAGGACTCCAAGTCTATCAATGTCACTCTAAGCAACAATGATGGGGCATCTGGGTATGGTAATCTGTTTGCCGTACTTTTAGTTTGTTAGTCCACCGATTGGTGGGTTGACACTGGGGCCAATATTCATGTGTGTGCTGATGTGTCTTTGTTTTCTGGCAGCATATAAATACGAAATCCATAGGGATGCTCATCTTGATTTTAGTGGAACTGCCCAAAATGTTCAGATGGTTCGTGTCCTCCATAATAATACTTCATCATGCACAATACATCGAATGGTTCTCTAATCATTCGTCGTCACCTTGAGCCACCGGACTATCAGATGACAAACTGATGACAAACCCTGCCCGTTCCACAATCATAGGCATTACATATTTTGAATGGGAAAAGCTTGTGAAAGTTGACATTAGTTTAATATATTGGAATTGGAAAACCTTGTCAATTTTTGCTGATTGATGTTAGCCAGAAGACATGCATTTGATATTTTTGAGTGGGATGCCCTTTGGTGTGAGCAACGTGGATCGTTTTTTTCCTATTCCTGTCTTCAGTTCAGAAGTAAATATTTACTCTGCTGAGATGCATAGTCACATGAATGTTGACTTATGTAAGATATTTTAATAGTTTGTTCTGAATATTGTCTATGTAATGCCAGGCGTTGTGTTTGATTGCAAAGTTGAGCTTGGAATGTTGTGGCATGCGACATCACGAGCTGTTCACCGTGCCTCCTAAGAATAATGCATTGTATTTTTTGCATGTCCATCTAATGCCAGTGATTTTCTTGTTAGGAAGATCATCCTCTTCTGTTGTTTCCGTGCTTAAGAAGTTCATTGTCTTACGTTTCATTCATAGCCTATACGACAAGTCGGGTAGGTTAGACATGGAACCATATGATCTCCCGACCAACTCATCATCTTAGGCCGTGATTGGATATTCGTTTTCCAACCAAAACCGCTTGTAAATAAAAGCAGATGGTCTCGGGCGCAGCGCTTGGTTGGTCGATTTCGACTAGTAAAATATACATCGGTCTCTCAAATTACACGCATAACCCGCCGGTTTTACTTACAGACCTCGGGCCCTCGGTTTCATTACGCCTGTATTTACGTGTTGTTTCCGATGACGAGTAAATTACACTTGTATATTAATATAGTTGTGAAATAAACCAGAGCTCCCAAGCGTGGCCTTACCGTTTCGTGTCGTCTCAGTCTCTCGAAGGTGCTCATAGGTGTTCGATGATCCTGGCTTCCTGAATGAGCAGCGGGCGCTGTATCAGACCATCCGTAGGGCCCGCAAGGCCCTCTCTGTCATCCTTAGAGTTGTTGCGCTCGCCATGGCGCCGAGCATTGTTAACATGGTCAATGAACATGAGGATTCAGGAGATGACTTTATTTTGACTGGTTGACAGTAGGGACCCACTAGGGCCATAGCCGTACGTACGCAAGTGCCTCCTTATTATGTACAACTATTTTTTTTGCTTCCTCCTGGTTTCCGGACATCACGGTCCCACACCATTGTCAACCTATGTAGTCAATAAACGAGAGAATTGCACAAGGTGCGGCCGACAGCTGGGACCAAGCGGCTCGAGCAGTATTTGTGTTTTGAGGCGTGAGCACTGCAGAGTTTTTCTTGGCAATGTTTTCGTTGTTGTTTAGAGGAGAGCAGGGTATTAACTGGGCAGGCTGTGGCCCGTCTAGCCCAGAACAGATATCCAGCCCAGATATTAATTTTTTCAAGATAAAAATGGCTAGCCCAGTGCTACCTCTTGAGCACTGCGTTGGTTTCCCCTTGAAGAGGAAATGGTGATGCAGCAAAGTAGCGTAGGTATTTCCCTCGGTTTTTGAGAACCAAGGTATCAATCCAGCGCAAGTCACTCGCACCTACACAAAACAAATAAATCCTCGCAACCAACGCGATAAGGGGTTGTCAATCCCTACATGGTCACTTACAAGAGTGAGATCTGATAGATATGATAAGATAATATTTTTGGTATTTTTATGATAAAGATGCAAAGTAAAATAAAAGGCAATGAAAATAACTAAGTGTTGGAAGATTAATATGATGGAAGATAGACCTGGGGGCCATAGGTTTCACTAGTGGCTTTCTCTCAAGAGCATACGTATTTTACGGTGGGTGAACAAATTGCTGTTGAGCAATTGACAAAATTGAGCATAGTTATGAGAATATCTAGGTATGATCATGTATATAGGCATCACGTCCGAGACAAGTAGACCGACTCCTACCTGCATCTACTACTATTACTCCACACATCGACCGCTATCCGACATGCATCTAGAGTATTAAGTTCATAAGAATAGAGTAACGTTTTAAGAAAGATGACATGATGTAGAGGGATAAATTCATGCAATATGATAAAAAAACCAACTTGTTATCCTCGATGGCAACAATACAATACGTGTCTTGCTGCCCCTACTGTCACTGGGAAAGGACACCGCAAGATTGAACCCAAAGCTAAGCACTTCTCCCATTGCAAGAAAGATCAATCTAGTAGGCCAAACCAAACTGATAATTCGAAGAGACTTGCAAAGATAACCAATCATACATAAAAGAATTCAGAAGATCCAAATATTGTTCATAGATAAACTTGATCATAAACCCACAATTCATCGGTCTCAACAAACACACCGCAAAGAAGATTACATAGAATAGATCTCCACGAGAGAGGGGGGGAACATTGTATTGAGATCCAAAAAGAGAGAAGAAGCCATCTAGCTAATAACTATGGACCTGAAGGTCTGAGGTAAACCACTCACACATCATCGGAGAGGCTATGGTGTTGATGTAGAAGCCCTCCGTGATTGATACCCCCTCCGACGGAGCACCAGAACAGGCCCCAAGATGGGATCTCGTGGATACAAAAAGTTACAGCGGTGGAATTAGGGTTTTGGCTCCGTCCCTGATCGTTTGGGGGTACGTAGGTATATATAGGAGGAAGGAGTACGTCGGTGGAGCAACAGGGGGCCCACAAGGGTGGAGGGCGCGCCCCCCTACCTCGTGGCTTCCCTGTTGTTTGCTTGACGTAGGGTCCAAGTCTCCTGGATCATGTTCGTTCCGAAAATCACGTTCCCGAAAGTTTCATTCCGTTTGGACTCCGTTTGATATTCTTTTTCTGTGAAACTCTGAAATAGGCAAAAAACAGCAATTCTGGGTTGGGCCTACGGTTAATAGGTTAGTCCCAAAAATAATATAAAAGTGAATAATAAAGCCCAATAATGTCCAAAACAGAAGACAATATAGCATGGAGCAATCAAAAATTGTAGATACGTTGGAGACGTATCAAGCATCCCCAAGCTTAATTCCTGCTCGTCCTCAAGTAGGTAAATGATAAAAACAGAATTTTTGATGTGGAATTCTACTAGGCATAATTTCAATGTAATTCTTCTTAATTGTGGCATGAATATTCAGATCCGAAAGATTCAAGATAAAAGTTTAATATTGACATAGAAATAATTATACTTCAAGCATACTAACTAAGCAATTATGTCTTCTCAAAATAACATGGCCAAAGAAAGTTCATCCCTACAAAATCATATAGTTTATTCATGCTCCATTTTCGTCACACAAGAATGCTCTCATCATGCACAACCCCGATGACAAGCCAAGCAATTGTTTCATACTTTAGTAATCTCAAACTTTATAAACATTCACGCAATACATGAGCGTGAGCCATGGATATAGCACTATGGGTGGAATAGAGTATAATGATGGGGGTTATGTGCAGAAGGAAAAAAGGATAAAGTCTCACATCAACGAGGCTAATCAATGAGCTATGGAGATGCTCATCGATTGATGTTAATGCAAGGAGTAGGGATTTCCATGCAACGGATGCACTATAGCTATAAATGTATGAAAGCTCAACAAAAGAAACTAGTGGGTGTGCATCCAACTTGCTTGCTCACGAAGACCTAGGGCACTTGAGGAGGCCCATTGTTGGAATATACAAGCCAAGTTCTATAATGAAAAATTCCCACTAGTATATGAAAGTGACAAAACAAGAGACTCTCTATCATGAAGGTCATGGTGCTACTTTGAAGCACAAGTGTGGAAAAAAAGGATAGTAGCATTCTCCCTTTTCGTTTGTCCCTTTTTTGGCCTTTCTCTTTTTTTAATTGGGGCAATGCTCTATTAAATGATGATCATCACACTTCTATTTATTTACAACTCAATGATGACAACTCGATACTACAACAAGGTATGACTCTATATGAATGCCTCCGGCGGTGTACCGGGATATGCAATGAACCAAGAGTGACATGTATGAAAGAATTACGAACGGTGGTTTTGCCACAAATACTATGTCAACTACATGATCATGCTAAACAATATGACAATGAGGAACGTGTCATGATAAACGGGATGGTGGAAAGTTGCATGGCAATATATCTCGGAATGGCTATGGAAATGCCATAATAGGTAGGTATGGTGGCTGTTTTGAGGAAGATATAAAGAGGTTTATATTTGAAAGAGCGTATCATATCACGGGGTTTGGATGCACCGGCGAAGTTTGCACCAACTCTCAATGTGAGAAAGGGGAATGCACGGTATCGAAGAGGCAAGCAATGATGGAAAGGTGAGAGTGCGTATAATCCATGGACTCAACATTAGTCATAAAGAACTCACATACTTATTGCAAAAATCTACAAGTCATCAAAAACCAAGCACTACGCGCATGCTCCTAGGAGGATAGATTGGTAGGAAAAGACCATCGCTCGTCCCCGACCGCCACTCATAGGGAGGACAATCAAAGAACACCTCATGTTTCAAATTTGTTACATAACGTTTACCATACGTGCATGCTACGGGACTTGCAAACTTCAACACAAGTATTTCTCAAATTCACAACTACTAAACTAGCACAACTTTAAGATCACTACCTCCATATCTCAAAACAATCATCAAGCATCAAACTTCTCTTAGTATTCAAAACACTCATAAAAAAGTTTTTTTACTAATCTTGAATACCTAGCATATTAGATTTATTTAAGAAAATTACCATGCTATTTAAGACTCTCAAAATAATCTAAGTGAAGCATGAGAGATCAATATTTTCTATAAAACAAATCCACCACCGTGCTCAAAAAGATAAAAGTGAAGTACTAGAGCAAAACTATATAACTCAAAAGATATAAGTGAAGCACATAGAGTATTCTAATAATTTATGTGTGTCTCTCTCAAAAGGTGTGTACAGAAAAGATGATTGTGGTAAACTAAAAAAGCAAAGACTCCAATCATACAAGACGCTCCAAGCAAAACACATATCATGTGGTGAATAAAAATATAGCTCCAAGTAAAGTTACCGATGGAAGTAGACGAAAGAGGGGATGCCTTCCGGGGCATCCCCAAGCTTTGCCTTTTTGGTGTCCTTAGATTATCTTGGGGGTGCCATGGGCATCCCCAAGCTGAGGCTCCTTGTTCCATAATCCATCAAATCCTTACCCAAAACTTGAAAACTTCACAACACAAAACTTAAAGTAGAAAATCTCGTGAGCTCCGTTAGCGAAAGAAAACAAAACACCACTTCAAGGTACTGTAATGAAATCATTCTTTATTTATATTGGTGTTAAAACTACTGTTTCCAACTTCTCTATGGTTTATAAACTATTTTACTAGCCATAGATTCATCAAAATAAGCAAACAACACACGAAAAACAGAATCTGTCAAAAAACAAAACAGTCTGTAGTAATCTGTAGGTAGCGCAATATCTAGAACCCCAACAATTCTAAAATAAATTGCTGGACGTGAGGAATTTATCTATTAATCATCTTCAAAAATAATTAACTAAATAGCTCTTTCCAAATAAAAATGGTAGCAGTTCTCATGAGCACTAAAGTTTCTGTTTTTACAGCAATATTAACAAGACTTTCCCCAAGTCTTCCCAACGGTTCTACTTGGCACAAACACTAATTAAACACAAAAAACACAACAAAAACAGAGGCTAGATAAATTATTTATTACTAAAAAGGAGCGAAAATCAAGGAAAAAAATAAAATTGGGTTGCCTCCCAACAAGTGCTATCGTTTAACGCCCCTAGCTAGGCATAAAAATCAAGGATAGATCTAGGTATTGCCATCTGTCGTAGGCAATCCATAAGTGGCTCTCATAATAGATACATAAGGTAACTTAATTTTCTTTCTAGGAAAGTGTTCCATCCCTTTCCTTAACGGAAATTGCAATCTAATATTTCCTTCCTTCATATCAATAATCGCACCAATCGTTCTAAGGAAAGGTCTACCAAGAATAATAGGACATGAAGGATTGCAATCTATGTCAAGAAAAATAAAATCTATGGGCACATAGTTCATATTTGCAACAATAAGAACATAATTAATTCTTCCCATAGGTTTCTTAATAGTGGAATCCGCAAGGTGCAAGTTTAAAGAGCAATAATCAAAATCATGGAAACCTAACAAATCACACAAAGTCTTTGGAATCGTGGAAACACTAGCACCCAAATCACACAAAGCATAGCATTCATGATCTTTAATTTTAATTTTAATAGTTGGTTCCCACTCATCATAAAGTTTTCTAGGGATAGAAACTTCCAACTCAAGTTTTTCTTCATAAGATTGCATCAAAGCATCAACGATATGTTTGGTTAAAGCTTTATTTTGACTATAAGCATGGGGAGAATTTAGCATGGATTGCAACAAGGAAATAAAATCTATCAAAGAGAAGCTATCATAATTAAATTCCTTGAAATCCAAAATAGCAGGTTCATTAACATCTAGAGTTTTGATCTCTTCAATCCCACTTTTATCAAATTTAGCATCAAGATCTAAAAACTCCGTATTTTCTGAACGCCTTCTAGGTAAAGGTGGATCATATTCAGTCCCATCATTATAAAGATTCATATTGCAAAACAAAGATTTAATCGGGGACACATCAATAACTTTTAGATCTTCATCTTTATTATCATGGAAACTAGAAGAACACGCTCTTATAAAGGAATCTTTCTTAGCACGCATCCTAGCGGTTCTTTCTTTGCACTCATCAATGGAAATTCTCATGGATTTGAGAGACTCATTGATATCATGCTTAGGAGGAATATATCTAAGTTTTAAAGAATCAACATCAAGAGAAATTCTATCAACGTTCCTAGCCAAATCATCAACTTTAAGCAATTTCTCTTCAAGCAAAGCATTCAAATTCTTTTGTGAATTCATAAATTCCTTAACACTAGTCTCAAATATTAGAGGGAATCTTATTAAAATTTCCATAAGAATTGTTGTAGGAATTACCATAATTATTAGAGGAATTACTAGGATAAGGCCTAGGATTAAAGTTTCCTCTATACGCGTTGTTACCAAAATTATTCCTACCAACAAAATTCACATCCATAGATTCATTATTATTCTCAATCAAAGTAGACAAAGGCATATCATTAGGATCAGAAGAAACACTCTTAGTAGCAAATAATTTCATAAGTTCATCCAACTTTCCACTCAAAACATTAATTTCTTCTATCGCATGCACTTTTTATTAGTAGATCTTTCAGTGTGCCATTGAGAATAATTAATCATAATATTATCTAGGAGTTTAGTAGCTTCTCCTAAAGTGATTTCCATAAAAGTGCCTCCTGCGGCCGAATCTAAAAGATTTCTAGAAGCAAAATTCAATCCGGCATAAAAATTTGTATAATCATCCACAAATTCAAACCATGTGTTGGGCAATTACGTATCATTAATTTCATCCTCTCCCAAGCTTGTGCAACATATTCATGATTAAGTTGCTTAAAATTCATAATATCGTTTCTAAGAGAGATGATCTTAGCGAGAGATAAAAGCATCTTTGCACTTATTCCAAGAATCAATACTATTTTTAGGCAAAGACAAAAACCAAGCTTTAGCACGATCTCTAAGCGAAAAAGGAAATAGCTTCAATTTAACAATATCATTGTCCACATCTTTCTTCTTTTGCATATCACACAAATCAACAAAGCTATTTAGATGGGTAGCGGCATCTTCACTAGGAAGGCCGGAAAACGGATCTTTCATGACAAGATTCAGCAAGGCAGCATTAATTTCCCAAGATTCAGCATCGGTAAGAGGAGCAATCGGAGTGCTAATAAAATCATTGTTGTTGGTATTGGTAAAGTCACACAATTTAGTGTTATCTTGAGCCATCATGACAAGAAAGCAATCCAACACACAAGCAAACAAGGAACGGATAAAAAAGAGGCAAATAGAGAAAGAGAGGGGGTATAGAAAGAGAGAGGGCGAATAAAATGGCAAGGGTGAAGTGGGGGAGAGGAAAACGAGAGGCAAATGGAAAATAATGTAAAGCGGGAGATAAGGGTTTGTTATGGGTACTTGGTATGTTGAATTTTGCGTAGACCTCCCCGGCAACGGCGCCAGAAATCCTTCTTGCTACCTCTTGAGCACTGCATTGGTTTTCCCTTGAAGAGGAAAGGGTGATGCAGCAAAGTAGCGTAAGTATTTCCCTCAGTTTTTGAGAACCAAGGTATCGATCCAGTAGGAGGCAACGCACGAGTCCCTCGAACCTACACAAAACAAATAAATCCTCGCAACCAACGTGATAAGGGGTTGTCAATCCCTACACGATCACTTACGAGAGTGAGATCTGATAGATATGATAAGATAAGATTTTTGGTATTTTCATGATAAAGATGCAAAGTAAAATAAAAGGCAATGAAAATAACTAAGTGTTGGAAGATTAATATGATGGAAGATAGACCCGGGGGCCATAGGTTTCACTAGTGGCTTCTCTCAAGAGCATAAGTATTTTACGGTGGGTGAACATATTACTGTTGAGCAATTGACAGAATTGAGCATAGTTATGAGAATATCTAGGTATGATCATGTATGTAGGCATCACGTCCGAGACAAGTAGACCGACTCCTGCCTGCATCTACTACTATTACTCCACACATCGACTACTATCCAGCATGCATCTAGAGTATTAAGTTCATAAGAACGGAGTAACTCTTTAAGCAAGATGACATGATGTAGAAAGATAAATTCATGCAGTATGATAAAAACCCCATCTTGTTATCCTCGATGGCAACAATACAATACGTGCCTTGCTGCCCCTGCTGTCACTAGGAAAGGACACCATAAGATTGAACCTAAAGCTAAGCACTTCTCCCATTGCAAGAAAGATCAATCTAGTAGGCCAAACCAAACTGATAATTCGAAGAGACTTGCAAAGATAACCAATCATACATAAAAGAATTCAGAGAAGATTCAAATATTGTTCATAGATAGACTTGATCATAAACCCACAATTCATCGGTCTCAACAAACACACCGCAAAAAGAAGATTGCATCGAATAGATCTCCACGAGAGAGGGGGAGAACATTGTATTGAGATCCAAAAAGAGAGAAGAAGCCATCTAGCTAATAACTATGGACCCGAAGGTCTGAGGTAAACTACTCACACATTATCGGAGAGGCTATGGTGTTGGTGTAGAAGCCCTCCGTGATCGATGCCCCTTCCGGTGGAGCTCCGGAACAGGCCCCAAGATGGGATCTTGTGGATACAGAAAGTTATGGTGGTGGAATTAGTGTTTTGGCTCCTTCCCTGATCGTTTGGGGATACGTAGGTATATATAGGAGGAAGGAGTACGTCAATGGAGCAACAGGGGGCCCATGAGGGTGGAGGGCGCGCCTGGGGGTAGGCGCGCCCCCTACCTCGTGGCTTCCATGTTGGTTGCTTGACATAGGGTCCAAGTCTCTTGGATCATGTTCGTTCCGAAAATCATGTTCCCAAGGTTTCATTCCGTTTGGACTCCGTTTGATATTCTTTTTGTGCGAAACTCTGAAATAGGCAAAAACAACAATTCTGGGCTGGGCCTCCGGTTAATAGGTTAGTCCCAAAAATAATATAAAAGTGAATAATAAAGCCCAATAATGTCCAAAACAGAAGATAATATAGCATGGAACAATCAAAAATTATAGATACGTTGGGGACGCATCACCCAACTATAGGTTTTTTGAGGAATACCCACGCAAGGTCAACTTGTTATGCTCCGCCCCGCTGGGCTACAAATCTTTCCTAGGAGGGATGCATTAGGCTTAACAGGAAAATGGGCTTTAAAAAATAATAAATGAGATGTAATTATAAAAATTGGGCAGTAACTATAAAAAATGCACCAAGCACGGAATTAGTTTATAAAATATTATTTATGGATTTTGAAAATATTAATTTTTAATTGTTGCGCGCGCAATGTTTCGTTAGATTTTTATGTAATACAAATTTATATTTAATCTGACTAGAAATTTCGGGATAAAAATATTTCGGATCCCATCAGAATGTGGGAAATTTTATTGAGTTCTATCTTGAATGGTTGGTTGAAATTATTAATCGTTGTCCTAGCTAGAAAATGGGGTGTACTTTTAACAAACTGTAAATGGGTTGTAGTAAATTCCATTAGAATTCAAAAATGGGTTGTACATTCTTACAAATTGCAAATGGGCTGTAAGTTCTCTCCCACACACTTGTGGGCCTACTAAGTTGACGCGTCCCCTAAAAAAAGAAGTTGACGCGTATGCAAGGCTTTGTGAACTTATTATAGTCAACACACGGTTCTAGCAGCAGTGGCCGTTGGATGTCCATCCAACGGATGCCGTGCTTCTTCGTCAATCTTGGATATTCTAGCTTCACCCGGCCAAAAAATGATTCCTCCCCCTGACATCTGGGGCGCACCGTTTCGGAAGCTGACCTGTGGGCCTACTAAGTTGACACGTACCAAGGGCTTCGTCAACTTAGTCAATATGAACGATTCTAGCTGCAGTGACCGTATGATGTCCATCCAACGGCCGTAGTGCTTCTTCAACCTCTGGTCTTCTTGCTCCAGCCGCCCAAAGCAGCGCCGGTCGTGTCACGTGCTCCTGCCTCCCGTGGCCGACTATGATGCCAAGGAGGCCTCACCGCCCCTACTACGCCCACCTCTGGCCAGGCCATCCCTCTACTCACCCACACCCCCTGTTATTCCGTAGCGACGGCAGCCTCACACCGCGGCCGAACCAGTGAACCCTCGTACTCCTCTCCGCGTGGGCTTCCACTTCCGCGCCTTCCCCGGCTCCGTGTCATCCCCTTCCTAGGCCTCGCCGTCGTCCACCACCCTGGTGCTCTCGGCGCGGCGTGCTCAACGTGGTCAAGGAACGGCTTCCAACGGACGTGGACTGTACATGGAAAGGCTGACAGCTGGGTCCACGACGGCAGCAAGGAAGTGCCTCCTTATTACGCGGAAAATAATGATTCCTCCACCTGACAGCAGGGACCCACTGGACGGGCCACCGTATTTCGCGAAAAAAACATTTGCCCCCTAACTGCTGGGACCCACCCGACGAGCCACCGTATTGCACGAAAAAATGTTCCCCCCCCGCTGTCAGCTCGGCCCCACAGGAAGTGCGTCCTTATTACGCACAAAAAATGAATACTCCCCCTGCTGGTTGGGACCCACCTTGGTGGGAGGCTGACTTGTGGGCCTACTAAGTTGACGGGGACGGAGTGCTTTGTCAACTTAGTCAATTTGAACGATTCTAGCTCTAGTGACCATACGATGTCCATCCAACGACCGTAGTGCTTCTTCAACCACTGGTCTTGTTGCTCCAGCCGCCCAAAGCAGCGCCGGTCGTGCCGCATGCTCCTGCCTCCTGTGGTCGGCTGTGCTGCCGCGGAGGCCTCACCGCCCCTACTATTCCCACCGCTGGTTAGGCCCTGCGGCGACGGCAGCCTCACACTGCAGTCGAACCAGTGAACCTTCATACTCCTCTCCGCGCGGGCTTCCACTGCCGCGTCTTCCCCGGCTCCACATCGTCCCCTTCCTAGGCCTCGCCATCGTCCACCGCCCTGGTGCTCTCGGCGCGGCATGGTCAACGTGGTCAAGGTACGGCTTCCATCGGATGTGGACTGTACGTGGAGAGGCTGACAGCCGGGTCCACGGTCGCAGCAAGGAAGTGCCTCCTTATTACGTGCAAAATAATTATTCCTCCACCTGACAGCGGGGACCCACCGGACGGGCCATCGTATTTCGCGAAAAAAACGTTTCCCCTGACTGCTGGGACCCACCAACTACATCTTCGCACGCAAGGAAGTGCATCCGGGCAAAGAAAAAACGATTCACCCCCTGACTGCTAGGACCCACTAGCTACATCTTCGCACGCAAGGAAGTGCCTGCATAGCGCTGTCATTCTGGTCGCGAATGTGTACGTACATACTGGTCGATGTAGAGGCGCGCACGTGTCGTAGTAGAGGCGCGCACGTAGCATGTACACGTACATACAGCGGCCAGTGTGCAAGAAAGAAAATACGGCCACGTATGTACATACGGGTAGGGTCTCGAGCGCCTACTCGCGCATACGTACGGCCAGGGCTCGTGTACATGGTTCGGTCGGAACGGAGAAACTGCATCGTCGTCATGTTCATGGGGAGCCAACCGGCTGGGTCGGAACGGAATGCGTCATCGTGTTCATCGGGAGGGCTTGGACGGAACAGCCGATGGAAACGAGGCCTGGCGTACGACCGAACAGAGGAAACAACCTTGTGTTCGACCGGCCACGTTTGAAACGGGATCCTATTTATCGGGAGGGGTCTGGCGTACCGCAAAACGGAGGAAACGGACCTCCTACAGTCGAAATGGGGGTCCTGTTGATCGGGAGGGGTGTGGCGTACCGCAAAATGGAGGAAACGGACTTGTGTTGGAGCGCTACGGTCGAAATGGGGGTCCTGTTCATTGGGAGGGGTGTGGCGTACCGCAAAACAGGACTCCACGGGATACTTTTCATCTTCACCATCGACCCCCTCCAGCCTCCACGGGCTACTGTTCATCCACCGTCGACCTCGTCCAGCCTCCACCTGCGACTGTTCATCCACGGGCTCCTGTTCATCCAGCTTCCACCGCGTGCTACTCCACCGGCTACTGTTCAACCATCCCTCTCCACGGGCTCCTGTTCAACCACCCCTCCACCGGCTACTGTTCATCGAGCCCTCCACCATCTATAGTTCATCCTGCCCTCCACAGGGTGGTCCTGTTCATCCTGCCCTCCATGCGGTCCTGTTCATCCATCCCCAACCGGCTCAATCGATCGGGGTCCTGTTTGTCCAGAGGCAACACCACGGGGTCCTGTTCATCCACCCCCACCGGGAACTGTTCATCCAACCCCCCCCCTCCAGCAACGCTCACTATTCATCCAGAGGCAGCATCGATCGGCTTCAATTAGCAGCAGTAGCGAAGGAATCACTCGATCGGGTTCAGTTAATAGCCATCGATCGATCGCTCGAGTTCAGTAACGCGTAGCCTGTAGTGCAATCGCTCGGGTTCAGTTAGTGCCCAACGCCTCGCTCGGGTTCAGTTAGAGCCCAATGCCTCGCACCCACACACGTGCGTGTACGAGAGAAACACGCATCGCTCGGCCCCGACCACCCATCGTAACCGGGAACACCCCGATATTTTCCTCGCCCTCGCTTCTACCATGGTTTTTTCTGTCATGGACGGCCCAAAGAATGTCATGTAGCTGTGTCTCCGGCCCGCCCAGGACGAAAAGCCCATTTCCTGATATGATTTTTTGTCATAGAAGTAGGAGACCACCACATCTATGATGATACCGGGTTTTGTCACAATTAACGTCATAGAAATGTCATAAGTATGACAGGAAAAAATTCCGTTGGGCCCAAAATGTCACGGATGTGTCTCTTTTGTAGTGCCTTCGGCGGAATCCAGATCTTCATCGGCAAGATCGATAAATCGGGCCCTGATCCAGAAACCTGCTCCGACATCATCGAGACGGCTCAGCATGCACGACCCACCAAGGTTCAAGCTGCTGTGAAGCATGCCTTTGTTGATTTCATCCATGGGGTGGAATTTGAGGAAGGATCTTTATCTGGTGGTGAGATGGCCGTCCGCTCGGACGGCGAATCTTCAAGCGATGAGACCAATTCAATGTACCAACTGCAGGACGGCCGGCCTGGGGGCTGTTCTGATGGCGACAGTATTTCGGACCCCTATGAACCACCGAACAGGGTTGCGATTTTCATGGCCAGTACACAGCCGACGCTTGGCTCAACGACCGCCGCGGCCATGAACTCCAGCTCAATGGCTGCGGTGTCGGCTGGTGCTAGCGGCTCTGTGCACCCACCAGCTCAGATTCTGACAGAGTTGTTGGAGGCTTTGGTGACTTGGATGGGGGTGGAGGTGACCCTGGACACTCAAGAACAACATAAGGTGGATGTTGCGAAGTTACAAGATGAGATAGCTTAAGCCAAGGAAGAGCTGGCGGCTGAGAACGCAAGGATGGCAATGGAGCGAGCTACTTTGGCCGCTCAGGCACAACGGATTCAGGCAGAGTCTTTTCGGCTTACCTTGGATCAAAATGCTCCAAATGCCATCATGAGAAGGAGACACCAGAGTCGCTTACCTCTAGAGTACGATGCGAGAAACCTTTTCAACACGCCGGGGGAAGGGACCAGTGACCCGCCCGCAGTGAACCGGGCAGTTCAGGCGCCCGTAACTGGAGCACTGGTTCAGCCGCGTACTATGGATCCGCCTAGTTTGGATATGACTCTACCTCAGCATGTTCTGACACCGTCGGGTCATTATTTTAACCCTTTGGATAATATGATTGCTGCGCGTCACAATTGCCGGCTCTCTCGGTTGAAGGCGTGTCTCCAGCTGCGATAGAGACGAGGAGGGCCAAAGAACTCCTTCAGACAGTAGTGGCCCAGCAGGCGGCTTATTCATATAGCCGTGAACGGATTCATTCAACCCCTCACCCAAGCCGGAGTTATAGTAGACATATTGATTCGCTGACAGTTTCAAGTAGTGAGCAACACCATAACCAACCTCGTAGGCATGATCCGGTGCGTGGTGGTGTTGATGCCCAGACTTTGGTGGATCAGGGCAGGGCGCGTTGGGAGGCTGAGCTGGCGGCTCAACAACAATCTCCGGTTTATCCATCAGCAATGGTGGAGGCAGGAGTGACCTCTAGAACCTTGGGTGTGCCGTGTTTAGTGTCGGCTCTGCGTAATGAGCATTTGCCTAAGGATTTTAAGGGTCCTCGTAAGGTGCCTAATTACACGGCAGATCAGCCCCCTGGGGCTTGGATTGAGAGCTATGAGATGGCCATGGAGATGCTGGATTTTAGTGATGCTGCATGTGCTAAGTATTTCACCATGATGTTGGATGGGCCAGCTTGTACTTGGTTGAAAGGGTTGCCTGCTAACTCCATTAGATCATGGGCGGAGTTCAAAACTCGTTTCATCCAAAATTTTAAAGACACGTGCAAGTAGCCTATGTCGATCCTGGATTTGGATTCTTGTGTCCAAGGTGAGGGCAAGTCAACAACCAATTGGGTGCGCTGGATCTCAACTGTTATACACTCATCGGACAGTATCAATGCCGGCTCAGTAGTCCTGATGTTGGAGAAGAATTGTTGTTTCCTTCCCCTTAAGCAGAAACCGGGGCGGCTTAAACGCCATTGCAATGACATGGGGAAGCTCATGGCGGCTCTCGTCAAATATGCCGACTCTGATTGTACCAAAGACCCCGACTCTGATGAGGAGAAGGTGGGTAAGGGGAAGAAGAGCGGCAATATGAAGGGGCAGGAGTATAATACAGCGGGTCAAAGTGGCAACAGTAAGCGCAAGGCTGATGGCAATTTAGATTTTGTGGCTAACACCAATACACAGAATAATAATCAGCGTTGCAAGGGAAAGCCGCCCCGGCTTGGAGGGCCAAAATTTAATATTGAGGCGATGATGAATCAGTCTTGTCCAAAGCATGGTACGCAAGAGAAGCTGTCCAATCATCTGTGGAAGGATTGCTTCATCATGAGGTAGTATGGAAATTCCATATTTTTTTTCCAGAACAATCATGGCCCGAATGGCTGCTCAGGATCCGGCTCTCACAGGCCTGGCTTTGGTGGTGGCGATTCAAACTCTGGTTTCCAGGGCCAATGCAATCAAGGTGGTTTTAATCAACAGTATGGTCAAGGGAATCAGCAATAGCAATCTGGTTATTAGAGTAAGCTAAAGCAGTTGAATAGTGGATAGTATCATGTGTTCACCACGAGTTTATGTAAACGATACCGGAAGATTCATAAAAGGGCGGTGAACGCAGTTGAGCCGACGATTCCCCGTTACTTGCGATGGTCTGAACATCTTATTCTTTGGAGCCACAAGGATCACCGACCCTGGGTTGACAATCTGGGTCACTTGGCTTTAGTGGTTGCACCTCAGGATGGACGTTACAAGTTCACTAAGGTGCTCATGGATGGAGGCAGCAGCATCAATATCCTTTACTATGAAACTTTTCGTCGTATGAGTTTGACTGGCAAAGATCTTAAGCCGTCTAACACTGTTTTTCATGGTGTGGTGCATGGTAAGTCGGCATATCCAGTGGGCAAGATAGCTTTGGAAGTGGCTTTTGGTGATGATCGTGATTCCAGAGTTGAGACGTTGACCTTTGAGGTGGTTAAGATTAAGAGCCCTTATCACACTTTGTTTGGGTGGCCGACTTATGGTAAGTTCATGGAGAGGCCTTGTTATGTTTATCTGGAGAATAAGATGCCATGTTATAAGGGTACTGTCACAGTGCATGGGAACTAGAAGATAGCCTTGGAGTGTGAAGAGGGCGATGCTGCCTATGCTGAGTCCATTTGTGCACCGGAAGAATTGAAGTTTTACAAAGATAATGCTGACCCGACAGATATGACACCTTTGAAGAAACCAACCACGGAGCATGACCCTCTGTTGAAGTTTAAATCGGCAGATGACACTAAGTTTGTTGATTTTGTCCCTGGCGATTCATCCAAGTAGTTTAGTATCAGTGCTAATCTGGATCTGAAATAAGAAAGCGCGCTCATCGAGTTCATCCATGAGAACCAGGACATCTTTGCATGGAAGCCTTCAGACATACCAGGTGTACCGTGGGAACTCGCTGAGCACACTCTTAATATTGATCCAAAGTTTAAACCGCTCAATGAAGAAGTGGCCCGGCTATTGGCAGCTAGGTTCATTATTGAGCTTTTTCATCCTGAATGGTTGGCTAACCCGGTGTTGTTGCTTAAGAAAAATGGTACTTGGCGCATGTGTGTGGATTACACAGACCTTAATAAAGCCTATCTGGCTGATCCTTTCACTCTCCCTCGTATTGATCAGATTATTGATGCTACAGTGGGTTGTGAGTGTTTGAGTTTTTTGGATGCTTATTCTGGGTATCATCAAATCAAGATGGCAGTTAAGGACCAGGAGAAGACAACCTTCATCACTCCCTTTGGAGCCTTCTGCTATGTGTCTATACCTTTTGGGCTCAAGAGTGCCCAGGCGACTTACCAGCGGTGTGTTCAAAATTGCCTTCGTGGTCAGATTGGATGCAATGTTCATGCTTATGTGGATGATATTGTTGTGAAATCTAGGAAGAAGAAAACCTTGATAGATGATTTGAAAGAGATCTTTGACAATCTCCGGGTCTACAAGATGATGCTTAACCCGGACAAGTGTGTTTTTGGTGTGCGAGCAGGCAAGCTCTTGGGTGTTTTGGTTTCTGAACGAGGCATTGAAGCTAACCCGGAGAAAATCAAGGCTATTACTTCTTTGTCTGAATCGGCATGCATTAATGATGTTCAACGTGTGGTGGGTCATATTGCGGCCTTAAGCCTATTCATAAGGCAGTTGGGAGAAAAAGCTATCCCTCTGTACCAGATGATGAAGAAAACAAATCACTTTGTCTGGAGTGATGCTGCTGATCAGGCGTTTGAAACCCTGAAGAAATAGTTAGCTAAGTCGCCGATCCTTGCCGCTCCTATTGATAAGGAGACCTTGTTGTTATATGTGGCTGTCAATGGCCGAGCTGTCAGTGTAGCGATTGTGGTGGAACAGAAGGAAGCAGGTAAGGAACATCAGGTTCAACAGCCGGTTTATTATATCAGCGAGGTGCTTATTGAATCCAAGCAGAGGTATCCGCATTGGCAGAAGCTGGTATATGGGGTGTTCATGGCTAGTCGAAAGGTCAAGCAATATTTCCTTGGTCATCTCATCACTATGGTTAGTTCTGCTCCTTTAGGGGATATTATTTAGAACAGAGAGGCCACAGTTCGGGTAGCCAAGTGGGCCATTGAGCTTGGACCCCATGGTTTGATATATATGCCTCGCACAACCATCAAGTCTCAAGCACTTGTGGATTTCATCAATGATTGGACAGAGCTGCAGATGCCTGAGGAGAAGCGAGATAGCACATATTGGACTATTCACTTTGATTGATCCAGGCAGTTCGAAGGCTCGGGGGCTGAAGTTGTTTTGACTTCCCCACGAGGTGATAAATTTTGTTATGTTTGAAGGTTGATGTTCCCTTGTAGTAACAATGCAGCTGAGTATGAAGCCTTTCTCCATGGTCTTCGGATGGCTAAGGAGATGAATCTAAGCCGGGTGAGGTGCTTTGGCGACTCAGATTTGGTGGCTCAGCAAGTCTCAGGATGGGATTCTAAAGACCCACACATGGCGGCTTACCGCTGGGGGGTTGATGCTATTGCTGGTCATTTCAAAGGCTATCAAGTGGAACATGTTGATCGCAGGAAAAATGAGGAGCCGGCTAGGGTCCCAGTGTAAGCCAGCACCACCTAATGTTTTCCTTGATATTCTGCATAACCCATCAGTCAAATTGCCTACGGAGGAGGATCTTGCTATTCCTGCCCGGAGGCGCAATTGGTGGCAGCTCTTCATGCTATTCCTGATTGGATAGTTCCATATTTGGGTTATATGACCCGGGGCGAATTACCTAAAGATGAAACTTTGGCCAGGCAGATAACCCGATGGTCTAAGTGAATGACTATTGTCAATGGAGAGTTGCATCATTGCAGTGCCACGGGGGTGTTTCAGCGTTGTGTTTCTCCTGAGGAAGGCTGTGAGATTCTATGAGAGATTCATGAAGGAGATTGTGGTCATCATGTCGGCTCTAAGTCCCTCATAGCCAAGGCTTTCCGTCATGGGTTTTATTGGCTGACCGCTCATGCTGATGCAGAGGATTTGGTCAGTAAATGTGGTGGGTGTCAGAAATTTTCAAAACGAGCTCATGTACCGGCTCAAGAATTGAGGATGATTCCAATTACTTGGCCGTTTGCAGTCTGGGGGCTAGATATGGTTGGACCTTTCAAAAGGTCCAAAGATAAAAGACCCACCTTTTGGTGGCAGTTGACAAATTCACAAAGTGGGTTGAAGCAGAGCCGATCAGTAAGTGTGATGTGGCAACATTGGTTCACTTCATCAAAAAGGTGATTTTCTGGTTTGGCTTTCCTCACAGCATTATAACTGATAATGGCACCAATCTGTCCAAGGGTGCTATGAAAGAATTCTGTCAACATGAGCATATTCGTCTTGATGTATCATTAGTGGCTCACCCCCAGTCCAATGGCCAAGCTGAAAGAGCCAATCAAGAAATTTTAAGAGGCATCAAGCCCCGACTTATGGTCCCTTTACAGAGGATGTCGGGTTGTTGGGTGGAGGAATTACCCTCAGTGTTATGGAGTATCAATACTACCCCCAACAGATCTATGGGCTACACACATTTCTTCATGGTTTACGGAGTAGAGGCGGTTCTCCTTAGTAACATCCGTCACGACTCGCCCCGTGTGGCGGCTTATGTTGAAGTTGATAATGAAAAAGCACGTCAAGATGCTCTTGACCTGTTGGATGAGGAGCATGACCGTGCGGCGGCTCGTTCGGTGATTTACCAGCAAGATCCGCGTCATTATCATAGCCGCCGGGTTGAAACCAGGACCTTTCAAGAAGGAGATTTGGTGCTTCGGCTCATCCAGGATCAAACTGACATGCACAAGCTATCCCCACCTTGGGAAGGGCCCTTTGTGGTCAGCAAAAATCTGAACAACGGGTCATACTACCTTATCGATGTTCGAGACCACAAGGACTCACGCACGTCGGAGGAGGATACCCACCGGTCGTGGAATATTGCTCATCTTCGGCCTTATTACACCTGAGCCACCGGCTCTTGTGATGTACATACTTTGTCCATGTATATATTATATCAAATATAATAAAGCCGACATCCCTGATAATTCAGGGCCTCTATCGTTTCATTTCTGAGAATATGAGTCTTTATTGTCCCTTCATACGATCACCTGGGGGCTTCCTGCTAATTGAGCATAGGTATGACTGCCCTATTAATCTGGCTTATACGTCTGGAATGAAATATTACTTGGGGGCTCCATGTTCATGAACATAGCTTTGTTGTCCCTTGTAATAGGCTTGGACTCCAGGTGTATTCACCAAAAAAATCCGGGTTATCCTGCCTTTGTTTGCCTGCCACTCCGACCAGGTAATCCTGGAATGCCTCGCCGTACTCTTGACAATCAATCTTATAAAAACCCTGAATTTGTCAAAGTTAAAACGACGATTGGTCATGTGAGGTCCGGCTTACGGGTTTGAATTAAGGTTTAACTCAACGGATGTGTGGCCCTTGAAAAGCACTTGACATTGAGGCTTGGCAACCTATGAATGCCTTGTTTTTTCTGGTTTATGTTTGGTTTGAACATTTTTTGAGGTTCATCTTTTGTGCCATGTTGATACATGGTTGAAAAACTGGTTAGGGCCAGGTTGCCTTATGGTTCATATATGAATCTATTCGGTGTTTTATTAACCCGGCCCGGTTTTGGACTTTAAGTCGCTAGTGTGTGATGATTATGTGCCTGGAGTACTGGCTCTAATAAGCTTTGGGATGTTACCCCTTGCTGCATATGGCGTTGTAAGCCGGCAGTATGAATAAATTGAACAGGGCGTTGTGCTCTCAATCTTTGAGCTATGACCCTTACTACACGACGCATGATAAGCCGACAGTGTGAACAAATATCACAGGTATGATATTTATTTTGTTGTGATTATATGAGGTTTTGATAAACCGATCCTGGTTATGGACTATTTAGTCATCAGTGGTTTTTATATGGGATATTGTGACCCGCCCTGGGGTAAACCGACATGGCACTTGTTATCTACTTATGCCCAGTGAGAAATGGTAAGCATGGTATGCATAATCAATGATATTATAAGCATAAGTGGCGGGTTTTTGAATAATGGATCGGCAATGTTATGCAAATAAACACGCACGATGGCGTGACAAACCAGGATTGTTCAAAATAGCCTATTGCAAGGCATCATATGGCCGCAAAACAATAATGTGTTTTTGAGATACACAGAAACCGGCTCATGAATTAAGACTTCTAGTCTTGGCGGGTCGAAGCCTCCGGGTCATCCCGCGCGTCTTTGTCTTCATCTCCTTGATTATCCATTGGCTGGAAGTCAGTGTAACGCCCACGATGTGGCTATATCTCCCACGTGTCGAGGCACGACTTAGAGGCATAACCGCATAGTGGTTTTGTCGCAAGAAGGGTCATCTTCACAAACATCCCATGTAATGAACAAGATAGGGATAAATAGAGTTGGCTTACACTCGCCATGTCACACAATACATAAATAATTCATACATCATCCAAAATACACACATAGACCGACTACGGTCAAATCCAAATGAAAAGGAAGATAAACCCCAAATGCTAGATCCCCGATCGTCCCAACTGGGCTCCACTACTAATCATCAGGAAACAACACATAGTAACGACCAAGGTCCTCGTTGAACTCCCACTTGAGTTCGGTAGCATCACCTGCACTGGTATCATCGGTACCTGCAACTATTTTGGAAGTATCTGTGAGTCACGAGGACTCAGCAATCTCACACCCACGAGATCAAGACTATTTAAGCTTATGGGTAGGATAGGGTAATGAGGTGGAGTTGCAGCAAGCACTAAGCAAATATAGTGGCTAACATACGCAAATAAGAGTAAGATGAGAAGCTACGCAACAGTCGTGAAGCTACAAGTGATCAAGAAGTGATCCTGAAACTACTTACATTCAAACATAACACAAAATCGTGTTCACTTCTCGGACTCCGCCGAAAAGAGACCATTACGGCTACACACGTGGTTGATTCATTTTAATTAAGTCAAGTGTCAAGTTCTCTACAATCGGATATTAACAAATTCCCATCTGCCACATAACCGCGGGCATGGCTCTCGAAAGTTTATACCCTGCAGGGGTGTCCCAACTTAGCCCATTATAAGCTCTCACGATCAACGAAGGATATTCCTTCTCCCGGAAAGACCCGATCAGTCTCGGAATCCCGGTTACAAGAAATTTCGACAATGGTTAAACAAGACCAGAAAGACTGCCCGATGTGCCGACAAATCCCGATAGGAGATACACATATCTCGTTCTCAGGGCACACTGGATGGGCCAGACATCGGGTTGGCATAGACCCTAGTTGCCCAGGGGGCACCGGACATTGATACGTCTCCAACGTATCTATAATTTTTTATTGCTCCATGCTATATTATCTACTGTTTTGGACATTATTGGGAATTATTATCCACTTTTATATTATTTTTGGGACTAACCTATTAACCGGAGACCCAGCCCAGAATTGTTGTTTTTTGCCTGTTTTAGGGTTTCGAAGAAAAGGAATATCAAACGGAGTCCAAACGGAATGAAACCTTCGGGAATGTGATTTTCTCAACGAACAAGACCCAGGAGACTTGGACCCTATGTCAAGACACAAAAGAGGAGGCCACGAGGTAGGGGGCGCGCCTACCCCCCAGGCGCGCCCTCCACCCTCGTGGGCCCCCTATTTCTCCACCGATTTACTCCTTCCTCCTATATATACCTACGTACCCCCAAACGATCAGATACAGAGCCAAAACCCTAATTCCACCGTCGTAACTTTCTGTATCCACGAGATCCCATCTTGGGGCCTGTTCCGGAGCTCTGCCGGAGGGGGCATCGATCACGGAGGGCTTCTACATAACCACCATAGCCCCTCCGATGAAGTGTGAGTAGTTCACCTCAGACCTACGGGTCCATAGTTAGTAGCTAGATGGGTTCTTCTCTCTTTTTGGATCTCAATACAATGTTCTCCCCCTTCTCTTGTGGATAACTATTCGATGCAATCTTCTTTTTGTGGTGTGTTTGTTGAGACCGATGAATTGTGGGTTTATGATCAAGTCTATCTATGAACAATATTTGAATCTTCTCTAAATTCTTTTATGTATGATTGGTTATCTTTGCAAGTCTCTTCGAATTATCAGTTTGGTTTGGCCTACTAGATTGATCTTTCTTGCAATGGGAGAAGTGCTTAGCTTTGGGTTCAATCTTGCGGTGTCCTTTCCCAGTGACAGTAGGGGCAGCAAGGCACATATTGTATTGTTGCCATCGAGAGTAACAAGATGGGGTTTTCGTCATATTGCATGAGTTTATCCCTCTACATCATGTCATCTTGCTTCAGGCGTTACTCTATTTTCATTAACTTAATACTCTAGATGCATGCTGGATAGCGATCGATGAGTGGAGTAATAGTACTAGATGCAGGCAGGAGTCGGTCTACTTGTCTCGGACGTGATGCCTATATACATGATCATACCTAGATATTCTCATAACTATGCTCAATTCTGTCAATTGCTCAGCAGTAATTTGTTCACCCACCATAGAATACTTATGCTCTCGAGAGAAGCCACTAGTGAAACATATGGCTCCCGGGTCTATCGTCATCATATTAATCTCCCAATACTTAGTTATTTCCTTTCCTTTTACTTTGCTTTTATTTTTCTTTGCATCTTTATCACAAAAATACCAAAAATATTATCTTATCATATCTATCATATCTCACTCTCGTAAGTGGCCATGTAGGGATTGACAACCCCTTATCGCGTTGGTTGCGAGGATTTATTTGTTTTGTGCAGGTAGGAGGGACTAGCGTGTAGCCTCCTACTAGATTGATACCTTGGTTCTCAGAAACAGAGGGAAATACTTACGCTACTTTGCTGCATCATCCCTTCCTCTTCGAGGAAAACCAACTGTAACGCCCGGATAATCATGCTACAGTAATCCCACGCTAATCATGCCAGGACACCTCGGTTACTGTTGCTAACCTCGCAATGACTCGAAACCTTTTTAAATTCAAATTCAAATTAATGTCAAACGACAAAGTTTTCAAAATATTAAACTAAAATGTTCGGGGTGTGCAGTTAAATGCCTAGGTAATTATAATAAAGCAAACACATTTTTATAAAATGCCTAAATGATTTAAAAAGAAAAGAAACTACAAAAATAGAAAACAAATAAATTCAAACAAAAAAAGAGGGGAACCTCCCTCCCCACGGCCCACTGGCCCAGCTGGCCGGCCAGCCCACTAGCCCGGCCGGACCCCCCCCCCCCCACTCCACCTTATCCCCCTGAAACCCTAACCCCCACCCCCAAGTCGCCCCCATTCTCTCCCACTCCTCCCTCTCGCCCTCCCCCGATCTGGATCGGGGCAACCCCCCGATCCCATCGCCCCAGCGCCGCCTCCACGTCGCCGTCACCCCCCTCGCAGAGCCGGCCCCCTCCTGTCGCCCCACCGGCGCCCCGCCGCCCGACCACGACCACACTGACGCGGGACCTCACCCGGAGCTACCTTGCCCCGCCGCACGAGGACCGCGTCGCCGGAGCCCCTCACCGTCTTCCCCAAATCGCCGTCGCCTCGTCGACCTCGTCGGATCTCCTCCCCACGTCGGACCTCCTCGTCCTCCTCCCCGAGTCGCTCCCCGCGCCCCATTTCTCAGACCCTGCTCTCCGAAGTGAGCAAACCCCCTCCCTCTCCCCTCTCCCTCGACCGCGACCGCGCGAGCCCTGCCGTGGCCGCGCACCGTCCACGGCCGCTGCCCCCCCCTTTCGCCCTGGCCTCGTCCTCCCCGGCCCGCCACGCTCATCGCACACCCGCACACATCCGAGCTCGGGCCCCCACCCTGCTTGTCGCCGCCGTTGCCGCAAGCCACCTCCGCCTGCTCCTGCTCCGCACGGCACCCGCCCGTGCATCGCCTCGCCTTCGCCCCGCTCCGCCCGCACGCCGCTGCCTCCAGTCCCGCAGGCCACCGCAGCACCAGCGGCCAACTCCGGCACCCCGTCGCGCCACGGCGGCCGTCGCCCGCGTGCCCGGGTTCGCCCCATCGGGCGCCTGGCGCTGCACGCCCGTAACCGCACAACCCGCTAACCCACTAAGGCCCCAGGGGCCTATGACATGGGGGCCCCACGCCCAATGCCCAGAACGTTTATAAAAAAAAGGGAATTAGAAAATATATATATAACAAAAAAATAATAAATAATAAAAATAATTAGTTAGTTAATTAATTAATTAACAAATTTATTAACTTAATTAATTCTGATTAACTTAGCTAATTAAGATTAATTAATCTAATGACTAATTAACCTAGTTGACTAGTGTTAGTTAATTAACAGTGTATGACAGTGGGGCCCACCCCCCTAATTAATACTAATTAAATTAATTTTAAAAAAAGAATTAATAAATAATAATTAAAATTGATTAAAATGATAATTAATTAATTAATTAAGGAATTAATTAAATTAATTAATCCTGATTAGATTAATCTAATTACTAGTTAACTTAATTAACCCCTGATTGGCCTAATCAGTCAACGACCAGTGGGACCCACACGTCAGCGACCCAGTCAACACCTCTGTTGACTGCTGATGTCATGCTGACGTCATGATGATGTCAGCAAACACTGTTTTGGATAATGTTGAATTAAATTAATTAAATAAATTCTAAAAATGATTTAAACTTTAGAAAATCAATATAAAATAAACCGTAGCTCGGATGAAAAAACTTTATATATGAAAGTTGCTCAGAACGACGAGACGAACCCGGGTACGCAGCCCGTTCATCCGCCACGCATCCCTAGCATAGCAAACTCGCAACTTTCCCCCTCCGGCTCCTCTGCCCGAAAACGCGAAACACCGGGGATTCTTTCCCGGATGTTTCCCCCCTTCACCGGTATCACCTCATACCACGTTAGGGCACCCCTAGCACCGATACTTGTCATGTCATGCATCGCTATGCATCTGTTTGCTTAAATATTTATTGTTTCTGCCCCCTCTTCTCTCGCTAGACATCGAGACCGACGCCGCTGCTACCCAGTACGACTACGGAGTTGACGACCCCTCTCTCTTGCCAGAGCAACCAGGCAAGCCCCCCCTTTGATCACCAGATATCGCCTACTCTTCTCTATACTGCTTGCATTAGAGTAGTGTAGCATGTTACTGCTTTCCGTTATTCCTATCCTGATGCATAGCCTATCCTTGCTACTACTGTTGTTACCATTACCTGCTATCCTACTGCTTAGTATAGGATGCTAGTGTTCCATCAGTGGCCTTACAGTCTTGTCCGTCTGCCATGCTATACTACTGGGCCGTGATCACTTCGGGAGGTGATCACGGGCTTATACAATATACTTTACACAGTTACCTTACTTGTGATACTGTTCGGAGATGGGGGCTGAAGGGGCAGGTGGCTCCATCCCGGTAGAGGTGGGCCTGGGTTCCCGACGGCCCCCGACTGTTACTTGAGGCGGAGCGACAGGGCAGGTTGAGACCACCTAGGAGAGAGGTGGGCCTGGCCCTGGTCGGCGTTCGCGGATACTTAACACGCTTAACGAGATCTGGGTTTTTGATCTGAGTCTGGCCTTTTGGTCTATACGCACTAACCATCTACGCGGGAGTAGTTATGGGTATCCCGGCGTCGTGGTATCAGCCGAAGCCTCCGTGACGTCAGCGACTGAGCGGCGCGCGCCGGGTTGGAACGTAAGCCTGCTCTTGTATTAAGGGGGCTAGTTCTGCTTCCGGCTGCGTTCGCAACGTGCAGGTGTGCTAAGGGCGATGGGCCCAGACCCCTGGGCGCTTAGGTTTAGACCGGCGTGCTGACCTCTCTGTTGGTCTAGGTGGGGCTGCGACGTGTTGATCTTCCGAGGCCGGGCATGACCCAGGAAAGTGTGTCCGGCCAAATGGGATCAAGCGTGTTGGGGAATGTGGTGCACCCCTGCAGGGAATTTAATCTATTCGAATAGCCGTGATCTTCGGTAACAGGACGACTTGGAGTTGTACCTTGACCTTATGACAACTAGAACTGGATACTTAATAAAACACACCCTTCTAAGTGCCAAATACAACCGGTGATCGCTTTCTCACAGGGCGACGAGGGGAGGATCATCGGTTAGGATTATGCTATGCGATGCTACTTGGAGGACTTCAGTCTACTCTCTTCTATATGCTGCAAGACGGAGGCTGCCAGAAGCGTAGTCTTCGACAGGATTAGTTATCCCCCTCTTATTCTGGCATTCTGCAGTTCAGTCCACTGATATGGCCCTTTACACATATACCCATGCATTTGTAGTGTAGCTCCTTGCTTGCGAGTACTTTGGATGAGTACTCACGGTTGCTTTTCTCCCCCTTTTTCCCCTTTTCCCTTCTACTTGGTTGTCGCAACCAGATGTTGGAGCACAGGATCCAGACGCCACCATCGACGACGACTCCTACTACACTGAAGGTGCCTACTACTACATGCAGCCCGCTGACGACGACCAGGAGTAGTTTAGGAGGATCCCAGGCAGGAGGCCTGTGCCTCTTTCGATCTGTATCCCAGTTTGTGCTAGCCTTCTTAAGGCAAGCTTGTTTAATTTATGTCTGTACTCAGATATTGTTGCTTCCGCTGACTCGTCTATTATCGAGCTCTTGTATTCGAGCCCTCGAGGCCCCTGGCTTGTAATATGATGCTTGTATGACTTATTTTATTTGTAGAGTTGTGTTGTGATATCTTCCCGTGAGTCCCTGATCTTGATCGTACACGTTTGCGTGTATGTTTAGTGTATGATTAAATCGGGGGCGTCACACCAACGCAGTGCTCAAGAGGTAGCAAGAAGGATTTTTGGCGCCGTTGCCGGGGAGTGAAGAGCCCTTGGTAGGTGGAATTTGGTAAGAAAAAAAATTATATAGTGTGCTGAAATTTACTGTCACTTGTTACTATGGAAAGTAATCCTCTGAGGGGCTTGTTCGGGGTATCTTCACCCCGAGCAGTAGAGCAAAGAGTTGCTCCTCAACCTACTGAACCTACTGAAAATGAAAATGTCTGCTTTGAAATTCCTTCGAGTATGATAAAAAAACTACTAGCTAATCCCTTTTTAGGAGATGCAACAAAATATCCTGATGAGCATCTAATATATGTGGATGAAGTTTGTGGATTATTTAAGCTTGCAGGTGTACCCGGAGATGTTGTTAAGAAGAAGGTCTTCCCTTTATCTTTGAAGGGAGATGCATCGACATGGTATAGGCTATGTGATGATATGGGGTCATGGAACTACAAACGATTGAAATTGGAATTTCATCAGAAGTTTTATCCTATGCATCTTGTTCATCGTGATCGCAATTATATATATAATTTTTGGCCTCGCGAAGGAGAAAGCATCGCTCAAGCTTGGGGGAGGCTTAAATCAATGTTATATTCATGCCCCAATCATGAGCTCTCAAGAGAAATGATTATTCAAAATTTTTATGCTCGGCTTTCTGATAGCAATCGCACCATGCTTGATACTTCTTGTGTTGGCTCTTTTATGATAAAGACTATTGTATTCAAATGGGATTTATTGGAATGAATTAAATGCAACTCTGAAGATTGGGACCTCGGCAAAGGTAAGGAGTCAGGTATGACACATAGGTTTGATTGTGTTAAATGTTCTATGGATATTGATGTTTTCCGTAAATTTAGCACTAAATATGGACTTGATTTTGAGATAGTAGCTTCTTTCTGTGAATCTTTTGCTACTTATGTTGATATCCCCAAGGAGAAGTGGTTTAAATATCATCCTCCCATAGAAGTAAAAGTGGTTGCACCTATTAAAGTTGAAGAAAAGATTGTCACTTATAATGATCCTATTGGTCCTACTTCTTATGTTGAGAAACCACCTTTTCCTATTAGGATAAAGGATCATGCTAAAGCTTCAACTGTGGTTCGTAAAAGCAATATTAAAACTTATACACCTCATGAGCAAATTAAAGTTGAACCTGATATTTCTATTGTAAAAGATCTCTTGTCTGATAATATTGATGGGCATGTTATTTATTTCTATGATGAAACTGCTAGCATTGCTAAACCTTGTGCTAAAGATAAACCTAGACATGTGGTAGGCATGCCTGTTATTTATCTTAAAATAGGAGATCATTGTTATCATGGCTTATGTGATATGGGTGCTAGTGCTAGTGCAATACCTTATTCCTTATACAAAGAAATTATGCATACTATTGCACCTGCTGAGATAGAAGATATTGATGTCACAATTAAACTTGCCAATAGATATACTATTTCACCAATGGGAATTGTTAGAGATGTTGAAGTCTTGTGTGGGAAAACTAAATATCCTGCTGATTTTCTTGTTCTTGGTTCCACACAAGATAGCTTTTGTCCCATTATATTTGGTAGACCCTTCTTAAACACTGTTAATGCTACCATAGATTGCAAAAGAGATGTTGTTACTATCAGTTTAGATGATATGACTCATGAATTTAATTTCTCCAAATTTAGTAGACAACACCGTGAAGAAGAATTACCTAGTAAGGATGAAATTATTGGTCTTGCTTCTATTGCCGTACCTCCTAGTGATCCTTTAGAACAATATTTGCTAGACCATGAAAATGACATGTTTATGAATGAAAGAAGGGAAATAGATGAAGTATTCTTTAAACAGGAACCTATTCTGAAACTCAATTTGCCTGTTGAAATCCTAGGGGATCCTCCTCCACCCAAGGGTGATCTCGTGTTTGAGCTTAAACCGTTGCCTGATACTCTTAAATATGATTATCTTGATGAGAAAAAGATATATCATGTTATTATTAGTGCTAACATTTCAGTGCATGAGGAAGAAAGATCATTGAAAACTCTAAAGAAGCACCGTTCTGCTATTGGGTATACTCTTGATGATCTTAAGGGCATTAGTCCCACTCTATGTCAACATAAAATTAATTTGGAAGAAGATGCTAAACCAGTTCATGATCGTCAACAACGGCAGAATCCTAAAATGAAAGAAGTGGTAAGAAAGTAAATACTAAAGCTCCTTGAGGCAGGTATAATTTATCCCGTTGCTGATAGTCAGTGGGTAAGTCATGTTCATTGTGTCCCTAAGAAGGGAGGTATTACTTCGTTCCTAATGATAAAGATGAACTGATTCCTCAAATAATTATTACAGGTTATAGGATGGTAATTGATTTCCGCAAATTAAATAAGGCAACTAAAAAGGATCATTACCCCTTACCTTTTATCGATCAAATGCTAGAAAGACTATCCAAACATACACATTTTTGCTTTCTAGATGGTTATTCTGGTTTCTCTCAAATACCCGTGTCAGCCAAAGATCAATCAAAGACTACTTTTACTTGCCCTTTTGGTACTTTTGCTTATAGACGTATGCCTTTTGGTCTATGTAATGCATCTGCTACCTTTCAAAGATGCATGATGGCTATATTCTCCGACTTTTGTGAAAAGATTTGTGAGGTTTTCATGGACGATTTCTCTGTCTATGGATCTTCTTTTGATGATTGCTTGAGCAACCTTGATCGAGTTTTGCAGAGATGTGAAGAAACTAATCTTGTCTTGAATTGGGAAAAGTGCCACTTTATGGTTAATGAAGGTATTGCCTTGGGGCACAAAGTTTCTGAAAGAGGTATTGAGGTTGATAAAGCCAAGGTTGATGCTATTGAGAAGATGCCATGTCCCAAGGACATCAAAGGTATAAGAAGTTTCCTTGGTCATGCCGGATTTTATAGGAGGTTCATTAAGGACTTCTTAAAAATTTCTCAGCCTCTGACTAATTTATTACAAAACGATATACCATTTGTCTTTGATGATGATTGTGTAGAAGCGTTCGAAATACTTAAGAAAGCATTAATCTCTGCACCTATTGTTCAGCCACCTGATTGGAATTTACCCTTTGAAATTATGTGTGATGCTAGTGATTATGCTGTAGGTGCTGTTCTTGGGCAAAGAGTTGATAAAAAATTAAATGTTATTCAATATGCTAGTAAAACCCTAGACAATGCTCAAATAAATTATGCTACCACTGAAAAAGAATTTTTAGCAGTTACTATTTGCTTGTGAGAAGTTCAGACCTTATATTGTTGATTCTAAAGTAACTATTCACACTGATCATGCTGCTATTAAATATCTTATGGAAAAGAAAGATGCTAAACCTAGACTTATTAGATGGGTTCTCTTGCTACAAGAATTTGACTTACATATTGTTGATAGAAAGGGAGCTGAGAACCCCGTTGCAGAAAACTTGTCTAGGTTAGAAAATGTGCTTGATGACCCACTTCCTATTGATGATAGCTTTCCTGATGAGCAATTAAATGTCATAAATGCTTCTAATACTGCTCCATGGTATGCTGATTATGCTAATTACATTGTTGCTAAGTTTATACCACCTAGTTTCACATACCAGCAAAAGAAAAAGTTCTTCTATGATTTGAGGCATTACTTTTGGGATGACCCACATCTATATAAAGAAGGAGTAGATGGTGTTATTAGACGTTGTGTACCTGAGCATGAACAGAAACAGATCCTACGCAAGTGTCACTCCGAAGCTTATGGAGGACACCATGCTGGAGATAGAACTGCACATAAGGTATTGCAATCTGGTTTTTATTGGCCTACTCTCTTCAAGGATGCCCGTAAGTTTGTCTTATCTTGTAATGAATGTCAAAGAATTGGTAATATTAGTAGACGTCAAGAAATGCCTATGAACTATTCACTCGTTGTTGAACCATTTGATGTTTGGGGCTTTGAATATATGGGACCCTTTCCTTCCTCTAATGGATATACACATATTTTAGTTGTTGTTGATTACGTTACTAAGTGGGTAGAACCTATTCCAACTAGTAGTGCTGATCATAACACCTCTATTAAAATGCTTAAAGAAGTTATTTTTCCAAGATTTAGAGTCCCTAGATATTTAATGACTGATGGTGGTTCACATTTTATTCATGGTGCTTTCTGTAAAATGCTTGCTAAATATGATGTTAATCATAGAATTGCATCTCCTTATCACCCACAGTCTAGTGGCCAAGTAGAATTGAGTAATAGAGAGCTCAAATTAATTTTGCAAAAGACTGTTAGTAGATCTAGAAAAAATTGTTCCAAGAAACTTGATGATGCATTATGGGCCTATAGAACTTCATATAAAAATCCTATGGGTATATCTCCGTATAAAATGGTTTATGGAAAAGCATGTCACTTACCTCTCGAACTAGAACACAAGGCATATTGGGCTATTAAAGAGCTCAATTATGATTTTAAACTTGCCGGTGAGAAGAGGTTATTTGATATTAGCTCACTTGATGAATGGAGAACCCAAGCCTATGAAAACGCCAAGTTGTTTAAAATAAAGGTTAAAAGATGGCATGACAAAAGAATACAAAAGCATGAGTTTAATGTAGGTGATTATGTATTGCTATACAACTCTTGTTTAAGATTTTTTGCAGGAAAACTTCTCTCTAAATGGGAAGGTCCTTACGTTATCGAGGAGGTCTATCGTTCCGGTGCCATAAAAATCAACAACTTCGAAGGCACAAATCCGAAGGTGGTGAACGGTCAAAGAATCAAACATTATATCTTAGGTAATCCCATAAATGTTGAAACCAATGTTATTGAAACTGTAACCCCGGAGGAATACATAAGGGACACTTTCCGGAACGTTTCAGACTCCAAAAAGGAATAGGTATGTGGTAAGGTAAGTAAACCGACTCCAAAACAGTTTTTAAGGCAATATTTCTCCGTTTTGGAATATTTAGAAAAATAGAAAAATAAGAAGCAGTCCGGGAAGGACAAGAGGGCTCCACGAGGGTGGAGGGCACGCCCCCCTACTTCGTGGGCACCTCGTGTGCTCTCCGGACTCTTTTTTCTTACACGACACATATTTTTGTCGGTAAAAATTCATTATATAATCTCCTAGAGGTTTTGACACCCGTATCACGCAAAAATCCCCTGTTTTTGTTTCGAGCTGTTTTTCTGACAGATCCGGGTCGTCATGTCGTCTTCAAGCCCCCCAAGGACTAGTTCTTTGAGAAGGTCATCAACCCCTACCTTGCAGAAGTGCTACAACACCCTCAAACCATTGAGATGCGGGAGGGGTTGTTGCACATCCGCGATGCTGAGGGACCAAGGAAGACTGGAAGCACGGAGGAAAGGCTCGAGGCATTGGAGCAAGAAGTTTTCAAGTGTCAGGAGATGGTGGAGCGTGGACTCAATTCCAATCACATTATGATCATGGAGTTCACCAACAACCACAAGGTGGACGTCAAGGACGTTGGGGCCATCTTCAAGCTTCATGAGAAAAACGAGCACCTCCAAGCCCAGATCTATGACCTGCAAAATCAAAATTGTGAGTATGAATATAGATTGATGAGGATGAGTTTGGCTGCAGATTTGAGGTTTCAGGAGACTCGGTCATCCTTCTATGATGGTGAGCCTATGCCTTGGAACAAGGATGACAAGCCTAGGCCATCAACAAAATCACCACTGTCTCCACCAACAAAGAAGAATTGAGTATCTGGTATGGGCACTTCCCTTGGCAACTGCCAAGCTTGGGGGAGTGCCCCGGTGTCGTATCACCATCACTTTTACCTTTACCGTTTTTCTTAGTTCAATCCTTTTGGTAATATCTTGATCTAGTAGAATAAAAGTTCTTAGTATGATCTACTTGTGAGTTTTGCTTTATGATTCCTCTATGTAATCAAGTCCGTGAGCTATATAATAAAGATTAGTATTGAGTCAAGGGCTTAATTATTTTTCCATGATCCTAAGGGAACAAAAGAAAAGAGGAAGAAATAAAAAGAAACAAAGAGATCATGTGAGTCTTATGGAGAGTAATGAGCTCACATAGAAAAGAGTATGATGAATAAAAGTTGTTGAAGGTGGACAAACATAGTTTTGGTCATCGTTGCAATTAATAGGAAGTAATAAAGAAAGAGAGGTCTTCACATATAGATATACTATCTTGGACATCTTTTATGATTGTGAGCACTCATTAAAATATGACATGCTAAAGAGTTGATGTTGGACAAGCAAGACAACATAATGGGTTATGTTTTCTTACATCTGAGATAAATTATATTGTCATGGATCATCCAACATGGTTGAGCTTGCCTTTCCCTCTCATGCTAGCCAAATTCATCGCACCAAGTAGAGATACTACTTGTGCTTCCAAATACCCTTAAACCAGTTTTGCCATGAGAGTCCACCATACCTACCTATGGATTGAGTAAGATCCTCCAAGTAAGTTGTCATCGGTGCAAAGCAATAAAAATTGCTCTCTAAATATGTATGACTTATTAGTGTGGGAGAAAATAAACTTTATACAATCGTGTGATATGGAAGAAATAAAAGCGACAGACTGCATAATAAAGGTCCATATCACAAGTGGCAATATAAAGTGATGTTCTTTCGCACTAAGATTTTGTGCATCAAACCATAAAAGCGCATGACAACCTCTGCTTCCCTCTGCGAAGGGTGTAACATCCCAAATTTTCAATTTGGAATGTTATACATCAGATCATCATTGCATATCATATTTTATTGCATTTTGGTTGATCCTAGAAATTTCACGCAACTCAAGGACCCTCAGAGAGAGTTGGGGGGATCTCGTTATTTTCATATTTGAGTTTCTCAAATTTTGAAAATAGGATCATTTGGTTTTATTTATTTTATATTCAATTATTTCTATTATCAAAATATGAGAGAGGGAATAAAATGACTTTCCCAAAATAAAGAAATATTGAGGATTTAATAATAAAATCAAATAAGATTTTATTTTGGTTTTATTTGTTATTTTATTTGAATTTAGGAAAAATCGTTATTAGATTGCCTTAAGCCATATTTATTGTAATAGGTTCTCTTTTGAGACACTCGATGTAATAAGTGTGTGATTGCTACTCTGTTATAAATCCTTCAAGTATTGTGTGGTGTCAGCATTACTGATCCAGGGATGACACCTGAGCACAGAGATTGGACTGTTTGAGGTCTGGTTGCTACAAGATGGTATCAGAGCACACGCTGACTGTAGGACACGACCACTAAGCTAAAAGACCTAGATCACTACTCACTCTCTTCTCTTTCTGACTTCTCATCTTTTTTACTCTTTTAGGATGGCGGATGCAAGGAACAAGTTCATGCAACCGGATGAAGATACACCCTTTGGACGTCACTTGAAGGAAGTCACTAGATACCTGAACATAGGAGTACCAAGCTTCACCGGGACCTACAATGCCAATTTACCTGAAGAGAGCGCTGGATGATTCAAGTTCAAGTTCCAGGAAGGACGTTCATGCCAGTCACTGATCCCATAGAGTTTTCTTTTGATGCACCAACTTGGAGTCTAGGAAAGAGCATGGCAGCTCACATCGCCATGGGACGCATAGGAGAAGTTTACCGCAATGATCTCAAGGATACTATCTACCAGATTTGTGGGCGTCGAGATGAGCACTAGGAGATGATCAGCACCAGGAAGGATAGATCAATTGTAGCTTTTATCCAGGAGTTAAACCAGCACATTCGACGTCAGGAGAACCAGATGTGCGCCGACATGATAGATCTAAAGAAGGCAAGGACAAGAATCAAGGAACTGGAGGAAGAACTCAAGGCTACATGTGAAGATTATGAAGAGGAAATTGAAGTACTCATGGATAAGAATGCCGACTTAACAATGAAGATCAGAATATTTATGGGAGGCCCTACACCAGTAGAAGAAGACGAAGAACCCAAGGAGATTCGCCCGGAAGACTACATCATCATTGACGACACCGACTCGGATCCAGATGATAGCGATGATGACTATGTTGATGAAGCTGGAGCAGATATAATGGAGTCTGCAACCAAAGAATATTGCTAGTAGACCACCCCAACCGTAGTAGTATTCCACCATGTAAATATAGTAGTCTGAGCACTTTTGCGATAGTTAGATCGATTGTATGCCCTTGTTGATTGAATGAAGTGAATTGTTTGCTTTTGCCTCATGTGCATATGGGTAGTGTTTTCTCTCTAGACCCCTCTCTATTCTTAAATCTCATCTTTTCTAAACCCTCAGATGCCTCCGAGACGTGACCCCGGATTTACCTTCCCACTAGAGCTCACCCAGTTGATCCAGCAGCAGAACACATTGATGCAGTTGCTAGTCCAGAATCAGAATCAGGGGAACAACAACAACAACCCACCACCACCACCACCTGTTGATAACTTAGCCCGTTTTCTTAGGCTGAATCCGCCGGTGTTTTCCAGTAGCACCGAGCCGATAGTAGCAGATGATTGGCTCCGTAAGACAGCAAGGGAGTTAACCACCGCAGGATGCACAGATGCGGAAAAGGTGAAGTTTGCCGCACATCAGCTTGAAGGACCCGCAGCATCATGGTGGGAGAATTTCACAGTCACTTTCCCTATCGACACTGTCACATGGGACTGGTTTCAGCAGGCTTTTCGTACTGCCCATGTTTCAGTAGGAGCTATGGCCATGAAGAAGCGAGAGTTTCGCAACTTGCTCCAAGGAGGAAGGACAGTTGGTCAGTATGTGGAGGACTTTAGTAAGTTAGCACGTTATGCCCCAGATGACGTAGCTACGGATGCAGCTAAGTAGGAGAAGTTTCTGGAAGGGCTGAATGATGAGCTGAGCATGCAGTTGATGGTAGCAACCTTCAACAACTACCATGAGTTGGTAGATCGTGCTCTCATGATTGAAGGGAAGCAGCAGCAAATTGAGAACCACAAGAGGAAGTATGGGTAAGGGAAGTACAATTCAGGAGCTCAGCAGAAGCCACGTTTTACCCCTAGACCGGGAGGACATTTTCAGCATACCCATGGAGGAGGTAGCTCGCACAATCATAATGGCCCCCAAGAATGGTAATGGGAATGGAGGAAGCAGCGGCCAGAACCGTACCAACCCATCAACCCCAGCCAAGAGAGACCTGAGCCAAGTCACTTGTTTCAAGTGCCAGAAGACCGGACATTATGCTAATGAATATCCTGAATCCCAGAATGGAAATGGCAATGGAAGCTCTGGGAAGAAGCCGAACCCTTTCAATAGGGGACAGGTGAACCACGTTAACGTGGAGGAGGTTGAAGAGCAGCCAGATGCAGTAATCGGTAAGTTTTTGGTTAAGTCATTTACTGCACTCGTTCTTTTTGATACTGGTGCATCGCATTCATACATATCAAGGGGATTTGTGGATAAGTATAATCTGCCCACCAAAGTTCTTAGAACACCTATGTTAGTAAGCTCACCAGGAGCGGAGTATATGGCTAGCCAAGGATGTTTTCAAGTGCCATTGAGTATAGGTAGGCATGTGTTTCCCTCGGATTTGATCATTTTGGAATCACAAGGATTGGACGTAATTCTGGGTATGGATTGGTTGTCGATGTATGGAGGAAACATCGATTGCGCCAGTAAGTCGATTTTGCTTACCACCCCAGAAGGGAGAAGGATCAAGTATGTATCCCGACATGTGCCAAAAAGGACTCAAGTAAATTGTTTAACAGGAGTTGTGCAGGAGGAAGTACCAATAGTGAAGGATGTCCCTGATGTATTTCCAGAGGAGTTGCCAGGCATGCCACCGGATAGAGATATTGAGTTTTTGATTGAGCTTTTGCCAGGCACAGGGCCAATATCTAAGAGACCATATAGGATGCCCGCAAAGGATTTGGTGGAGATTAAGAAGCAGATCAAGGAGTTACTGGATAAAGGATATATTCGCCCAAGTTCTTCGCCTTGGGGATCGCCAGTACTTCTAGTGGAGAAGAAGGATGGATCATTAAGGATGGTTGTTGATTATCGAGGATTGAATGAAGTAACCATCAAGAACAAGTACCCACTACCAATGATCAATGATTTGTTTGATCGATTGCAATGAGCTAAGGTATTTTCCAAGATCGATCTGCGATCAGGATACCATCAGTTGAAGATTCGAGAACAGGATATACCTAAGACGACTTTTACCACCAGGTATGGACTGCACGAGCATACCGTTATGTCATTTGGTCTGACTAACGCACCTGCATATTTTATGAACATGATGAACAAAGTGTTTATGGAGTTTCTGGATAAGTTTGTCATAGTGTTCATCGATGATATCCTGGTATACTCGAAGAATGAAGAGGAGCATAAGGAGCATTTGCGTTTGCTACTTGGTAAGCTCAGAGAACATCAGTTATATGCCAAGTTTAGCAAATGTGAGTTTTGGTTGTAGGAAGTTGGATTTCTCGGACACGTTATATCTGGAGAAGGTATAGCAGTAGATCCCACTAAGGTTGATACCGTGACAAATTGGGAAGCCCCAACAACAGTTGGAGAGATCCGGAGTTTTCTTGGACTCGCAGGATACTACCGAAGATTCATTGAAAATTTCTCGAAGATTGCAAAGCCTATGACGGAGTTGTTGAAGAAGGATACCAAGTTCATATGGACTGAGGAATGTGAGGCTAGTTTCCAGGAGTTGAAGAAACGTTTGGTTACATCACCTGTGTTGATTTTGCCAGATCATACCAAGGATTATGAGGTGTATTGCGACACTTCACGTCGAGGACTTGGAGCCGTGCTTATGCAGGAAGGAAGAGTTGTTTCATATGCCTCATGACAGCTTAAGCCTCATGAGTTGAATTATGCTACACATGATTTGGAGTTAGCAGCCATAGTGCATGCATTGAAGACCTGGAGACATTTTCTCATTGGAAACCATTGTGAGGTGTACACGGATCACAAGAGTTTGAAGTATATTTTCACAGAGAAAGAGTTGAATCTCAGGCAAAGGAGATGGTTGGAGCTCATCAAGGATTATGATATGATATTGCATTATCACCCTGGAAAGGCTAACGTAGTAGCTGACGTGTTGAGTCGTAAAAGCCATGTCAACACACTAATGACGGGAGATTTACCAAGGGAGTTAGCCGAAAATCTCCGAGAGCTATATTTGGAAATAGTACCAAGAGGCTATGTAGCAGCATTGGAGATTCAGTCTACTTTGATGGATAAGATCAGAGAAGCCCAGAAGACTGACAAGGAGATTGCCTCTATAAAGGAGAAAATGAGCAAAGGAAAAGCTAAGGGATTTCGTGAAGATGAGCACGATACCTTATGGTTTGAAGACCGTGTTTATGTGCCTAATGATTCAGAGATCAAGAAGTTAATTCTGCAAGAGGCCCATGATTCACCATATTCGATTCACCCAGGAAATACCAAGATGTATTTGGATTTGAAGGATACTTTCTGGTGGACCGGAATGAAGAAGGATATTGCGGAGTATGTAGAAGTTTGTGATGTATGTCAGAGAGTAAAGGCTGAGCATCAGAAGCCAGCAGGATTGCTACAGCCATTGCCGATACCCGAATGGAAGTGGGATAAGTTAGGCATGGATTTTATTACAGGTTTACCCAGGACTTGTTCAGGCTATGACTCAATATGGGTTGTAGTCGATCGTTTGACAAAGGTAGCTCATTTCATTCAAGTGAAGACTACCTATACCAGTGCAAAGTTGGCAAAGATATACATGACCAGAATCGAATGTCTGCATGGAGTTCCAAGGAGCATTGTATCAGATGGAGGAACCCAGTTTACCTCAAAGTTCTGGAATCATTTGCATGAAACTTTGGGTACCAGGCTAGAATTCAGTACAGCTTTCCATCCACAGACAGATGGACAGACCGAGAGAGTCAATCAGATTTTGGAGGTTATGCTGAGAGCTTGTGCGCTAGATTATGGATCTAGTTGGGACGAGAATTTGCCATATGCAGAGTTCTCTTACAACAATAGCTATCAATCCAGTTTGAAGATGGCCCCTTTTGAAGCCTTGTACGGAAGGAGGTGCAGGACCCCATCGTCATGGGATCAAGTTGGAGACCGCCAGTTGTTTGGACCAGATCTGATTAAGGAGTCTGAACAGAAAGTGAAATTGATTTGCGATAGGCTCAAGGTAGCTCAATCCAGGCAGAAGAGCTATGCAGATTCTAAACGCAAGGAGACAGTTTACGAAGTCGGAGACCGAGTTTATCTTCGAGTATCTCCACTTCGAGGAGTTAAGCGCTTTGGAGTTAAGGGAAAGTTAGCGCCATGTTTTGTAGGCCCATACAAAGTTTTGGAGCGTATGGGAGAAGTAGCCTATAAGTTGGAATTGCCCGAAGGATTGTCAGGAGTTCACGACGTGTTCCACATTTCCCGGTTGAAGAAGTACCACGCAGAGATGGTTGATATACCACTGAGAGATACAGTGCCGCTAGAAGCAATTCAGTTGGACCATGATTTGACCTATGAGGAGAAACCAGTCAAGATTTTAGAGTATGCCAGTCGAGTCACCTGCGGCAAGGTTATAAAGTTTTGCAAAGTTTAGTGGAGCCACCACACGGAGGATGAAGCCACCTGGGAGCGAGAGGAAGAATTACTAAAGGACCACCCTCACCTATTTTCTAGCCAACCCGAATCTCGAGGGCGAGATTCATCTTAAGGGGGGTAGGTTTGTAACATCCCAAATTTTCAATTTGGAATGTTATACATCATATCATCATTGCATATCATATTTTATTGCATTTTGGTTGATCCTAGAAATTTCACGCAACTCAAGGACCCTCGGAGAGAGTTGGGGGGATCTCGTTACTTTCATATTTGAGTTTCTCAAATTTTGAAAATAGGATCATTTGGTTTTATTTATTTTATCTTCAATTATTTCTATTATCAAAATATGAGAGAGGGAATAAAATGACTTTCCCAAAATAAAGAAATATTGAGGATTTAATAATAAAATCAAATAAGATTTTATTTTGGTCTTATTTGTTATTTTATTTGAATTTAGGAAAAATGCACGTTTTTCAAAATTACATTTAGGCCCCAAATAAATGTTCATCCTGTGCGGCTTGATTTTAGAAGTCGGGGAAAATTTATTTCGGGATTTTTGGAGTCCGTTTAGTATTCCTTTTGTTTTTTTCTGAGCGTAACTATTTAAAAAAATGCAACCGACTTACCGGGCCGTGTCTGACCTGGACACTTGGCCCGGCTGGCTTTAAATAGCCGGGGAAGGCCCAACCGGACCCCAAACCTAACCCTAGCCACCAGCCCCGCCGCCCTAGCCCGCCGCCGCCGCAACCCGCGTCGCGCCGCCACCGCTGACGCCGGAGCCGCCGCCCGTCGGATCCGCCGCCGCCGGAGGTTGACTTCACCGCCACCGGTTTTTTTTGAAAAACCGATCGGTTTTCCGTCGGTTTCATTTGGTTTTTTAGTTCGTTTTTTTAATAGATCGGTTTTTCAGGTTTATTTAATTAGCGAGCGTTCGCTCGTTCGTTCGTTTTAACGAACGCATTCATCGTCTAGATCCAGTTAACGAACGTCCGTTCGTTAATCTGTTCGTCGTTTTCTTTTTCTCGGATTAAATCCGCGATTTTTCTGATCGCGATTCCTGATCCGTTTTTCGTTCTAGTATAACTTTTCGCTCGTTTATCAGAATCAGGTGATTCAAGCGCCTGGAGTTTCGTCTCGAAACTCTCTTTCCGTTTAACCAACTCAAACAAGTTTTTGCCACTGTAAAAATTGCCCTAGATCTAGAATAGTAATTGAAGCTTGTTTCTTTTGCCGTTTGTCTTTTGTTGCTTCGTTCAATTTGATTCTTTTTGTCAACCGGAGTTCTTAAGTTGAACTTTCTGGTTAGATCTCTTATTTGAGTTTTACCTGTGCATTAGTCGAGTACTTATTGTATGCTTGTTTGTTTGCGATAGAGTACCCGGAGTGCGCCGCTTGCTACTTCGAATCGCTAGGTTTCGCGGATCATCAGCAAGGCAAGTAACACTTTGATCATACCTCCTACTACCCATTTTTTATTGCATTAGATCAATCCTCACACATTGCATGATTAGGATCTAATTAAATTGTGGGTTTGGGAAGTAGTTGAGGTAGTACCTATTACCTGTTATTATCAAACCTTTGGGAGTTACTTCTACGTTTGCTTATTATGCCATGCTATGCTAGTAGACGTGGATTGGGTGAGTGAAATCCATGACAGATGTGAGATTGTTAAATTAAAGGTTTATCTAAGGTGGCAACTTAAATTCACATCTGGGTGGACTGAGGCACCTGGGTATTCCAGTGATTGCCTGTTTTCTTTTGGACTGCCACCCAAGCTCAAAGGGTTCATGAGATTATTCATGCTAGAAACTTCCGTGTGCACCCACAAGCTACTATGGGCTCTAGCATAGTTGATTAAGTCGTGCGAACCTTTATAGTGGTAGACTAGCAGATGTAGGGGAAAGTAGGTGTAATGGTCTACCCGTTCGTAAGGTGCAAGCGCTTCTGAAAGACTATGTCTCGGTCATCCGTTTTCTCAAACACCCTGTAGTGCGAGAATCCCAACGGAGGAGATCGAGTCTTGTGGGGAAAAGTGTGCAAACCTCTGCAGAGTGTATAAACTAATCATGGTTAGCCGTGTCCCCGGTTATGGACATCTTGAGTATCTAGTATCTGGATTATCATGTGAATCTCATCATGTTACTCTAAAATTAATTTTGTTGGGTTTTGTTTAATGATGATATTTAATTGGGATTGAGAATGCTGTCAACCATTCTCAATGTTTAACAACCACCATGATAGTTAAATAAAATTTATTCCTTTGCAGTAGGGAAAAATTGGCTTTTCGCAAAACTGTAACCATAGAGCTTTCCACTAGCCAAATATGCATGTAGTATAGCCTTATTCTTCAATTACTCTCTATGTGGTACATTGCCAGCATATTCCATGTGCTGACCCGTTTCGGGTTGCAACGTTAATGTTGCAGAATTTTTAGACGACGATTAAGGTGCCTTTAGGTCGTGGTTCTATACTCAGTGATGCCGTTGGAGTTGATGGACTCACTTATCTTCCAAGTCTTCCGCTGTTACTGTTATTAGATGGCCTTAAGCCATATTTATTGTAATAAGTTCTCTTTTGAGACACTCGATGTAATAAGTGTGTGATTGCTACTCTGTTATAAATCCTTCAAGTACTGTGTGGTGTCAGCATTACTGATCCAGGGATGACACCTGAGCACAGAGATTGGACCGTTTGAGGTCTGGTCACTACAAAGGGCTTGTCTTTTACTTTTATCCCCTACATTACATAAGAGTCATGGTGATCTTCACCCTTCCTTTTTACATTATATCCTTTGGCAAGCACAGTATGTTGGAAAGATCCTGTTATATATGGCTAATTGGATGTGAGTTTTCATGAACTATCATTGTTGACATTACCCTTGAGGTAAAACGTTGGGAGGCAAAACTATAAGCCCCTATCTTTCTCTGTGTCCGATTAAAATTCCATACCCATAAGTATTGCATGAGTGTCAGCAATTGTGAAAGACTATATGATAGTTGAGTATGTGGACTTGCTGAAAAGCTCTTATACATTGACTCTTTCCTATGTTATGATAAATTGCAATTGCTCCAATGACTGAGATTATAGTTTGTTAGTTTTCAATAAAGTTTACGATTCATACTTGAAATTGTGATTGAATTATTACTCTAGCATAAGAAATCATATGACAAGAATTATGTAAGTTGCTGTTCTAAGAATGATCATGATGCCCTCATGTCCGTATTTTATTTTTTATTGACACCTCTATCTCTAAACATGTGGACATATTTTTCGATTTCGGCTTTTCGCTTGAGGACAAGCGAGGTCTAAGCTTGGGGGAGTTGATACGTCCATTTTGCATCATGCTTTTATATCGATATTTATTGCATTATGGGTTGTTATTACACATTATGTCACAATACTTATGCCTATTCTCTCTTATTTTACAAGGTTTACATGAAGAGGGAGAATGCCGGTAGCTGGGATTCTAGGCTGGAAAAGGAGCAAATATTAGAGACCTATTTTGCACAGCTCCAAAAGTCCTAAAACATCACGGAAGACGTTTTTTCAGAATATATAAAAAAATACTTAGTCGAAGAGATTCACCAGGGGGGCCACACCCTGCCCACGAGGGTGGGGGCGCGCCCTACCCCCCTAGGCGCCCCCTACCTCGTGGCCCCCCTGGTGGCCCTCAAGTGGCCATCTTCTGCTATATGATGTCTTTCGATTGGAAAAAAAATAAGAAGCCATCTTCTTGGACGAAACTCCGCCGCCATGAGGCGGAACCAATCTAGGGCTCCGGCAGAGCTGTTCTGCCGGGGAAACTTCCCTCCCGGAGGGGGAAATCATTGCCATCGTCATCACCAACACTCCTCTCATCGGGAGAGGGCAATCTCCATCAACATCTTCATCAGCACCATCTCCTCTCAAAACCCTAGTTCATCTCTTGTATCTAATTCTTGTCTCCAAGTCCGGGATTGGTGCTAGTGGGTTGCTAGTAGTGTTAATTACTCATTGTAGTTGATGCTAGTTGGTTTATTTGGTGGAAGATCATATGTTCAGATCCTATATGTATATTAATACCCCTCTGATTATGAACATGTTTATGCTTTGTGAGTAGTTACGTTTGTTCCTGAGGACATGGGAGAAGTCTTGCAATTAGTAGTCATGTGAATTTGGTATTCGTTCGATATTTTGATGAGATGTATGTTGTCTCTCCTCTAGTGGTGTTATGTGAACGTCGACTACATGACACTTCACCATTATTTGGGCCTAGAGGAAGGCATTGGGAAGTAATAAGTAGATGATGGGTTGCTAGAGTGACATAAGCCTAAACCCTAGTTTATGCGTTGCTTTGTAAGGGGCTGATTTGGATCCATATGTTTCATGCTATGGTTAGGTTTACCTTAATACTTTTTCTGTAGTTGCGGATGCTTGCAATAGAGGTTAATCATAAGTGGGATGCTTGTCCAAGTAAGGGCAGTATCCAAGCACCGGTCCACCCACATACCAAATTATCAAAGTACCGAACGCAAATCATATTAGCGTGATGAAAACTAGCTTGATGATATTCCCATGTGTCCTCAGGAGTTCTTTTCTCTATATAAGAGTTTTTCCAGGCTTGTCCTTTGCTACAAAAAGGATTTGGCCACCTTGCTGCACTTTATTTACTTTTGTTACTTGTTGCTTGTTACAAATTATCCTATCACAAAACTATCTGTTACCACTTATTTCAGTACTTGCAGAGAATACCTTGCTGGAAACCGCTTATCATTTCCTTCTGCTCCTTGTTGGGTTCGACACTCTTACTTATCGAAAGGACTAGATAGATCCCCAATACTTGTGGGTCATCAAACATCGCCCAGGTTGGACCAACACTCAGAGGAGCACTGGCCCGGGGGGGGGGGTAAAATAAAGATGACCCTCAGGTCTGCAGAACCCAAGGGAAAAGGCGAACTGTCAAGGGGGTCCCATAACCCCAACCGCGTAAGTAACATAAAATCAAGGAACATAACACCGGTATGACGGAAACTAAGGCGGCAAGAGTGGAACAAAACACCAGGCATACGGCCGAGCCTTCCACCCTTTACCAAGTATATAGTTGCATTAATTAAATAGGAGATAATATGATATCCCAACATGTCCATGTTCCAACATGGAACAAACTTCAACTTCACCTGCAACTAACAACGCTATAAGAGGGGCTGAGCAAAAGTGGTAACTTAGCCAAACAATAGTTTGCTAGGAAGGTGTGTTAGAGGCTTGACATGGCAATATGGGAGGCATGGTAAGCAAGTGGTAGGTAGCGCTACATAGCGATAAAACGAACAACTAGCAAGCAAAGACAGAAGTGATATCGAGGGTAATGGTCATCTTGCCTGCAATGTTCTCAGAGTTGTCGAAAGCTTGCTCCTCGTTAGCATACTCAATAGGTTCATCATTCATGTACTCGTCTCTTGGCTCTACCCAAAGCAATAACACAAGCAACGGAACAACAATCAATCACAGTGCAATGCACAAGCAACATGATGCAATACATGGCATGGAATGCAAGATATGCAATGCATATGGGTACACCGGAAGGGAAAAGATGATCAAGGCATCGACTTGGCAAACCAAGTATGCCGCTGGAAAGATGAGGTGATTTCGGTCGAAATCGATATAAGGATCACCGGAAAAGGAGGCACGGTTTGCAAATGGCAAGCAAAACAAGAATGATGCAAATCTGCGATTAACAGCATCATAGCACTTAGAATGCAACAAGAAACTATGCTGCAACACTACAACATAGCAACAAAGCATATGGCCATAAAGTACACATGAAGCTCTACAAATCATGAACACTGAGCTCCTGCTAGTTCTCACTAGAACAAGCTCAAACAGCATGGCAAAAATGCAAAATATATCAGCTTCACAGACTTGGTGAAAATACTAAACATGTCAAAACAACATCATATAGCAATGTTTAGAGCTAGCAAACAACTTGCTACAGTAACACATCATGGAAAACAAAGGCATGACATGCTAGTACTAAACACATAGAACAAAACTCCCTTAATGAACTTCAATCAAAGATGCATGAAAAATGATGTGGCACCCATGCAAACATGGGAAGTTATATGAACTGTTTCAAACAGAAGAAAAACAGAGCATGGCAGAAACAGATTCATGATAGACAGTTTGCAAGCTCATGCCACTCACTAGAAAGCATTTCATGGCATCACAAGGTAACCAACATGAAATAGACATACGCAAGAAGCTAAGAATTGCAAGAGCAAGTTCATAGGGTACATGCGTCACTAGCAAAACACATGGCAATATTGAATATCATGTTAACAATCTGCCAGGAACAATATTTAGCAAAAGTAGAGCAAGGAAATGGCATGCTAGACTGCTCCATAATTTCAACCATAGGCATGAATGGATAAAACAATATCACATATTCAAAACACTCTTACTGAACTATCTCAAAATGTGCATGGATCTCATGGTAGCAACAAGTTTACATGGCATAAAAATGTAACAGGAAACGTACTTGGCAAAATAACAAAGTGTCTGGAAACAGCAACATTATGAAGCCTACTTTGCATCCTTGTTCTAGTCACCACATATATCACAAAAATACAAGACTTGCACCCCTGTAAATATGGCATGATGGAGCTCATAAAACATGTAGACATCATGCTCATAGGATCCACACACAAAATGCAATGAAAATGACAAATCATCAAGTTCTGTTAAATTACAGCAGACAACATCATATAGCACTTTAGCAACGATGATTATGGCATCAATATGGACAGTAACATGTATGAAAATGACACTAGCATGAAGAGAAACATGAGACGGACATTTTGATGTATCATATGCATGATTCAGAGCTATATGCAATGAGTTATGGCATGCCAAAGAGGTGCCCAAAATGTTGGGATTTAGGGACTTGGTGAAAAAAATACCACGCGGATCTAGGGTTTCCGTGGCACGGATCTCGAGGTAGGGTCGGAGGTCGCCGGAGCTTGCGCCGGAGTTGATGGAGGAATCGACCGGAGCTTGAGGAGAGGCCGGCGAGCGTCGGGGAAGAGGTTGGAGTTGCGGTGGTCGCCGGAGTCGACGTGTGGCAGAGGAGGTGGCCCGGCGCCAGCGGCATCGGGCGCGCAAGCGTGGGCGACCTTGCGCGGCGGGCGAAGAAGGGCGCCGGTGGGCAAGCGAAGCCGCAGCGCGGCAAGCGTTGACTGATACGTCTCCAATGTATCTATAATTTTTGATTACTCCATGCTATATTATCTACTGTTTTGTACATTATTGGGCTTTATTATCCACTTTTATATTATTTTTGGGACTAACCTATTAACCGGAGGCCCAGCCCAGAATTGTTGTTTTTTTTCTGGTTTAGGGTTTCGAAGAAAAGGAATATCAAACAGAGTCCAAACGGAATGAAACCTTCGGGAACGTGATTTTCTCAACAAACAAGACCTAGGAGACTTGGACCCTACGTCAAGACACAAAAGAGGAGGCCACGAGTTAGGGGGCACACCTACCCCCCCCTCTACAGGCGCGCCCTCCACCCTCATGGGCCCCCTGTTGCTCCACCGACATACTCCTTCCTCCTATATATACCTACGTACCCCCAAACGATCAGATACAGAGCCAAAAACCTAATTCCACCGCCGCAACTTTCTGTATCCACGAGATCCCATCTTGGGGCCTGTTCCGGAGCTCCGCCGGAGGGGGCATCGAACACGGAGGGCTTCTACATCAACACCATAGCCCCTCCGATGAAGTGTGAGTAGTTTACCTTAGACCTATGGGTCCATAGTTATTAGCTAGATGGTTTATTCTCTCTTTTTGGATCTCAATACAATGTTCTCCCCCTCTCTTGTGGAGAAATATTCGATGTAATCTTCCTTTTGCGGTGTGTTTGTTGGGACCGATGAATTGTGGGTTTATGATCAACTCTATCTATGAACAATATTTGAATCTTCTCCGAATTCTTTTATGTATGATTGGTTATCTTTGCAAGTCTCTTCGAATTATCAGTTTGGTTTGGCCTACTAGATTGATCTTTCTTGCAATGGGAGAAGTGCTTAGCTTTGGGTTCAATCTTGTGGTGTCCTTTCCCAGTGATAGTAGGGGCAGCACGGCACGTATTGTATTATTGCCATCGAGGATAACAAGATGGGGTTTTCATCATATTGCATGATTTTATCCCTCTACATCATGTCATCTTGCTTAAGGCGTTAATCTATTTTTAACTTAATACTCTAGATGCATGCTGGATAGCGGTCGATGAGTGGAGTAATAGTAGTAGATGCAGGCAGGAGTCGGTCTACTTGTCTCGGACGTGATGCCTATATACATGATCATACCTAGATATTCTCATAATTATGCTCAATTCTGTCAATTTCTCAACAGTAATTTGTTCACCCACCGTAGAATAGTTATGCTCTCAAGAGAAGCCACTAGTGAAACCTATGGCCCCCCGGGTCTATCTTTATCATATTAATCTCCTACTACTTTGTTATTTCCTTTGCTTTTTACTTCGCCTTTATTTTACTTTGCATCTTTATCACAAAAATACCAAAAATATTATCTTATCATATCTATCAGATCTCACTCTCGTAAGTGGCTGTGTAGGGATTGACAACCCCTATTCGCGTTCGTTGCGAGGATTTATTTTTTTTGTGCAGGTACGAGGGACTCGCGCGTAGCCTACTACTGGATTGATACCTTGGATCTCAAAAACTGAGGGAAATACTTACGCTACTTTGCTACATCATCCCTTCCTCTTCGGGGAAAACCAAGGCAGTGCTCAAAAGGTAGCAAGAAGGATTTCTGGCGCCGTTGCCAGGGAGGTCTACGCAAAATTCAACATACCAAGTACCCATCACATACCCTTATCTCCCGCATTACATTATTTTCCATTTGCCTCTCGTTTTCCTCTCCCCCACTTCACTCTTGCCATTTTATTCGCCCTCTCTCTATCCTCCCTCTCTTTCTCTATTTGCCTTCTTCCCGTATGTATCCTTTTTTGTGTTTCCATGTGCCTTCTATTTGCTTGCATCTTTGCTTGCTAAAAATCTATTGATATGGATCCACTTAAAGTGTTCTACTTAGATCATCTTCGATCCTTATGCGCACGTGCTGAAGCCCCAACTAGCCTAGTTGATGGGAAATCTTTAGATGAGCATGCTCATTTTGTGCTTCACCGTTTGTCTGAAAAAGGGAGACTCTCATGGAATCAAATAGACAGATTGCTGTGTTATGCTTGGAATATTTGTGAAATTTGTGATTTTACTTGTTGCTCTAAGAACCCTAAAAAACACCTCCCCTACCTATGTGAGTTTAATGATATTGAAATCTTATCTTCTTATGCAAAAGGTGTTTATAGTTACTACGATATCGAACGAATTGAAGAATTTGTTGCTTTTAAGGGTGCTTATGAAGTTGCTTCTTTGATTGAAAAATATGATATTACTCTCTACGAATCTGAAATTTTTGACATACTTAAATATTGCTATGAAAACTACGCTCAGAATGTCTATGTCAAAGAATTTATTGAAAGAATGACCGTTGCTTCGGAAGAAAATAATGATATGCATGAATCTATAGATAATTATGATTCCGATGATTTGATTGAAATATTCCTTGATCAACATGATGTAACACCCACGATGCGGCTATATCTCCCACGTGTAGGAGCACGACTTAGAGGCATAACCGCATTGTAGGCATGTCGCAAGAGGGGTAATCTTTACACATCCCATATACTGAAATGAAAGGGATAAAGAGTTGGCTTACAATCGCCACTTCACACAATACATGAATATAGCATTACATCATCGAGATACAATCAAGGTCTGACTACGGAACCAAAATAAAAGAGGACTACCCCTAAAGCAAAAGATCCCCGATCGTCCCAACTGGGCTCCACTACTGATCGACTGGAAACGGAACAACACAACAAACGCGAACTTCAACGAGCTCCTCCTTGAGCTTTGTTGCGTCACCTGCATGATAACATCGACACCTGCAAACTGGTTTTGGAAGTATCTGTGAGTCACGGAGACTCAGCAATCTCACACCCTCGCGATCAAGACTATTTAAGCTTAAGGGTAGGGAAAAGGTATGAGGTGGAGCTGCAGCAAGCACTAGCATATATGGTGGCTAACATACGCAAATGAGAGCGAGAAGAGAAGGCAAAGCACATTTGACAAATCTATGATCAAGAAGTGATCCTGAAACTACTTACGTCAAGCATAACTCCAACACCGTGTTCACTTCCCGGACTCCACCGGAAAGAGACCATCACAGCTACACACGCAGTTGATGCATTTTAAATTAAGATAAGTTTCAGGTTTTCTACAACCGGACATTAACAAATTCCCATCTGCCCATAACCGCGGGAACGGCTTTCGAAAGTTCAAAAGCCTGCAGGGGTGTCCCCACTTAGCCCATCACAAGCTCTCATGGTCAACGAAGGATATTCCTTCTCCCAGGAAGACCCGATCAGTCTCGGAATCCCGGTTACAAGACATTTCGATAATGGTAAAACAAGTCCAGCAAGACCGCCCGATGCGCCGACATCCTGATAGGAGCTGCACATATCTCGTTCTCAGGGCAACACCGGATGAACACTACGTACAGCTAAAACCAGCCCTCAAGTTTCCCCGAGGTGGCGCCGCAAGTGGCTCTGTTTCGGACCAACACTTAGACAAGCACTGGCCCGGGGGGTTAAAATAAAGATGACCCTCGGGATGCATGACTCCCAAGGGAAAAGGCTAGGTGGCAAATGGTAAAACCAAGGTTGGACCTTGCTGGAGGAGTTTTATTCGAAGCGAACTATCAAGGGGTCCCCATAACACCCAACCATTTAAGGAACGCAAAATCAAGGAACGTAACACCGGTATGACGGAAACTAGGGCGGCAAGAGTGGAACAAAACACCAGGCATAAGGCCGAGCCCTCCACCCTTTACCAAGTATATAGATGCATTAATTAAATAAGATATATTGTGATATCCCAACAAATATCCATGTTCCAAAAAGGAACAAACTCCAATCTTCACCTGCAACTAACAACGCTATAAGAGGGGCTGAGCAAAGTGGTAACATATCCAAACAACGGTTTGCTAGGACAAGGTGGGTTAGAGGGTTGGCTTAACAATATGGGAGGCATGATAAAGGATGTGGTAGGTATCGTAGCATAGGCATTGCAATAGAGAGAGCAACTACCAAGTAAAGATAGAAGTGATTTCGAGGGTATGGTCATCTTGCCTGTAAAGTTCTCCGAGTAGACGAAAGCTTGATCCTCGTAAACGTACTCAATTGGATCCTTGATCACGAACTCGTCTCCCGGATCTACCAAAAGCAAGAACACAAGCAAAGGGAGACACAATCAACCACGTGCAATGCACAAGCAACATGATGCAAGACATGGCATGACATGCGGGATGCGATATGCAATGCATATGCATGTCCTGGAAAGGAAAGATTGAACCATGCCTCAACATGGAAAACCAAGAGTGCCACTGGAAAGATGCATTGATTTCGTTTGAAATCGATATAAAGATCACCGGAATCGGATGCACGGTTTGCAAATGACAAGCAAAACAAATATGGCACCGATCTGCGATTAACAGCACGAGGCCATCTAAATTCATCAAGAACAACAAGCTACTGCACTCTAACATAACAACAACATACATGGCAGGGATCCACTCAAGATGCTTGACAAAAGATGAACACTGAGCTACGGCTAATTCACTCAATAGCAGGTTCAAATAAGCATGTCAAAAGTGCAAAAGATATCAGGTTGCAGACTTAGTGAAAATAACATCAAGTCAGGAATTTAACATCAGGAAGCAATGTTTAGAGCAGGGTAACAACATGCTACAGGAAAATAATGTGGCAAAGCAAGGCATGGCATGAAGCTACTCAAACCATACAACAAAAGTCCCTTACCGACCATAAGCTAAAAGGGATCAGAAAATACAATGGCAACCATGTGAACATAGCAATTATCGTTAACAGATTCAGACTTAGTAGAAAACTGGAACATGGCAAAACAGATATCAAGTAGGCATGTTTACGAGCTCGATGCACTCACCACAAGGCATTGCATGATAAACTAAGCATATACCCAGAAAGTAGACATGGCATAGAAGCTAAACATGGCAAGAACAACAACATAGCATGCATGGATCAACTACAACAAGCTCGGCAAAAATGCTTAACACGTAAACATTCTGCCAGGAACATTTTATAGCAAAAGTAGAGCTCGATTGAGTCAAGCTAGGGTGCTCCATAATTGCAAAAAAAAGACATGGATGGATAGAGAATAACATTATCTACAAAACATCCTTACTGATCATGCTCAAAAGAGGCATGGATCACTCTGTAGCAGCAATGATACATGGCATAAAAATATTGACATGACAAAGACTTAGAAGATTTCTAAGTCCCTGAAATTAGCAACATTACGAGAGCTACTTTGCATGCTTGTGCTAGTCACCACAAAGATCACAAAAATACATGGCATACACCCCTGTAAAGATGGCACGGCATACTTCAAAACTCGTGTAGGGCTCAAGTTCATAGGAGGAACACATCAATCATGGCAAAAATGACAAATGTCCAATTACTGATATGAATCTGAAACTAACAGAAACTAGAACTCTTGTAACAGTATTTAGGGCATCAAGATGAGCTCAAATGAACATGGTGCAATGAGATGAAATGAAGTACTCGTCGAGACGAACAATTTGATATGCCACACGCACGAATCGGAGCAACACACAAGAAGTTATTGAATGATGAATGTGCACACATGAGACTGATTTTTATGGACTTGGCAGAAATATCACCACCTCGAAGCAAAAGTCAACGGCGGCGCGGGAGACGAGGATGGCCAGAGAAGGGGCTGGGGACGGGCGCGCGGCGTATCCGGGGAGGCCGGTGCCGGATCCGGCCAGGGCGAGGCCGCGGAGGTCCGGCGGCGAAGGGAACCGCAACTGGAGCTGGCTGGCAACGAGCTCCCGTGGCGGGGCGGCGAGCTCGCGAGGATGACGATGCGGGTGGCGGCGGTGGCTCTGAGCTGCGGCGCGAGCGAGGCGGCGGGGACGATGATGCAGGACGGCGCGCTCCGGTTGTGTCGAGGCGGCGGGGTGCTCCAGCGAAGTCCGGCAAAAGGCGCGGCGGCGGCGCACAGATTCCGGCGAGGTACGGCAGCCGGCGGAAGACGCGGGGCCCGCAAAGCTCCGGCGAAGACGGCGGAGATGCAGCCCGGTTCGGCCCAGAGGCGGGCCGGCGATGGGCCTCGGGCGGGCCCGGCAGGGTGGGAGGGGAGAGAGGGTGAGGTGTCGCGCTGTGATTGGCCGAGAGAGGCGGCGGACACGTCCGGTCCGGGACGGACATGTCCGTTGGCGCGAGGAAGAGGGAGGCTAGGGTTTCGTCCGTGAATTTTCGCGGGGAGCCACATATTTATAGGTAGAGGGGGCTAGAGAGTCCAAATGAGGTGCGGTTTTCGGCCACGCGATGGTGACCGAATGACTGAGAGGATGAGGGGGTTTAGGTGGGTTTTGGGCCACTTTGAGAGGTGTTGGGCTGCAACACACACGAGGCCTTTTCGGTTCCTCAGTTAACCGTTGGAGTATCAAACGAAGTCCAAATGGCACGAAACTTGACAGGCGGTCTACCGATAGTAAACCAAGGCCGCTTGGCAAGTCTTGTTCCAATCCGAGAACGTTTAATACCCGCACACAAAAAAAGACAAAAGGGTACACCGGATGACATAGGAGCGCTGGATCGCAAAATGGACCACGAGGAAAATGCTCGGATGCATGAGATGAACATGTATGCAAATGCGATGCACATGATGACATGATATGAAATGCATGACACGCAAGCAAATGACAAGGCAACAACAGCGAATAACTAGAAGACACCTGGCACATCGGTCTCGGGGCGTTACAAGACTCCACCACTACGAGAGGATCTCGTCCCGAGATCTAGAATGGCACCGGAGGGAAAATGGAAGAGAAAGACGAGAGGTAAAACTAATTGCTTCTTTGTCAAACGAGTGAAACCAAAGAACCTTGGAAGGTTAAACAAATTGAAAGAAGGAATGCAATAGAGATGAACAAAGTTGATAACTCTCCGTTAGGAAAAAGGAACAAGGGAGAACAAATTCGGGCAGCACTCCGGTTGAAAAGAGATGCAAGACTTGTTAAGGCGAAAAGAACTTGAACAAAGGGCACAACACTCCGGTTAAATGGATAAGCAAAGGAAAGAACATGATATTGACAAAACAAGATGATGGGTCGAAGAGAGCAGCATCACAATGCCTCTGGAAGAAATGAGAGAAACGAATGGAATGAATTGAGGAGAAAACAATATCTTCTACCTCAAATGAGCTTTAAAAGCATCTTTAGGGGAAGGGTCGAACGGAGTTGTTGGAAAACCAACAATGAAAGGATAAGCTTGATGTGGACTTATGGAAGACATCCCAAAACTATGAGTTGAAATTCCGCCACTAACGGAAACAATAGATTGGATTGATATGAACAAGGAGACGAGAAGCTATTTCGCCGGGAGGATAAATGAAGAGCTTGGGTCGTTTATAAGCACCATAAATAGCAACATTCCTTAGGGAAGGCTTTAGGTGAAATATAACCCAAGATAACTCCAATGAAGAGATTGATGGATTTAAAATACCTCGTTCTTAACAACATGTGAATCATGAAACATCAACTCAAATTATCAAGAATGACATAATACCACCTCCAATGATATGGAAGAAAGAATTACACTCCGGATTGCAAGATGAAGAATGCTTGAGCTCCTCTGAAAAGAATCTTGATGAACACTTCGAGAAGGAATTAAATCCTTTATGAACCATCATGTAGAACCTTCATGAAGAACTCCGGTAACAAAAGGATGATCACACGAAAGGAAAGAGAAGTTGAAAACACAAGGTGAAAACCTTGAAATTATTTAGATGGATCTCCATGGTGATATAATTGTGAGAGTTTGGAACTCTTGGAAAAGAAAAGATAAGCCTCTCGAACCGAGAATGTCATATGATGAACCTCCGGAATAAGGGATTTAATTTACTCGATGAAACAAGAATAAGGATTTACTGGGGTGACGTGGCGCGCGGTGACGTGGCGCGCGGTGATAGACCGGGCGACGTGGCTGGGCGGTGGTGGACGCGTCCGGTCATCGGGCGGACGCGTCCGGTCACCAGGCGAACACGTCCGGCGGCGCGGAGGAGGACTTTGCTAGGGTTTGGACTGCAGGAATTTCGGGGGAGACACATATTTATAGGTAGGGGGAGCTAGGAGAGTCCAAATGAGGTGCGGTTTTCGCCCACACGATCGTGATCCAACAAGGAGAGCATGGAGGGGGTTTAGCTGGGCTAGTGGGCTGTTTTGGAGGGGTGTTGGGATGCAATGAAAGAGAGGCTTTTACGGTTACCCGGTTAACCATTGGGGCATCAAACGACCTTCAAATGGAGCGAAATTTGACAGGCGGCCTACCGATGATGTTCCAAGGCAACTTGACAAATCTCGACTAATTCTGAGAACATTTTTCTCCCGCTCATGAAACGAGAATAGAGGGGTGCAACGGGTGCATGCGGGAGTGTCGGATTGTGTAACAGACAATGGGGAAAATGACCGGATGCATGAGACAAACACGAATGCAAATGATATGCACATGATGACATGATATGAAATGCATGACATGAACAAAATGCAAAATGAAGACAAAAACCAAACCACGAAGGGAATAACATATCACATAACCGGAAATGGCAAGAGTTGGAGTTACGAATATGGAAAGTTACATCTGGGGTGTTAAAACACTCCACCACTACAAGAGGATCTCATCCCGAGATCTAGGACTGAAAGAACTCCGAATATTCAGAACAGAGGTGATCCTCACGCTCCCAGGTGGCTTCTCGGTCGGAATGGTGTGACCACTTCACTTTCAGGAATTTGATTGACTTGTTGCGAGTCTTGCGCTCAGTTTCTTCAAGAATAGCAATGGGATGCTCATGATAAGACAAATCTTTTTGGAGATCAATCTCTTTGAAGTTGATAGTGCACTCGGGGGTCTTGAAGCACTTGCAAAGCTGTGACACATGAAACACATCATGCATGTTTGTGAAGTTGGACGAAAGCTCAAGTTGATAGGCGAGGTCGCCTCTTTTGCCAATGATCTTGAAAGGACCCACGTATCTCAGGGAAAGCTTCCCTTTGATACCAAAGCGTCGAGTGCCTTTCATTGGAGAGACGCGGAGGAAGACATGGTCTCCAATTTCGAAAGCCAAGTCACGGTGCTTGCTATCATAGTAACTCTTCTGGCGCGATTGCATGGCTTTGAGATTTTCATGGATGACTTTACACATTTCTTCAGCTTCTGTGATCAAGTCGTTGCCAAGGAGTTGGCGTTCACCAGTCTCTGACCAATTGAGAGGAGTACGACACTTTCTGCCATATAGAATTTAAAATGGGGCCTTGCCCGAACTCACTTGGAAGCTGTTATTGTAGGAGAACTCGGCATATGGAAGACAATCTTCCCACTTCATACTAAAAGAGATGACACAAGCCCTGAGCATGTCTTCGAGGATTTGATTGACTCGCTTGACTTGGCCACTTGTTTGAGGATGGGAAAGCTGTGCTGAAGCGAATGTTGGTGCCATGGCCTTCTGGAAGGAGTCCCAGGACTTAGAAGTGAGGTCTGAAGAGATCAATTGCAGGATACTGTGCAAGGAGACAATTCTGGAGGTGTGTAGCTCTGCCAACTAAGCTTTCGTGATAGATTCTTTGATTGGAAGGAAATGAGCCACTTTTGTAAGCTTGTCAATGACAATGAAGATAGTGTCATTCCCACGCTTGGACTTGGGAAATACAGTAATGAAGTCCATTTCAATATGATCAAACTTCATTCCGGAATAGCAAGAGGTTGGAAGAGACCAGCTGGTCGTTGGTGTTATGCTTTCACCCTTCGGCAGACATCACATTCGTTCACAAATTGAGCAATCTCTCGCTTCATTCGAGTCCACCAATACAACTGCTTGAGGTCATGGTACATCTTCGAACTGCCTGGATGAATGGATAGAAGAGAATTGTGCGCCTCGTTCATTATGACCTTCCTTAGATCACCTCTCGGAACCACAATCCAGTCCTCGAAGAATAAAGTGTCTTTGTCATCAATGCAATAGCACTTGTATTTGGATAAGCCCTTGGCAATACCACATTTCACCTTCTTCACCATGGTATCGAGGAGTTGTGCCTCACGAATTTGGTCTTCCAAAGTAGGAGTGACTTGAAGGTTGGCAAGAAAACCTTGAGAAACAACTTGGAGGTTGAGTTTGCAGAAAGCTTCACAAAGATCTGGTTGGAATGGCTTGAGAATTAAGCTGTTGCAATAAGCCTTCCTGCTCAAAGCATCTGCAACGACATTGGCCTTGCCTGTAGTATATTCAATACTTGGATTGTACTCTTGAATCATTTCGACCCAACGAGTTTGGCGGAGGTTGAGGTTGGGTTTAGTGAAGATATATTTGAGGCTCTTGCGATCTGTGAAAATGTCCACTTTCCTTCCCAATAAGAGATGTCTCCATGTTATTAATGCGTGGACAACTGCTGTCAACTCAAGATCGTGAGTGGGGTAGTTCCTTTTGTTGGGCTTCAACTGACAAGAGGTATAAGCCACAACTTTCTTCTCTTGCATTAACACAGCGCCGAGACCTTGCAATGAGGCATCACAAAAAACTTCGAATGGCTTGGATTCGTCAGGAGGAGTCAAGACAGGAGCTGAGATAAGCTTCTCTTTTAGAGTGTTAAAGGCAACGTCACACTCAGGAGTCCAGACATACTTGACATGCTTCTGGAGGAGGTTGGAGAGAGGCTTTGCAATCTTAGAGAAATTCTCAATGAATCTTCGGCAATAGCTTGCAAGTCCAAGAAAACTGCGGAGCTGCTTGACATTCTGAGGAGGTTCCCAGTTCACAATTGCAGAAACCTTCTCCCGGATTAATGACAATGCCTTTGGTGGAGATGATATGACCAAGGTAAAGAACTTCATCAGGGCAAGACTCACATTTGGAAAAATTCGCATAGAATTGATACTCTCTAAGCTTGTCGAGCACCAATCTCAAATGCTTGGCATGATCCTTCTTATTCTTGGAGAAGACCAAGATATCATCGAGATACACCAGGACGAATTCATTTGTGTAGGGGTTGAAGATGAAGTTCATCATGTGAGAGAACGTTGGAAGAGCATTGCCAAGGCCGAAAGACATGACAGTATATTCATAAGAACCAAAGCTTGTTCTGAATGATGTCTTGGGGATATCTTGTTCACGAATGCGAATCTCATGATAACCCATACGGAGGTCCAGCTTGGAGAATACTTCTGCACCTTTAAGTTGCTCGAATAGCTCATTAATGTTGGGAAGTGGATACTTGTTCTTAATTGTCTTCTTGTTCAATGGATAGTAGTCGACACAAAGTCGGTTCGTGCCATCCTTCTTCTGGACAAAAAGAACACCACAACCCCACGGAGATGAACTCGGTCTAATCAAACCCAAACGCTCTTGTTCATCAAGCTGTTTCTTCAATTCCTTCAACTCCTCTAGTCCAAGCTTGTATGGACGCTTGCAAACGGGTTCCGTACCAGGCTCAAGATCAATAACAAATTCAACTGGCCAGTGAGGAGGCATTCCCGGAAGCTCTTATGGAAAGACATCTTGGTATTCACAAACGACTGGAATCTGAGAAATTGCATCCAACTCGCCCTTCTCATTGAGATAAAACAATCGAATGGTTTCATCTCGAGCGGCATAGATGATCACATCATTAGAAGAGTGTGTTAATTGAATATCCCTGGCAGCACAATCAAGTTGAGCCTTGTGCTTAGAAAGCGAGTCCATGCCGAGAATTAGATCAATATCAGAGTCGCCAAGAACAATTGGAGAAGACAGAAATTTATAGTTGCCCATCTTGATAGAAACATCCCAAACCATGGAGCTTGCATTCATGAATTTACCCGGAGAGACAACTGATAACGGTCTAGGCAAATCTTGAAAAACCAACTCATGCTTAGATGCAAATGGTCTTGAGATGAAACTATGCGATGCACCAATATCAAATAAAACTTTTGCAGGAATATCATTAAGTTGGAGAATACCCATGATCACTTCTGAAGAATCCTCTGCTTGAACTGAATTCATCAAGTTCACTCTTGCAGACTTGGGATTATGCTTAACCAGTGCATTCCTTGCAGACCTCACAGGAGGATGAGGCGGAAGGCGCGTTTGGTTGAAGCACTTGTTTGCATAGTGACCTTTCTCCTAACAATTGTTGCAAGTCGCCTCTGATAGCGGACGATGATAATGAGCACTTGACCTTGGAGCTTGAGTCCGAGACTTGTTCTGACAGCCTGGGTTGGGTGGGTGCGAAGATCCATGGCCACCTTTGTTCTTCTGCTGGTAGGGCTGACGAAATAGAGGAGGAGGAAGCCAGTGTTGGGGAACGATGCAGAAAACAAAAATTTTCCTACTCGTTTCACCAAGATCATCTAGGAGTTCATCTAGCAACGAGTCATTGGATGCATCTATATACCTTTGTAGATCGCGCACGGAAGCGTTCAAAAGAACGGTGATGATGTAGTCGAACACGACGTGATCCAAATCACCGATGACCAAGCGCCGAACGGACGGCACCTCCGCGTTCAACACACGTACGGGACAGGAGACGTCTCCTCCTTCTTGATCCAGCAAGGGAGAAGGAGAGGTTGACGAAGATCCAGCAGCACGATGGCGTGGTGGTGGATGCAGGGTGTCACAGTAGCAGGGCTTCGCCTATACTACGAGGACGAGAGACGTAACGGGGAGAGAGGGAGGCGCCAGGGGCTGGGTATGAAGTCCCTCCTCTCCCCCACTATATATAGGGGTGCCAAGGGGGGGCGCCGGCCCTAGTAGATGGATCTACTAGGGGGGCGGCGGCCTAGGGTGGGGGGCTTGCCCCCCAAGCAAGGGGGCGCCCCCTCTAGGGTTTCCCCTCAACCCTAGCCGCATGGGCCCTAGGGGGGTGGCGCCCCAGCCCACTATGGGCTGGGTTCCCTCCCACTTCAGCCCATGGGGCCCCCCGGGACAGGTGGCCCCACCCGGTGGACCCCAGGGACCCATCCGGTGGTCCCGGTACAATACCGGTGACCCCGAAACTTATCCCGATGGCCGAAACAGCACTTCCTATATATAATTCTTTAACTCCGGACCATTCCGGAACTCCTCGTGACGTCCGGGATCTCATCCGGCACTCCGAACAACATTCGGGTTCCTGCATATACATATCTTCACAACCCTAGCGTCACCGAACCTTAAGTGTGTAGACCCTACGGGTTCGGGAGACAAGCAGACATGACCGAGACAACTCTCCGGTCAATAACCAACAGCGGGATCTGGATACCCATGTTGGCTCCCACATGCTCCACGATGATCTCATCGGATGAACCACGATGTCAAGGATTCAATCAACCCCGTATGCAATTCCCTTTGTCAATCGATATGTTACTTGCCCGAGATTCGATCGTCGGTATCCCAATACCTCGTTCAATCTCGTTACCGGCAAGTCACTTTACTCGTACCGTAATGCATGATCCCGTGACCAGACACTTGGTCACTTTGAGCTCATTATGATGATGTATTACCGAGTGGGCCCAGTGATACCTCTCCGTCATACGGAGTGACAAATCCCATTCTTGATCCATGTCAACCCAACAGACACTTTCGGAGATACCCGTAGTCTACCTTTATAGTCACCCAGTTACGTTGTGACGTTTGGTATACCCAAAGCACTCCTACGGTATCCGGGAGTTACATGATCTCATGGTCTAAGGAAAAGATACTTTGACATTGGAAAACTCTAGCAAACGAACTATACGATCTTGTGCTATGTTTAGGATTGGGTCTTGTCCATCACATCATTCTCCTAATGATGTGATCTCGTTATCAATGACATCCAATGTCCATAGTCAGGAAACCATGACTATCTGTTGATCAACGAGCTAGTCAACTAGAGGCTCACTAGGGACATGTTGGTGTCTGTTATTCACACATGTATTACGATTTCCGGATAACACAATTATAGCATGAATAAAGACAATTATCATGAACAAGGAAATATAATAATAATGCTTTTATTATTGCCTCTAGGGCATATTTCCAACAGTCTCCCACTTGCACTAGAGTCAATAATCTAGTTACATTGTGATGAATCGAACACCCATGGAATTCTGGTGTTGATCATGTTTTGCCCTAGGGAGAGGTTTAGTCAACGGATCCGCTATATTCAGGTCCGTATGTACTTTACAAATCTCTATGTCTCCATCTTGAACATTTTCACGAATGGAGTTGAAGCGACGCTTGATGTGCCTTGTCTTCTTGTGAAACCTGGGATCCTTGGCAAGAGCAATAGCTCCAGTGTTGTCACAGAAGAGCTTGATCGGCCCCGACGCATTGGGTATGACTCCTAGATCGGTGATGAACTCCTTCACTCATATTGCTTCATGTGCTGCCTCCAAGGCTGCCATGTACTCCGCTTCACATGTAGATCCCGCCACGACACTTTGCTTGCAACTGCACCAGCTTACTGCCCCACCATTCAAAATATACACGTATCCGGTTTGTGACTTAGAGTCATCCAGATCTGTGTCGAAGCTAGCGTCGACGTAACCCTTTACGACGAGCTCTTCGTCACCTCCATAAACGAGAAACATTTCCTTAGTCCTTTTCAGGTACTTCAGGATATTCTTGACCGCTGTCCAGTGTTCCTTGCCGGGATTACTTTGGTACCTTCCTACCAAACTTACGGCAAGGTTTACATCAGGTCTGGTACATAGCATGGCATACATAATAGACCCTATGGCCAAGGCATAGGGGATGACACTCATCTCTTCTATATCTTCTGCCGTGGTCGGACATTGAGCTGAGCTCAATTTCACACCTTGTAATACAGGCAAGAACCCCTTCTTAGACTGATCCATATTGAACTTCTTCAATATCTTATGAAGGTATGTGCTTTGTGAAAGACCTATGAGGCGTCTGGATCTATCTCTATAGATTTTGATGCCTAATATATAAGCAGCTTCTCCAAGGTCCTTCATTGAAAAACTCTTATTCAAGTAGGCCTTGATGCTGTCCAAGAGTTCTATATCATTTCCCATCAAAAGTATGTCATCTACATATAATATGAGAAATGCTACAGAGCTCCCACTCACTTTCTTGTAAACGCGGGCTTCTCCATAAGTCTGTGTAAACCCAAACGCTTTGATCATCTCATCAAAGCGAATGTTCCAACTCCGAGATGCTTGCACCAGCCCATAAATCGAGCGTTGGAGCTTGCACACCTTGTCAGCATTCTTAGGATCGACAAAACCTTCCGGCTGCATCATATACAATTCTTCCTTAAGGAAACCATTAAGGAATGCTGTTTTGACGTCCATTTGCCATATCTCATAATCGTAGAATGCGGCAATTGCTAACATGATTCGGACGGACTTTAGCTTCGCTACCGGTGAGAAAGTCTCATCGTAGTCAACCCCTTGAACTTGTCGATAACCCTTAGTGACAAGTCGAGCTTTATAGATGGTCACATTACCATCCGCGTCTGTCTTCTTCTTAAAGATCCATTTATTTTCTATGGCTCGCCGTTCAACGGGCAAGTCAGTCAAAGTCCATACTTCGTTTTCATACATGGATCCTATCTCGGATTTCATGGCTTCTAGCCATTTGTCGGAATCCGGGCCCGCCATCGCTTCTTCATAGTTCGAAGGTTCACCGTTGTCTAACAACATGATTTCCAAGACAGGGTTGCCGTACCAATCTGGTGCGGAACGTGTCCTTGTGGACCTTCGAATCTCAGTAGGAGCTTGATCAGAAGTATCTTGATTATTATCATTAACTTCCTCTCTAGTCGGTGCAGGCACCTCAGGAACATTTTCTTGAGTTGCTCCATTTGCCGGTTCAAGAGGTAATACTTCATCAAGCTCTACTTTCCTCCCACTTACTTCTTTCGAGAGAAACTCTTTCTCTAGAAAGGACCCATTCTTGGCAACAAAGATCTTGCCTTCGGATCTGAGGTAGAAGGTGTACCCAATAGTTTCTTTTGGGTATCCTATGAAGACGCATTTTTCCGACTTGGGTTCGAGCTTCTCAGGTTGAAGTTTCTTCACATAAGCATCGCATCCCCAAACTTTTAGAAACGACAGCTTAGGTTTCTTCCCAAACCATAATTCATACGGTGTCGTCTCAACGGATTTCGACGGAGCCCTATTTAAAGTGAATGCGGCTGTCTCTAAAGCATAGCCCCAAAAAGATAGCGGTAAATCAGTAAGAGACATCATAGACCGCACCATATCCAATAGAGTGCGATTACGACGTTCGGACACACCTTACGTTGAGGTGTTCCAGGCGGCGTGAGTTGTGAAACTATTCCGCATTTTCTTAAGTGTGTACCAAATTCGTGACTCAAGTATTCTCCTCCACGATCAAATCGTAGAAACTTGATTTTCCTGTCACGTTGATTCTCAACCTCACTCTGAAATTCCTTGAACTTTTCAAAGGTTTCAGACTTGTGTTTCATTAAGTAGACATACCCATATCTACTTAAGTCATCGGTGAGGGTGAGAACATAACGATAGCCACCGCGAGCCTCAACACTCATTGGACCGCACACATCAGTATGTATGATTTCCAATAAGTCGGTTGCTCGCTCCATTGTTCCTGAGAACGGAGTCTTGGTCATTTTACCCATAAGGCATGGTTCGCACGTGTCAAATGATTCATAATCAAGAGACTCTAAAAGTCCATCTGCATGGAGCTTCTTCATGCGTTTGACACCTATGTGACCAAGGCGGCAATGCCACAAGTATGTGGAACTATCATTATCAACTTTACATCTTTTGGTACTCACATTATGAACATGTGTAGCATTACGTTCGAGACTCATTAAGAATAAACCATTCACCATAGGAGCATGACCATAAAACATATCTCTCATATAAATGGAACAACCATTATTATCATATTTAAATGAGTAGCCATCACGAATTAAACGAGATCCCGATACAATGTTCATGCTCAAATCTGGCACTAAATAACAATTATTGAGGTTTAAAACTAATCCCGTAGGTAAATGTAGAGGCAGCGTGCCGACGGTGATCACATCGACCTTGGAACCATTCCCGACGCGCATCATCACCTCGTCCTTCGCCAGTCTCCGTTTATTCCACAGCTCCTGCTGTGAGTTACAAATATGAGCAACGGCACCGGTATCAAATACCCAGGAGTCACTATGAGTACTGGTAAGGTACACATCAATTACATGTATATCAAATATACCTTTGGTGTTGCCGGCCTTCTTGCCCGTTAAGTACTTGGGGCAGTTCCGTTTCCAGTGACCCTTCCCTTTGCAATAAAAGCACTCTGTCTCAGGTTTGGGTCCATTCTTTGGCTTCTTCCCGGCAGCTTGCTTGCCGGGCGCGGCAACCTCCTTGCCGTCCTTCTTGAAGTTCTTTTTACCCTTGCCTTTCTTGAACTTAGTGGTTTTATTGACCATCAACACTTGATGTTCCTTCTTGACTTCTACCTTCGCTGATTTCAGCATTGAGAACAACTCAGGAATGGTCTTTTGCATCCCCTGCATGTTGAAGTTCATCACAAAGCTCTTGTAGCTTGGTGGAAGCGACTAGAGGATTCTGTCAATGACCGCATCATCCGGGAGATTAACTCCCAGCTGAGACAAGCGGTTGTGTAACCCAGACATAGTGAGTATGTGCTCACTGACAGAACTGTTTTCCTCCATCTTACAGCTAAGAACTTGTCGGAGACTTCATATCTCTCGATCCGGGCATGAGCTTGAAAAACCATTTTTAGCTCTTCGAACATCTCATATGCTCCATGTCTCTCAAAACGCTTTTGGAGCCCCGGCTGTAAAGCATGCCGCACTGAACGAGGGAGTAGTCGTCAACACGTGTCTGCCAAGCGTTCATAACGTCTTGGTTCTGTGGGACGGGAGGATCACCTAGCGGTGCTTGTAGGACATAATCTTTCTTGGCAGCTATGAGGATGATCCTCAAGTTCCGGACCCAGTCCGTATAGTTGCTGCCATCGTCTTTCAGCTTGGTTTTCTCTAGGAACGCGTTGAAGTTGAGGACTACGTGGGCCATTTGATCTACAAGACATAGTGTAAAATATTTTAGACTAAGTTCATGATAATTAAGTTCATCTAATCAAATTATTAATGAACTCCCACTTAGATTAGACATCCCTCTAGTCATCTAAGTATTACATGATCCAAGTTAACTAGACCGTGTCCGATCATCACGTGAGACGGACTAGTCAACGTCGGTGAACATCTTCATGTTGATCGTATCTTCTATACGACTCATGCTCGACCTTTCGGTCTTCTGTGTTCCGAGGCCATGTCTGTACATGCTAGGCTCGTCAAGTTAACCCTAAGTGTTTTGCATGTGTTCCGAGGCCATGTCTGTACATGCTAGGCTCGTCAACACCCGTTGTATGTGAACGTAAGGATCCATCACACCCGATCATCACGGCGTGCTTAGAAACGACGAACTTTATGAACTGTGCACAGTTAGGGGAGAACACTTCTTGAAATTGTTATGAGGGATCATCTTATTTACTACCGTCGTTCTAAGTAAACAAGATGCAAAAACATGATAAACATCACATGCAATCAAATAATAAACGTGACATGATATGGCCAATATCACATAGCTCCTTTGATCTCCATCTTGGGGCTCCATGATCATCCTGTCACCGGCTTGACACCATGATCTCCATCATCGTGTCTCCATGAAGTTGCTCGCCAACCATTACTTCTACTACTATGGCTAACGCATTTAGCAATAAACTAAAGTAATTTACATGGCGTTTCTCGATGACACGCAGGTCATATAAAAGAATAAAGACAACTCCTATGGCTCCTACCGGTTGTCATACTCATCGACATGCAAGTCGTGATTCCTATTACAATAGCATGAACATCTCATACATCACATATAGATTATTCATCATTCATCACAACTTTGGCCATATCATATCACAAACCACTTGCTACAAAAACAAGTTAGACGTCCTCTAATTGTTGTTGCAAGTTTTACGTGGCTGATTTAGGGTTCTAGCAAGAACGTCTTCTTACCTACGTTAAAGCCACAACGTGATTTGTCAACTTCTATTTACCCTTCATAAGGACCCTGTTCATCGAATCCGCTCCAACTAAAGTAGGAGAGACAGACACCCGCCAGCCACCTTATGCAACTAGTGCATGTTAGTCGGTGGAACCGGTCTCACGTAAGCGTACGTGTAAGGTTGGTCCGGGCCGCTTCATCCCACAATACCGCTGAAGCAAGAAAAGACTAGTAACGGAAGAAAGTTGACAAATCTATGCCCACAACTCATTGTGTTCTACTCGTGCAAGAAGAACTACGCATAGACCTAGCTCATGATGCCACTGTTGGGGAATGATGCAGAAAACAAAAATTTTCCTACTCATTTCACCAAGATCATCTAGGAGTTCATCTAGCAACGAGTCATTGGATGCATCTACATACCTTTGTAGATCGCGCACGGAAGCGTTCAAAAGAACGGTGATGATGTAGTTGAACACGACGTGATCCAAATCACCGATGACCAAGCGCCGAACGGACGGCACCTCCGCGTTCAACACACGTACGGGACGGGAGACGTCTCCTCCTTCTTGATCCAGCAAGGGAGAAGGAGAGGTTGACGAAGATCCAGCAGCACGATGGCGTGGTGGTGGATGCAGGGCGTCACAGTAGCAGGGCTTCGCCTATACTACGAGGAAGAGAGACGTAACGGGGAGAGAGGGAGGCGCAAGGGGCTGGGTATGAAGTCCCTCCTCTCCCCCACTATATATAGGGGTGCCAAGGGGGGGCGCCGGCCCTAGTAGATGGATCTACTAGGGGGGGTGGCGGCCTAGGGTGGGGGGCTTGCCCCCCAAGCAAGGGGGCGCCCCCTCTAGGGTTTCCCCTCAACCCTAGCCGCATGGGCCCTAGGGGGGTGGCGCCCCAGCCCACTATGGGCTGGGTTCCCTCCCACTTCAGCCCATGGGGCCCCCCGGGATAGGTGGCCCCACCCGGTGGACCCCCGGGACCCATCCGGTGGTCCCGGTACAATACCGGTGACCCCGAAACTTATCCCGGTGGCCGAAACAACACTTCCTATATATAATTCTTTACCTCCGGACCATTCCGGAACTCCTCGTGACGTCCGGGATCTCATCCGGGACTCCGAACAACATTCGGGTTCCTACATATACATATCTTCACAACCCTAGCATCACCGAACCTTAAGTGTGTACACCCTACGGGTTCGGGAGACAAGCAGACATGAACGAGACAACTCTCCGGTCAATAACCAATAGCGGGATCTGGATACCCATGTTGGCTCCCACATGCTCCACGATGATCTCATCGGATGAACCACGATGTCAAGGATTCAATCAACCCCGTATGCAATTCCCTTTGTCAATCGATATGTTACTTGCCCGAGATTCGATCGTCGGTATCCCAATACCTCGTTCAATCTCGTTACCGGCAAGTCACTTTACTCGTACCGTAATGCATGATCCCGTGACCAGACACTTGGTCACTTTGAGATCATTATGATGATGTATTACCGAGTGGGCCCAGTGATACCTCTCCGTCATACGGAGTGACAAATCCCAGTCTTGATCCATGTCAACCCAACAGACACTTTCGGAGATACCCGTAGTCTACCTTTATAGTCACCCAGTTACGTTGTGACGTTTGGTATACCCAAAGCACTCCTACGGTATCCGGGAGTTACATGATCTCATGGTCTAAGGAAAAGATACTTTGACATTGGAAAACTCTAGCAAACGAACTATACGATCTTGTGCTATGTTTAAGATTGGGTCTTGTCCATCACATGATTCTCCTAATGATGTGATCTCGTTATCAATGACATCCAATGTCCATAGTCAGGAAACCATGACTATCTGTTGATCAACGAGCTAGTCAACTAGAGGCTCAGTAGGGACATGTTGGTGTCTGTTATTCACACATGTATTACGATTTCCGGATAACACAATTATAGCATGAATAAAGACAATTATCATGAACAAGGAAATATAATAATAATGCTTTTATTATTGCCTCTAGGGCATATTTCCAACAGCCAGAACTTCTATTTATTAGCTGCCACTTGTGAGGAAGAATAAGACTGAACTGCGTCCCTGATTCTCTTCTTTGAGGCCTCACACTTGAGCTGAGCACCTTCTTGCTTGAGGGCCATGTTATAGAATTGATCAAACTTAGTTGGCTCAACAAGAATGAGAGCTAACTGTAGATATTCTTTAAGGCCACCTCTGAAGTGATAGATCACACTCTTTTCGTCAGGAACATCCTACCTTGCGAAGCGAGCAAGTTTCTGAAACTGGATGTTGTATTGGTACACGAACATGCTTCCTTGCTTGAGATTGCGGAACTCCTCACACTTGCTCTCAGCAACACTTGTTGGAATATGATGAGATTTGAAGTCTTGGCAGAAATCATCCCAGGTAATCGCACGACCTCCTGTGGAATCTTTGTATTGTTGATACCAATCAGCAGCTTGGTCCTTGAGTTGAAACGAAGTGAACTTGACAAAGTCCTTATGGTTGACATTGCTACATTCAAAATGTTTGCAGATGTCCACGAGCCAATCATCGGCGTCTGTGGCCTCGACACAGTTGCTGAAAGACTTTGGCTGATTTGCAAGGAACTGGTTGAGGGTGGCAAACTGAGGCTGATTATTGAATTGCCCTTGACCTTGATTTCCTTGGTTGCCTTGGGCTTGGTTGCGCTCTTGCAAGAGTTGCAAAAGCATTTGGGCATTGGTGTTGGTGGCTGCCATGACATCTTTCCATGCCTCCGGAGGCAGAGGTGGTGGGTTCGCCTGACTCCCATCATTGTGTTCTGGATTCATACGTGTTGGAGGAGCCATCCTGAAGAGGGTGACATCCCTTAGAATCTTGATAGAGAGATATTCAAGCTGAATCAACGGATATAAATTGCAACATATAGTATTCACAATAAACATTCGAACAAGGATTGAACGAATGAATTCCAAAGTTAACATCACACGTCCATTAAGGTGAGAAGCCACTTAGATAAGGTAGATGGATGAAACAAGGTACGGCTGGAACAAATAAGTGGTAAGGATTACCCAATCAAAAACCAAATATCTACGGGAAGAATAACTAGAGCTACTTGAAATCCCACCTATAAACTCCCGAAACTTTCTGGTTATGCAATCTGGTGTTGGGGATACAGGGAGGCACAATATATATCACACAACTAACAAGCACTACACTCCAACTGTATCCATCCGTCAACACATAACCAAGAAACCTTCGGAAATCATGTACCTCAACCTTTGAAAAGCATTCGTTATACGAGTTATGGCAATACTCCCAAACTCCCGCCCCGGTATTGGGTGGCGTCGAGGTTATCTCACCAACAACTGCATAAAAGAGATTTTCGATATTGGCAAACTCAGGTATTCCAGAACTGCAACGATAAAATTGTGACAACAACGTCTCGAAGCTCAACTCCCCAGGACACTGCCACAACCCCTAAATGTCAGGAGGCACCAAGAACAATGTTATCGTCACAAGAATATCGAAACGATCCCAAGATACGCGCGTGATCCTAATTTTTTTGCGTGAAATTTGAGGAGAGGAAAGTCAAAACATCTACGTCAGGAGGCCTCACCAGAGCAATGAAGGGACTGAGGAGTAAAAAGAATCCTACACTTCTATATATATAATCCTAAGACTCAAAACATTTTGTTCTAGACTCGACAACGTCAGCGATTCGATTAAGCAGGGGGCTCCTAAGTCAGGGATGGCTCTGATTACCAACTTGTAACGCCCACGATGCGGCTATATCTCCCACGTGTCGAGGCACGACTTAGAGACAAAACCACTATGCGGTTATGCCTCTAAGTCGTGCCTCGACACGTAGGAGATATAGCCGCATCATGGGCGTTACAGTATGGCATAGCCCAGTTGATACCAGTCAAAGCTCTAAACACATCATCATCGTCTATAAGACTTGGTGGATCAATATCAGCCAAGGTATGTGTCACATCCACAAATTTTGCTTGTAATTTTTTGCATCAGTGTGCATTCATGCATGTTGTTTAAATTTCTTAATTTGGAATTGAGGGAATTCTCAAAGTCTCAAAATGAAATAAAGAGAAAGAACCCTAAAAATTTCATTCAATGAACCAAAAATGCTCTTCATTGATGTCTGGTATTTTTGGCAAGGGCTTAGACCCAAACCAAAAATAATGAACATTTTTAAAGAATAATTTTGGGCATTGAATTTAATCATATTGTATTTGAATTTGGAATTATATTCAAAATATATGGAATATATTTTCAAATAACCCTGAGTTATTTTATGAGCATCTCGCCTAGTCCAAAATATCTGCATAAAAACATTCAGAGTAGTTTGGCACTGTTTTAGTTCATGTGAATTTGCAAACAGTGGCAAATATTAAATAAAAATAGAAAACATAAGTGAAACAGAAAGAAAAGGAAAGAACCGAAACATACCTGGTGGCCTACTACTATAGTCGGCCCAGCTCCTGTGCAGCCCACCCGAGCCCAACTGCCAGTCATCTCCCTCCTCTCACCAGGAGGACGAGAGGCGCGTGCCCGGCGCGCACAGCCACGCGTCCGGCCACCTCCTGCTTGCCTAGCTGCCCCCTCAACGCCCTGGAGGCTCGAGGCATCGCCACGCAGCACCCTGGCTCACTCCCTCGCTCTCCCCGCGCTCCTCCCCCTCCTCTTCTCTCTTCCCGCACGCGCCCGAGCGAAGCTCGTCGCCGCCGTTCGCTGCCACTGCGTCCACCGCCTCCCCCTCGCCTCATTGACCTGTCCACGAACCCCGCCACCGTCGCCTACGCCTCTCCGTCGAGCCACGTGACGCGGGAAGCCCTGGAGAGCCGCCATCACCGTCGTCTTCACCTCCGGCCGCCGGAGATCGCCTTTGTTGCCCCGTCGACCTCAGCGCATCCCCGAGCCCGCTGAGCATCTCGCTACGCCCGCCGTGAGCTCCTGCTCCTGCTCCCCCTTTCCGTTTTCCCCTCGTGCGTCGTAGATGTCGTTCCGCCGGAGACCGAACCGTGCCGCCGCCGAGCTTCTCGCCGCCGTGGCCACAGCCGCCGCAACCCCCAAGCGAGCACACCCACATGCTCATCACACCACGTAGGTGTCGTAGGAGCCAAACACGCCACCCCACGGGCACCGCAGCCCCACTCTCGAGTGCGCCCGTACTCTGGCCGCCGCCCGGCTCGTTGCCATTGCCGCTACACGCTGCCTCAGCACACACCACGGCCACCACTAGATTCGCCGCATCGCGGGCTTTTTAGCGCACCTATCCGCACGTCCAGGCGACGCCGGAGATGGCTGGACGAGGAGCGCCGCCGCGCTTGCTTACCGCCAGCGGTTAGTCACCGATTAGCTGACGTGGCGCAGGCTTAATTAGCGCTAACCACTGATTAGTTAAACCCCACGGGTCATTGACAGACGGGCCCCACCCCTTAATTAACCACAGGGTTATTCCCTGTTTAAATTATGCTAATGCCCGTGGCCCATCGGTTAGTTTGACCATGCCACCTCAGCGTTGACCTGGGCCCACTGGTCAGCCTCTGCTGTTGGCGTTTTTACACTAACGTGCGGGTCCCACTGGTCAGGTTTGACCAGGGGCAGCCCAGTTGACCTGCTGGCGCCAGGCTTACATCATGCTGACCTCATAATCATTTTCTGGCGATTTTATATTTTAGAAATGAATTATAAAATCTAGAAAATTGTTTAAACTTCTAAAAATCATAGAAAATAAACCGTAACTCCAAATGAAATAATTTATATATGAAAAATTATCAGAAAAATCCAATCTATCCATCTGTACCATTTTCATGCATGTTCGAGCAAGTTAACCTCAATGTTTAGGATGAAACATGATTAGAGCAAATTTCATAATAGGTTTGGAGTTGGAATTTGATATAGTTTTGAATTCCACTTCAATTAAAATGACTTTCTGTTGCATTAGCTCAAATCACAGCATATTACCATATGATGATCATGCATCATATTGTGCATTGCATTGATTGTGTCCTTTCTCTCTTTGCCGGTGGTTGTTCCCCCTCGTAGACGTATGTTCCGATGATGAGTTTGATGACACTGATGAAGAGCTATACTATCTTTAGAAGTGCAAGGCAAGCAAAACCCCCTTGTTCATTCCGATACAATCCCACTCTCTCGCTCCTGCTCTCTTTTACCGCATTAGGACAACAACGATTCAACTGTTACATGCTGCGGTAGTTGAACCCCTTTCCTCTGCATGACCTGTCATTGCCAAAGTAAAGAGATGAAACCCACTAGCATGAGTAGGAGTTGTTTGAGCCCTCATGTGCCTACTCATTCATGCTTGTTTGTCATGCCTGGTACGGCTTAGAGTTGAGTCAGGTCTGATTCATCGGGGATGAATTGGAATGGCGATGAACATGTCCTACTATGTGTGAGCTAAGTGTGTGAACACGATTTGGTAAAGGTATCGATGAGAGGCCATGTAGCAGTACATGGTGGGTTGTTTCATTGGAACCGTCCTTAAGCTCCTGGATATGTATGTGTGATTTAAGAACCAGCTACTACCATGCATTGGGCCCAAAACCAATGGACCCTCTCAGCTTCTTAACCACCCTAATCCTCTGTCCAGGAGTTGCAACTAGTTTCTGGTGTTTATAGGATATGTGTTGGCGGCCGTGCGTAGCGCTGACCCTAGGGGTGGGCTATGATGCGGTAGATACACCATGGTCGGGTATGCCGGGCGCCCGTTTGGTGTCTCGGAACCCTGTACACATCATTTAGGCCCGTATGTGGAAACCTCGGCCGGACTCCCTGTGGATGGAACCTGGATAGGCGATAAACCTGGACTAGAGACTTGAGTGTTTAGGTAGGTCGTGGCCGACACCCTCGTTGGGCTTCCGCTTGAAGGTTGCCGAGTACATGTCGTGTAAACAACGGTAAGTGGTGAGAGCATGTATGAATAAGTACACCCCTGCAGGGTTAACATCATCTATTCGAATAGCTGCGTCCGCGGTAAAGGACTACTTGGTTGCCTATACAGTTCATAGACAAGTGAAAGTGGATACTCTAAAATGCGCAAGATAAGCGTGAGTGCTATGGATGGCGTTCTCGTAGGGAGACAGGAGCAGATCCATAGTGGTGTATTGATATGGTGAATATGTGGACTCGTGTGTGCCACCTCAAAAGAGTTACTTGCAGTCATAGTTTAGGATAGCCACTGAGTCAAAGCTGGCTTGCTGCAGTTAAACCCCACCATCCCTTTGTTGATAATGATGCATATGTAGTTAGTGCTGATGTAAGTCTTGCTGGGTACATTTGTACTCATGTTTGCTTATTTAATGTTTTGCAGAGAGACTTCAGTCTCGCTAGTAGTTCTGTGTGGACTTCGGCGTTTAGCTTTTTACCCCAGCTATGATCTTGTGCCCTCAGCAGGGTCTTGTATATAGTCAGGTTTCTCAACCCTTTTTCATTTGTAGTTGTCTGTACTCAGACAAGTTAAGCTTCTGCATGTGCTTTGACTTGTATGCTCTGAATGTTGGGTCATGAGACCCATGTTTGTAATATCTCGCTCTTCGGAGCCTAATGAATAAACACTTTGAGTCGTAGAGTTTTGTTCTGATGCCATGTTGTATTTTCACATATCGAGCATATTGTGTGTATTTTATTGAAATGCTTGGTATGTGTGGGTTCCGACAATCTAGTTGTTTATCCTTGGTAGCCCCTCTTATGGAGAAATGTAGTCTGATGCTTCCACTGAGCCTTGGTAGTCCGCTAAAGCCTGGTTTACCGAAGTCCTGCTAGCCCAGCACTGCTACTCCGAAACACTTAGACTGGCCGGCATGTGATTCACTTCGTTCCTGTGTCTGTCCCTTCGGGGAAATGTCATGCGGAGACATCCGGAGTCCTATTAGCCCAGTTGCTATAGCCCGAATTCATACGCTGTTGACCGACATGCTCGATGTTGATTCATGTATGCCTGTCCCCGTAAGTTAGTGCCACTTTGGTTTCACGACTAGTCATGTCGGCCCGCGTTCTCTGTCATATGGATGCTAGCGACACTATCATATACGTGAGCCAAAAGGCGCAAACGGTCCCGGGCCATGGTAAGGCGACACCCGTGGGAATACCATGCGTGAGGCCACAAAGTGATATGAGGTGTTACAGGCTAGATTGGTGTGACTTAGAATCGGGGTCCTGACAGTATGCTTATGAGTCGGCAGGATGAGATTCACTTCTTGATGAACCGATGCTTTCACCTTCTTGTTCTCAGCATCATAAGCCGCCTGATATTGGGATAGATCTATTTCTTCGGCCAGCTTGCTTGCTACTAGACGCATTTCCCTTGCTATTTGTGCAAAATCATCAGTGCTGAAGGGAGACCCGTCTTCTTTCACACTGGGGCAGCCATTGGCTAAATCCTCTGGATTAAGATCTGCTTGCCATGCCTTTTCCCGGCTTAGGGCAGTCATGGTGCCGGCTCTGGCGGCTGATCGCTTTAACTCTTAAAACCTTTGGAGCAGCACCAATAGCTTCTCCAGTGTTTCCTTGATGAGGATGGACGGGTGTTTCTTATGAATAGCAGCAGCGATTGCCCGTTGAGCGCCAGTCTACAGCTGCTCTACCAGAGTATAGACAGCCTTAAGCTTGATGCGCATGTCTGAACCCAGTTTGGTGCTTTGGGAGCCTGCATCAGTAAAATTATTAGTAAACCGATAGATGATTATGACATACTGATCGTGCAAGGGAGAATATTTTTGTTACTTACCGAAGATGGCCGATGTCATGCTGTTGATTTGACGCTTTAAACCGGACAACTCGTTAGTTACCGGTTTAAGGGCTACTTCGGCATCCTCCTCTCTTTTTAGTAAAGCTACCTTCTCGTTCTCCCAGCCGGTTCTATTAGTACTGAAGCTCCGTTTCAACTGCTCAATGTTCTCCAATGCAGTCTTCAGCTCTGATTTGGCTTTTGACGTCTCGGATTGTTGAGTTTGAATATTGGCCTTCAAATCTTTGACTTGGTTTTCCTTCTCACTTAGTTCATCATGCGACATGAACAACATGGAAGATATTATGATCATGATTATTTTCGAAGTCCCAAGCATAATAAAAGTATTTTCCTTGGAACTTGGGGTGGTTTATCATTTCTGGATCAATGTCCAGGGCATCTTGGATAACTGGGTGTTCCTCTGGAGGGGGGTCATCCATAACAACTTCTGGTACTTGATGCAAATTCTCAGTTGTGGCATGTTGTTCTGGTTCAACAGTCTTGGACTCTTCAGCCGGTTTGTCAATCTACTGCTTCTTGCTGGGCTTTGCCATGTCGCTAAAAAGAAAGTACAAGACAGAGTTAATATGACAAGTAAATGCATGATTCAAAATGGGTAGTTTTAACATTCTTACCTAGGCACGGTCTTGAAGTCTGGGATTTGAGTTCCTGTTGAGTCGCCGGAGGAGGAATGAGATGTTCCATGGTAGTTAAATCAAAAAGGTTAAGAGGTTGACGAAAAAGACCCGCCTTGGGATAAGCTAAGTCAGAAATTTGTGAAACCTCAGCACGACTGAGGGAGTCCTGGATTAGGGGGTATCCAGACGGCCGGACTATATCCTTTGGCCGGACTGTTGGACTATGAAGATACAAGATTGAAGACTTTGTCCCGTGTCCGGATGGGACTCTCCTTGGCATGGCAGGCAAGCTTGGCAATACGGATATGTAGATCTCCTTCCTTGTAACTGACTCTGTGTAACCCTAGCCCCCTCCGGTGTCTATATAAACCGGAGGGTTTAGTCCGTAGGACCAACAACAACAATCATACCATAGGCTAGCTTCTAGGGTTTAGCCTGTTTGATCTCGTGGTAGATCAACTCTTGTACTACTCATATTATCAAGAACAATCAAGCAGGACGTAGGGTATTACCTCCATCAAGAGGGCCCGAACCTGGGTAAACATCGTGTCCCCCGCCTCTTGTTACCATCCGCCTAGACACACAGTTCGGGACCCCCTACCCGAGAACCGTCGGTTTTGACACCGACATTGGTGCTTTCATTGCGATGCAGTCCGGGGTGAAACTTTTCTCCTCGGACAGATCTTTGTATCCGACGGCTCCGCACTGCGGGCCAACTCGCTTGGCCATCTGGAGCAGATCGAGAGTTACGCCCCTGGCCACCAGGTCTGGTTTGGAAGCTTAAACTACACGGTTGACATTCGCGGAGACTTGATCTTCGAAGGATTCGAGACCCTACCGAGTGCGCCGCATGGTCACGATGAGCATGATTTAGCTCTACCATCAGACAGTGTTCAGGAGACCGCACTAGCAACCGCTCCGACCCTCAATTCGGAGCCAATTGCACACTCCATGGACGGGTGGATAGACCCCGCCACGGAGGCCGCATTCTCAGCGGCGATCGAGCCGAGTATCGACCTTGCCCTTCACGGGAGCCTTGACGCCGAACTGTCGGATTCTTCCCCGGCCACTGACTCCGAACCGCCTGCGCCCATGCCTATCGAATCCAACTGGGCGCCGATCATGGAGTTCACCTCCGCGGATATCCTTCAGCACTCGCCCTTTGGCGACATACTGAACTCATTAAGGTCTCTCTCCTTGTCAGGAGAGTCCTGGCTGAACTATGGCCGGCCAGATCGGGATGCGGACGACGAAGAAATTCGCCGCCCACCCACCACCCGCTTAGTAGCCACTGTCGATGATTTGACCGACATGCTCGCCTTCGACTCCAAAGACATCGACAGTATGGACGACGATGCAGGAGACGAACAGGAGCCACTGCCCACAGGGCACTGGACACCCACTTCATCATATGATGTATAGATGGTGGACACACCCAAAGAAAACGACGACGAGGAACGGAAGGATGCAACGAAGGATCATTCCCTCGAGAAGCAGTCAAAGCGGCGGCGTAAGCGCCGCTCCAAATCCCGCCTCGGTAGAAATAGCGATCATATAGACCCAGCGATAAAGCAGGGTGAGCCAGCGGACGATAAACACGGCATTGAACCACCGTCCGACCATGGCAACACGGAGAATCAAACTGAACAACCCGACTCCGGCGAAGATAACAGTCCGGATGACATCACACTGGACAGGCACCCGGAGCAACAGAATACCCATCAAAGGCGTGTTGCCACTGCGAGGAGTCTGAAAAAGCAGAAGCAAAGGCTCAGGGCTGCACAAGACACACTTAGAATTAGATGGAGTGAAGTACTCAACACTGCAGCAAAGTACGGCGGTAGTCGCCACACAAAGAGCTACCCAAAGCGAAAGCTGCTACCTGAATTCGATGAGGAGGCCTTAGATCCCCCGCAATCAAAAAACAAAACAGCCATCTGGTCGGATAGACGACCTCGTGGCCAACATAGAGCGGCAAACGATGGCGCACACAAGCCAGTACGCGATCCACGTGAGGGCTCGCATCAAAAGGATGGCGCAACCAGATCCATCTATGGGCCAAGCAAGCGCGCTCCAGCATGCAATGCAACACAAAAAAATCCGAACACCATGATACACCCAAATACAGGGGTGCCGCACACCCCCTATGTTTCACCGATGAGGTGCTGGACCATGAATTTACATAGGGATTCAAACCCGTAAACATAGAGGCATACGACGGAACGACAGACCCTGGGGTATGGATTGAGGACTACATCCTCCATATCCACATGGCTCGAGGAGACGATCTCCATGCCATCAAGTATTTACCCCTCAAGCTCAAAGGGCCAGCTCGGCACTGGCTTAAAAGCCTCCCCGAAAACTCCATTGGAAGCTGGGAAGAGCTCGAAGACGCTTTTCGGGCAAATTTTCAAGGGACCTATGTACGACCACCGGATGCAGACGATTTAAGTCATATAACTCAACAGCTCCGAGAGTCAGCCTGAAAGCTTTGGAACAGCTTTCTCACTAAAAAGAACCAAATAGTCGAATGTCCGGACGCCGAAGCCTTAGCAGCATTCAAGCACAGCGTTCGAGACAAATGGCTTGCCAGACACCTCGGCCAAGAAAAGCCGAGAACAATGGCAGCATTAACAAGCCTCATGACCCACTTTTGCGCAGGCAAGGACAACTGGTTAACCCGATGCAGCACCAGCGACCCAAGTACATCCGAAGTCAGGGACAGAAACGGGAAGCCATGACGCAGCAAAAACAAGCGCCGGAATAAAGAAGACAGCCCGAAGAGCATGAGGTAAACGCCGGATTCAGAAGCTCTCGGCCAAGTCAGCAAAAGCTGCCCTCCAAAGGCAACAGAGACGAACTATCCATCCTGAACAAGATTCTGGACAAACTATGTCAGATCCATAGCACCCCTAATAAACTTGCAAATCATACCCATAGAGAATGTTGGGTCTTCAAGCAGTCCGGCAAACTCAATGCCGAACACAAGGGGCGGGATACACCAAGCGAAGACGAGGACGAGCCTCACAAGCAAAGCACTGGGGAACAGAACAAATTCCCAGCAGAAGTCAAAACAGTAAATGTGTTACACGTGATGAAGGGGAGAAACAAAGAGGCACTCCTAGAGACACATGCCCCAGGGCCTATCACCGCGGAGTTCTGCCACTGGTCGTCCAAACCGATCACCTTTGACCATCGGGATTACTCGGCAAGTATCCGGCATGCAGGATGGGCTGCCTTGGTGTTAAACCCGATAATTGACGGATACCACTTCACACGAGTCCTGATGGACGGCGGTAGTAGTTTAAACCTGATATATCAGGACACAGTCCGCAAAATGGGGATAGACCCAACGAAAATCAGCCATAGCAATACCACCTTTAATGGAGTAACGCCAGGCCCAGAAGCCCATTGTACGGGCTCCCTACTACTAGAGGTTATATTCGGCTTTCCCGATAACTTCCGCAGCGAAAAGTTAACCTTCCACATCGCTCCGTTCCAAAGTGGCTATCAAGCACTACACGGACGCCAAGCTTTCGCTCGCTTTAACGCAATACTGCATTACGCTTCTCTCATGCTTAAGATGCCCGATCCACGTGGCATCATCACAGTAAACGGAAATATTGAGCGCTCCTTGTGCGCGGAAGACCATGCGGCTGCCTTGGCAGCCACACACTAGACGGCCTCACCAACTAGAGCATCTGACAGGTCGTCAAGACCACGGACACGGTTAGACGAGTCCGGTGTAGCTATATATAATTGATATAGGTTTGATGGCTATACCCCTATAACAATACAAGGGGCTCAACGCGTGTAAACAAGTGACAATTAGGCTCAACTTTACACATCCTGAACTGTACATGGTTTATTTAGTATAACCTACCTTTTGCATGACAACTTTTCAACTAAGTTCCTCTCTTTTACAGATGACCATCGTGCTACACCCGTCCAGGATACGGCACAATGGAGACACAGGCGCAGACGTGCAGCAGGGACCCGTTCCAAGGATTCTTTTTAGATTAAGACCCTGCATAAACCTTCTTTATTGTCTCTTGTTGATACACATCCCCCAGATTCTCAGTACAACTGAGAAGGATGCTGACGTATTGGCATGTGGCCACGTCAGAATATTGCACGTACCTGGACACCAGGGGCTTATTACAAAGGGCACTGTTTAGCCCGGTTTACATCATAAATACCGAATACCTTAGGGAGTGTTCGGCGTCGCGAGTTTGGCCTTATATGCATCAGCTCCGAATCATGTATTTGGTCAAATGTTGGGTTTTCCCGGCTCCTGTGTTTTGCTGCCTTACGTTCCGCTCTATCGGCTAGGGCGGCACCAGGAGAACTACTGCGATTGTGCCCTGGTTCATCTGGACGAGCACCTCAGTAGAGAAAGCCGAAAACTGACTATCATGATATAGCGTGAGACTGGTCAACCACTCGATGACCTAGCGGAATCTTTGGGATTCCTCCGCCTTAACGAAGGATCGTTTCCTGGCCAGGCATGTACGCGCCCCGAATTCAGATGAGCGCGGAGCCACCAGGGGCTATATAGTAGCCCCACTGTCAAACTCCTCTGGCTAAGTGAAAGTGTTAAAGCATTATAGTCTGGTTGCCTCGTTCGCTGCGCTATCACCTCCATAATGGACCAAGACGTTGGATCAAGTGTGAACATGCGTCTTCTGCGAGCACCCCCGCATTATATGCGTGGGGGCTAAAGCCGACGACTGCCATCTTTCAGGTTATATACATATATAGATAAACGGCCGCACAAGAGGCATCATAGTACTTTCGGGAAAAAGTACAAAAACAACCTTGATAAACTCAATAAAACATTGTTTTTCAATGGGAATACATGTCATTAGAACATAATATTCTTCGAGCACTGCGCTTCTATCGAACGAGCGTCCTCAAGAACTTCTCGAAAGTAGTGCACGGCAGGTACTCGACTCTCATCCAAATCTTGGGCTGCAATGGCGGTGGCCTCCATCTCCGCCCAATATGTCTTCACATGGGCAAGGGCCATCCGCGCACCCTGTACGCACGCCGACCTCTTCATCGCGTTGATGTGCGGCACCGCACCAAGGAATTGCTGCACCAAACTAAAATAATTGTTCGGCTTTGGCCTTTCCGGCCACAGATGATCCACAACAGACCTCATGGCGAGTCCGGACAACCTATTCAGCTCGGCCCATTCGGCCAACCGATCAGTTAATGGAAGCGGACGCTCTGGAACGTTAAATTGTGACTAGAACAGCTTTTCCACTTCGCGATCTTTTTGATCTCGGAAGTATCCGGCCGCATCGGCAGCACTCGCCGCTAAGTCCAGATATGCGTCCGCAGAACTCCACAGCCGGTCCAAAGGGGCGTACCGAGGATCTCCAAACTTCATCCGCAGCATAAAGGGCTTCCCAGCCGTGATATCCATGGCTTGACGCAGCTCCTCCTTCATCGCTCTCATTGCAGAGCGGGTGTCTTTGGTCGCCATCGTGGCCTTGTCCAGGTCTGTCCTCTTCGCTTGATCTTCCTTTTCAAGAAGCTCGTAACGGTCAGTGGCGTTCTTCAATTCCACAGCCATCCTGGCTATTTCCTCCTTGCTTTGGCAGTGAGCAGCCTGTTCATCTTTCAGCTCCTCGATTGCCTTTAGGGCAGCCGCATCGCTTTTTCCTAGCTTGTTCTTTGGCTCGGGCAAGTTCCGCCCGAAGATTCTCCACGGCTGCAGCTTCATTTGCATTCACACACATGTTATAGATACTGGCATCATGCTCCTCTTCCCATGTGTCATCGGAGGAATCACATACCCTGTGCCTCGTCAAGCCGCTTGTTGACAAGTATGATGTCAGCGTCTGCCACGTCAAGCTGCCGCTTTAGCTCGGCAAACTCATCAGTCCGGCTGGCCACCGGACCCTCCGCCACCTGCATATTAAGGCGGCATGATTATTCCTGGGACTATGATCCTCTGTGTGCTGTCGTCTTCGACAGCACCCAGAGTCTCAGGGGCTACTATCTACACAGGGCACATCTAAAAATGTGCGGTACTGTCAAAAATGTACATCATTTCGCGTACTTCAAAACCCGTCAGTAGACTCATAAAGGCTTCATGCAACCCACTTTCGGCGGACGAAATCCTTTCAATCACCGTACCCATCAACGTGCGGTGCTCTTCTGAGATAGCCACATGCTCTAGCAGATCCCTCAGTACGTCCGACCATACACCAGACGGTGCCGGACTCTTTCGATTGCCCTCTTCAAGAGCCGGATACTAAGGACTTCGGGTGGCCATAGGATTACCTTCTGGCCTTGCTGGATTAGGAGAAATCCTCCGCGACGACACCTCGGGGTCGCCCGCCTCATGAGGTGGTATGGCAGGGGGAGGCGTTTCGCTCTCCATCAACTCTAGAAGAAGATCCCCTGAAGACGAGCTCTGCCGAGAAGGGCTAAGATCCAAACTTCAAGATAAATGCTTCGGTTGTTTTCCTCAGAAGTAAGGCGAGATATTTTCATTATTAAGTACCCTTTTACTTACAGCTCGGTGGAGGGCTGATCCCCTTGAGGGCATAATGCGGCCGGGGTATCCCCCAGGGCAGGACCCTCGGCGAAGATTTCTTCCCCCGTTTGGAGACCTTGGTCTCCGGGTCCTCAGAGGCGACCCTCTTCCTTCCCTGGGGAGAGGAAGTTTCAGTTCCTCCTCCCCGGTTAACCTCCTTCGGGGAGGCGCTAGCCTCCTTGTCCCCCCCCCTTTATCTTCTCCTGAGGGCGCTTGATAAGGCGCGATCTCCAGCATCCTGGTTAGCACGGGATTTGGTGATGTCTCAGGGAGGGGGGCCTGACACCTGATCAACTTTGCCTTCGCTATCCAATCCTGGTCAAAGAGCGGCTTTTTTAGGGCGACGCCGCGATAAACAAACGGACAGTGTGTTCGGATGCGGGGCTACTTACTTGGGTACCCGGGCGATTGCAGCTCAGACCTGCATCCTCGGTGATGTCCGGACACATTACTTGTGGTCCGAAGAACAATTTGTACATCTCCTCGGGCGTCATGCCAAGGAAGTGTTGAATAGCTTGCGGTCCTTCCGGGTTGAATTCCCACATGCGAAGGGGCCGGCGTTTGCAAGGCTGGACTCGACGAACTAGCATAACTTGCACTACCATAACCAGACTGAAATCTCTCTCAAAGAGATCTCGGATACGACTTTGCAGTATTGGCACGTCCTTGGCTGGACCCCAGCTCAGCCCCCTGCTGATCCATGATGTCAGTTGTGGTGGGGGGCCTAAGTGAAAGGTGGGGGCAGCTACCCACTTGGCACTTCGGGGAGCTGTGATATAGAACCACTCCTATGGGAAGCTACCCTCAGGCCATGGAGCGTCAACAATTTTGCTTATTAAAGCGCCTCCGCACACTGCGTGCTGCCCCTTGATCATCTTCGGCATCACATCGAAGGTCTTGAGCCACAGGCCGAAGTGAGGGGTAATGCGGAGGAAGGCCTCACATACGACAATAAATGACGAAATGTGAAGAAGGGAATCCGGGGCCAGATCATGAAAATATAGCCCATAATAGAACATAAGACCCCTAACAAAGGGATCCAGAGTGAGGCCTAGTCCTCGGAGGAAGTGGGACACGAACACGACGCTCTCGTTGGGTTCGGGAGTAGGGACGACCTGCCCTCGGGCGGGCAGCCGATGCGAAATTTCGGCGGTCAGATAGCTGTCCTCTCTCAACCTCTTGATGTCCTCCTCCGTGACGGAGGAAGGCATCCACCGACCTTGAAGGTTGGATCTAGACATAGTTGAAGGTCCGAAGCACCTGACCTGAGTTTTGGGTGTTAGAACTCGAGGCGGGGGAAGGATTTGATTGAGCATGAGAGGGAAAAAAGAAAAATCCTTGTCCCCTTTATAAAGAGGGTGAATATCAAGCGTCCTCCTCGTGGCTGTTGGGACTTGCCTAAGATCTAGGAGTCCTACCAATAGGCACGGTTGAGTTACCCACGTCCGTATTGATGAGAATCTCATAATAAAGGGGACACGATCTCTGTTTCGACAAGACGTGCCAAGGAAACCGCCTCGCGAAACACGCTGAGATTGGTTATGAAAAACGATTCGAATAAAGACCTGGCTGTGGTGTGATGTCACACTGCAGGGTACGTCAGCAGATTAGATTTATGGAAATATTATTCTCTCTGCGGTGGTATGTGGAACTTGTTTTGCAGAGCCGGACACGATCCTCGTGTTCAAAATCTTCTATGAAGTATTCGGAGGAGGAACCCGCCTTGCAATGCCGAAGACAATCTGCGCGCCGGACTCGTCGTCATTGAAGCCTGGTTCAGGGGCTACTGAGGGAGTCCTGGATTAGGGGGTATCCGAACGGCCGGACTATATCCTTTTGCCAGACTGTTGGACTATGAAGATACAAGATTGAAGACTTCGTCCCGTGTCCGGATGGGACTCTCCTTGGCATGGAAGGCAAGCTTGGCTATACGGATATGTAGATCTCCTTCCTTGTAACCGACTCTGTGTAACCCTAGCCCCCTCCGGTGTCTATATAAACCGGAGGGTTTAGTCCGTAGGACCAACAACAACAATCATACCATAGGCTAGCTTCTAGGGTTTAGCCTCTTCGATCAGATCAACTCTTGTACTACTCATATTATCAAGAACAATCAAGCAAGACATAGGGTATTACCTCCATCAAGAGGGCCTGAACCTGGGTAAACTTCGTGTCGCCCGCCTCCTGTTACCATCCGCCTAGATGCACAGTTCGGGACCCCCTACCCGAGATCCGCCGGTTTTGACACCGACAATGGCACTTGCGAGGAATCGGTGTGTTGGGTAAACCAGAGGATAAAACCCCACCGCTGTTGTTCCAGGTTGTGCGGCAAGCTTCATGCTATTGTTTCTTCAAAATAAAGTTGGGATCCAAGTAAGCTAAGGGGTGAGAAAATCTTACTTTCCGGCTTTCTGGTCGACTTTTCTGTGTTGGAAGAGGTTCTGAGCCGGAGGAAGGAGTAATTACCTCTTCATCATCTGCATGGCTGGCCTTTGCATCATCCTGGTAATAGTCATTATCAATAAGATGTACAAAAAATGAGCCAAGGGAATCAAGTTCTACCTCCAACTCATCATCATTATCATCCAAGTTGAATAAATCGGCGGGATTGGTCTTCTTCTTGGTAGGCTTTTTGATAGCTTTGCTCTTTGTTCGGGCCTTCTTGACCGGCTTATCTAATTTCTTCTTCCAGAAAGAGGAATCGGCCTGCGCAAATAAAATGGGTTATGAAAAGACAGTTTGAATGAGAGACAGTGCTTAAACCAGAAATAGCTTAAAAGCTTACAGCTAGTGGTTGGTTGAGAGCGTAGAAAGGATTCAATCCAACTTTTCTGCAATCTTCCAAACTCCCGTTCAGGAGAGATGTGGTCATATCATTGATGTCCTCTTCAGTCATCTCTGTCTGGCAGTGGCGGAGTGGATCTTTCAAGTCGCCAGTGCACTCACACATTAAGCCGGGTCGGTGGCTTAGGGGCAATATCCTCCATGAAACCCAGCACCGGACAAGGTTGATGCCAGTCAAACCATTAGCCATGAAGGCGCTAATTTTTGAAAGAATGGGCGCATATTTGGCCCGTTGCTTTGTGCTGATGTGGTCTGGCATAGGATGCATGTTGCTAAGCCGACTGGCACGATAACCCGGTAGAGGATTTTCCCCTTCAAGAGAAGTGTCTTTGCAATAAAACCAGGTTTGGTTCCAGTCTTTGGGATGACTGGGCAGGGTGGCAGCTGGAAAAGTGGCTTCTTTCCACCGCTGTATAGAGATGCTACCTAGCTCTAGGCTGGGTCCGTCTGTGAACTCGTTCTGCCAGTTTAAATAGTAAAATTCCCTGAATATCTCAACGGTGGGCTCCTGTTGAAGGTACACCTCGCAGAATACTTGAAAGTTGCATATGTTTGAAACGGAATTTGGTCTGATGTCTTGTGGGTGGAGCTTGAAAAAATGCAGCACATTGTGGAAGAATTTTGAGCCGGGGGGGCTGAAGCCCCGAAGCATATGATCAGTGAAGACAATTACTTCACTTCCTTGGGCTCAGGAGGGGTTTCTATGCCTGACACCCTCTAATGGATGACATCTTTTTTGGCTAGGATGCCTATTTGAACATACTCGTTCAACTCTTCCTCGGTGACTTGGGAAATGACCCATTTATAGGCAGTGATAGTTTTGCCCATTTTAAGGTTGAAGGCCTAAAAGAAACAAATATTACCGGTTTAATATTATGCTATTAAACCAGACCATTGATTCAAAGGTAAAGTGCTATAAATGGCTGACATGTTAAGCCAGAAGATGAACACTAAAGTACGCGGATATTCATATTGGCGGCTTAAAAGGAGGCTAATGGTACCTGTCGGGTCATGGATTATGTTATTAAACCGGCCAGAGGTTAAAGGCTAGGTACATGGTGCAGAACCAAATTAGGAGGATGAATAAGTAAGCATGGTTAAACCAGAGATTGCTACCGGGTTATACAGGTTAGGAAGCACATGTCAGCGGCTTAAAACAGGGCTTAATATTATATGGCAGATCATATTTATGATATAAGCCACCATGGAAGTTATGATACTTCAAATATATTGGTGAAAATTTTGCTAAGTGATGGACAAACATATTTCACAGACTGGAGCTGTAATTTTGGATCTGTAGCTACTCAAAAAAGCCAGTAAATTCTTAACCTAAGGTGGCGGGAGCAGAAAAGTTCATTTGCTCCGATGGGGTCTTCTATGGAGAGGAAATATTCTGATGTTAAAAATGAATGCTAAACTGCTACCACACAAGTTTCATACCATGTTCAGATCAAAAGCTATTCGAGCTAAAGGAGAAAGTGAATAACGACGAAGAACACCTATGAACAAGGCTAAGCCTAATGCAGATCTAAGGTACAAAGAGATGAATACTTACGAATGCAGATGGACTGTGGTGGAGCGCCGGCGTTCTCTCGACCCGTCAGGTTGATGCATCGGCCTGAGTTGGTGCAGCGGACGGAGGACGGCGGCGGCGGCGGCGACGGAGCTCGAGGCTATAGAGGAGTCATGAGAGGAAAATCAAGACAAGGAGGAAAGGGGGGAAAATGAAAAGGACCCCCCTCCGTATTTATAATAGGATGGATACAGGGCATGCGCGGGAATCGAGGTGGCCGAAATCATCATATGGCTATATGGACGCCTCGATTTTCGACATGATCATTAAGATAAGGATCAATTAAAGATGTTTTGGGCCTCATGCGAAGTTAATGCGAAATGACGTCATGGCGGTTAAGGAAGTTCTATGAGCTGATGTCATGGTGGGTTACAGTAAATTTGTTAAAAGGACAATGCAAGATTTTGACAAGTTGGGTACTGAAGATTGATGTGAAAAAGTTCAAATCAACCTGGGGCCTAATGTTGGGGATATAACTACTGGGTATGAACCGCCCAGGAGGGGCCGGGTCATAACACTGGTGACTTATCAGTGAAGATGGTGGGTCATAGCAAGCCTATTGACGGCCCAAGACCCAGAAGCGACTTCAGGCCCAAAAGGATGAACCGCCACATGTATAGCTTGTATGGTAAGGTAAGCTTAGTTAGTCACCGAGCCGTACATGTTATGTATGAGCCAGCCGGGACTCTATAAGCCGCTGGGCATCAACCTGTGTATATAAAGGGGTGACCCGATGGCGGGTTAACTCAAGAAACAAACAACCGAGAACTAGTTCAAGCGTATTCTCTCCCTGGTAATCGAAACCCTAGCAATACAACACAAAGCAGGAGTAGGCTTTTACCTCGTTGAGAGGGGCCAAACCTGGGTAAACTCTCTATGTCCTTTGTCATGTTTAACCCCCTTCAAGCTAACCTAGTTGCGATGGCTCCACGACTAAGTCCTTCCGCTAGGACATCTGTCGTGTTATGTCCACGACAGGCGTGAAAAATAGCGCTTGTTGGGAGGCAACCCAATGAATAAAATTTATTTTGCTTTTTGCTTTATGTTCTTTATTGTTAGCAAAATTATGCTACTATTATGATTGTGTTTTTTGTGTTTTAATCAGTGTTTGTTCCAAGTAAAGCCGTTAGGATCTTCTTGGGTGATAGTTGTTTGATCTTGCTGAAAAACAGAAACTTTTGCACTCACGAAAACAATTCTAATTTTTAACCAAGCGATAGGATACCAATTCCGTTTGTAGAAGATTAATATACAAATTTCCCAAGTCGTCCTAATTTTTTATAGTTTTTGGAGTTACAGAAGTATTCGAAATATCTAGATTGCTACAGACTGTTCTGTTTTTGACAGATTCTCTTTTGTACGTGTTGTGTGCTTGTTTTGCTGATTCTACGGTTTCCTTTGATGAGATTTTTCCATAGAAAAGTTGGAATACAGTAGATATAATGCAAGTATAAAATATGAATTGGTTTTCTACAGTACTTATAGTAGTGATTTGTTTTCTTATACTAACGGATCTCACGAAGGTTTTGTTGAGTTTTGCGTGATTGAAGTTTTCAGGTTTTGGGTTATCTGACGATGGATAAAGGAATAAGGAGTAAGAAGAGCCTAAGATTGGGGGTTCCCCGGCATCCCAAGCTATTATCCAAAAAAGAGAAACCAACTAAGCTTGGGGATGCCCCTGAGTGGCATTGCCTCTTTCTTCTAACGACCATCGGTATTTTACTCGAAGCTATATTTTTATCCGTCACATACTATGTGTTTTTCTTGGAGAGTCTTGTATGATATGAGTCTTTGCTTGTTTTATTTTATGTTTTAAGTCTTGATTCCTTTCTGGACACACCTATTTTAGAGAGCCGAAATCATGTCATGACTTGTTAGAATTGCTCTGTATGCTTCACTTAAAAAATTTATGAGCCATGGATTTGCTCTAGTGCTTCACTTATATCTTTTTGAGCACGGTGTGCTTTAGTATTTTTGAAGAAATACTCTCTTTCTTAACTTAGATTTATTTGAGAGTTAGTAAAATTTTCAAGAAATTATCTCTTTCTTCACTTAAATTAATTTGAGAGAAATAAATATTATGCTCATGCTCTTCACTTATATTTGTTTGAGCTCATCAGAAGCAACACATGAAAATTAGTCCCAAAGTGATAGATATTAAAGAAGGATATAATAAAAACTTTCATGAAGATCATTAGACAAAATAAACTTGATTCTTAGTAATAGTTTTGAGATATGATGATGTGATATGTGAGTCATCTTGATGAGTAATTATGCTTTAGTAAGAATATTGGTGTTAAGGTTTGTGATTCCCTATGCAAGCACAAAAGTCAATAATTATGCAATGAAATTATATCCCACTTGTGGTGCATTATTCGGTGTTAATTATGCTCAATGCTTGCTTATGAGATTATTTGTTTCTTGGTTGGTCGCTTCTCAATCTTTTTCCAGCCTTCATTTTGCACTAAGTATGATCACTACTTGTGCATCCAAAATCCTTTAAACCAGTTTTGCCACATAAGTCCACTATATGTACCTATATGCGGTATTGTTTTGCCATTCTAAGCAAATTTGTATGTGCCATCTCTAATATTCAAAATAAATTTCTCTTTTGTGTGCTCGTACCGCTCGCAAGGCAGTGAGGGGCGGCTAATATTTTCCATGCTAGATGTGTTATTCTCACGGTGAGTGTTTATTCACTTGTCATTGCACGATAATAAGGCAAAGGTTCAGGGATGCCCAGACCCGAAATGAAAAATGAATTTACTTTATGTTGTCAAATAATAAATTCCTTGGAAAGTGTTGGTATGGAAGGCACCCGTGGATACTGTTAGCCATGGAAAGTGAAAGTATGGTGGAAAAAGGAATAAACTTTAATTTCTGTTTGGGAACCACCTTTGATATATCTAGAATGGAAAGTGTTGCAAACTCTAAGTCGTTTTCGTTTTCGTTGGCACCTCTAAAATTCCATACTTCCTTCCGCGAAGGGCCTTTCTTTTACTTTACGTAATTTTTATTTTGAATTTAAGTCTCCATCTTCTCTTATAAAGCACAAACTAGGGGGCACTATGATCGTACTTGAGCATTGGGTGTAGTTAATATGTGAATGTGTTTCATGAATGGATCAATGATTGAGCATGATGGGCTAGGGATAACTTATTTTATCGTTGATATTTTGAAAGACATGGTTGCTTGTTGATATGCTTGAGTATTTAAGTTATCATGTCAAAACTAGACTATTGCGTTAGACAATATAAAAGTACAAATGTCGATGATCATACTATTGGCAAAGAACGACACCTACGGGACCACGTGGATCCCTTCTAGGGTTTGGCAGGGAATAGGGGTAGAGCAAAGAGCAGATCTAATGATCAACACGACAAATTTTTACCTAGGTTCGGGTCGCCGAGAAGCGTAAAACCTAGTCTTGCTTGAGTGTATATTTATGTTCTTGAGTTTGGCTAGCTGCTACGCATGAAAGCTGGGCCGAGAGGTTCAAAATTCCCAATCCGCCTGCAGTACGCCATGGGCCTCCTTTTATATGTCCAAGGGGCTGCCACAGTGGCACACAGGAGGCGTAAAGTAGTTACAGTGTCTATTTTTATCACTGGCATCTTAGGACAAATGCAGTAAATGTGCTGCTTACGTGCCCCTTAGCTTTATCGTGGATGGGAGTAGAACCCGTCCCGTCCGTCGCTGCCCCGCTCTGTCTTGACACGCGTCCATGCCGACGAGGCATGCAGCGCCAAGTTGGCTAGCTAGCTGCTGCACTGGAGAGCTGGTAGGATCTTCACAAAGATCTGCATGCCACCACACAGGTGCTTGCCAGGCTGGCAGGCCGGCCGCTGCGCTGGAGTGGTGATGGGGTGGTGAAGCCTTGCCGCTGTCTTGTCGACGTCCCCGACTAGGATCTTGCCGAGGCCTCGCAGACGTCTCCGGCAAGGATCTTGCTAGGTACCTCGTCTTCTAGACTCCACAAAGATCTGCATGCCTCTACGCGCGCGCGTCTGGGTCTTGGCCTCAATGTTGTCGATGGTGTCAAAGCTCTCAACCTCAAGGGTGGTGCTTTTGTTAGTGTCCTGCAAGCCATCCTGTTAAGGATCTTGCCGGGGTTGCGCAAGATGTCCTGGCAAGGATCTTGCCGGGGGTCCAGCTCGTCCTCTATTTTCAAGTTTGGTTGCGTCTCTAGTGATCTTGTATCTTGTCCCCAACTTCCCCCGTCAAGCCGCGCCACAGGTGCGGCCGCAACTGCCCGTGCACAAGTAAGGGGTACAAAAGGGCCCAAAGTTTAGTACGCTGACAGGAACCCCCGGGCCTGGGCCACACACGAGTGTGAAGCGTCATTGGGCCAGGCCCAAACAATGCGTGGGCACACTTGGTAGGGTATAACTGCTATAATCTTCTTGCGTACTGCGCTTCCCCATGATCTGTATTGAGTGCGCGGTGTGGGGGTCGTGCATGGAACGGTTGCAGCAGGACTGTGCCTGCGCCAATGCCCTCACTTTAAACAGTGAAGAGGCAGCCCCGCGCCTTCCCCATAAAAAGAGGAATCCGCAAGGGCGCTACTCATTTAACCCTTTCGCCCATTCCAATCCAGGAAACCGCCATCTCCTTCTTCTTCCTCGAGCCCAATCCAGAGCCTTCTTCCTCGCCCATCGCCACCACACCCTCACCACTTTTGGTCCCCCCCCCCCCCGCCCTCCGCCGGCTACCATGGTGCCCAAAAACAAGGGCAAGGGAGTGCTCAAGGCGAGTGAGGGGGAAGAGGTGCCGGAGGACGAGCTGGTGATGAAGCGGAGGGAGCACATCGTCTTTGCTCCTGGGCTCGATGCGCGCGCGCTCAAGGATCGGTACCAGTTCATGTGGGGGAGGGAAACAAGGGGGCATCCCGCCACCCGCGTCATCCCTGGACCCAATGGCGTGCCAGGTCCAGATAGATTCCCCTTTTTGTTGATTATCTCTATTGCGGGCTCTGCCCCCTTTCTCGGATTTCTTCAACGACATCATGTATACCTTTGGCTTCCATATTTTGGATTTCACGCCGAACGCCATGGCATGTATGGCCATCTTTGCTCACCTCTATGAGAATTTCACCGGGGTGGTCCCCAACACGCCGCTCTTTTGCCACTATTTCATCCCCCGCATTCAGGCAGGAGGGGCGCTGTCTGGCTGTGTCACCTAGATCCCGAGGGCCTGCTGCAAGGAGACGTATCCAAACAGGAACCAGAAGGAGAAGTTGGATGAGTGGCAGCACAGGTGGTGCCGGATTGTGGAAAAAGAGCCGCATCCATTTTGCACCCCCCCCCCCCGGGCAAGCGCAGGTGGCCCATCGCAGCCACTGGGGCAACCTCGACCCTCGGGACAAGATGGTCACAGTCGCCATCACCAGAATCCACCGCCTCAAGGCTGCCGGGCTCACCCTGGAGATGATCGGGGCTGATTTCCTCCGCCGCCGTATCGACCCTCTGCATAACAAAGGGAGGGCGGCTCGGGATTTCCGGAATGCGGTAGATATTATGAGGTTGCGCCCGGGCCTAAATCAAAACTTTATAGTGATGCAGCACACGTCCCTCTGCTCAAAGTTATTCCAGCTCAAGGTTGAAAAACCCGGCAAGGCTAAAAATCCGACAAGGCTGAGGAGGTCGACATGACGTTCAAGTTGCCGGTGACCGTGGCCCCCCTATGCAACAATTCTGCCCGGACCTCCATCATCGCCATGATGCCTGTGTTCAACGCCCACGTCCTTGACCAGAGCGGCATGGGTACAGGATTTTTTCGATGGCTTGTCGGGGAGGCCCATCCGTCAGGAAAAGCAACTCGTTCGCGGCACCGCCGAAGAGGTGGCGTACATCACCAGCAGGGCGGAAGAGGCAGCCCTTGCCGCAGCGGACGGCAGCGTCGGCTTTTTGGGAAAGCGAGGCCGGGGCCGAAGAAGATTTTGTTGAGAAGGCGGAGACTGCCGGGGAGCACAGCAGCGCCGCCACCGGGGGCCCTTCTGCCGAGGAGGCGGTCGACGACACGGACGAAGAGGAGCCGCCCGAGGAGCCCCCAATCCAGAGGGGAGGAAGCGCATCCACCGGCGGATTGGCTCTAGCGAGCCAGTGCGGCGGGCCTCCTCGCCCAAAGGGGTCCCCGTCAAGAAGGCGGCTGCCAAGGCCGCACGGCGGCAAGAGGCCCAGGCGCAATCTGTGCGCCATACGATGCGCACGGCCACAATAGTACAGGAAGCAGCGGCCGCTGCTTCCGCTGCGGCCAAGTGACCCAGGCCTCCGTCTCCACCCCTCCGAGCGGACACCATAACGGAGGCCGACTATGACCTCTCTTCCTTGAGCCCGAATAGGAGGAGGCGGAGGAAGAGGGCGAAGAAGGGGACGAGTAAGTGCCCCACCACCTTCTTCATTTCCTGAATCTCCGTTTTGGTTATTTCACATGACTTGATCTCGTCTTGGCTTTCCTCTGTAGGGACATGGAGAAATCGGCACAGAGGATGGTCAACAGGGCCAAGACCTTGACGGGCAACGAGCCCCCGGCAAGCACCTCGAGCGCGCCGGAGGTGATCACAATCAGCCTGGGTCCCAGTCCACGATGCAGCCCCCGACTCAGCCCCTAGTGCGAGTCCATTACCCACTTTCTGTTGGCGAGCATCGGGGCGTGTCTTTTTGCCGTTAATCTCGCCGAGTTTGCAGGGGAAGAGCGGCAAGATGAGGTCCCGTCAAGGGCTGCACCCAACACGCCTCCTCCATCAACCACCACACCACCCAGGGAAGGGTCCCCGGCAAGGGCTTCTACCGGCGAGCCCATGCCGCCAAGGGAGAGATCCCCGACATGGCCCTCCCTCGACGAGCCCACGCATGCGGAGGGAGAGCGAGCAAGCACAGGTCCCGGCAGCCCCATGCTACCTCTTGAGCATGCGTTGGTTTTCCGTTGAAGAGGAAAGGGTGATGCAGCAAAGCAGCGTAAGTATTTCCTTCAGTTTTTGAGAACCAAGGTATCAATCCAGTAGGAGACCACGCGTGATTCACCTTGTACCTACACAAACAAATAAGAACCTTGCAACCAACGCGATAAAGGGGTTTTCAATCCCTTCACGACCACTTGCAAGAGTGAGATCCGATAGAGATAATAATAATAATAATAAGATAAATATTTTTGGTATTTTTATGATATAGATTGAAAGTAAAGATTACAAAATAAAATAGATTGGAAACATGTATGATGGAGAATAGACCTAGGGCCATAGGTTTCACTAGTGGTTCTCTTAAGATAGCATAAGTATTACGGCGGGTGAACAAATTATTGTCGAGCAATTGATAGAAAAGCGAATAATTATGAGAATATCTAGGTATGATCATGTATATAGGCATCACGTCCGTGACAAGTAGACCGACTCCTGCCTGCATCTACTACTATTACTCCACACATCGACCGCTATCCAGCATGCATCTAGAGTATTAAGTTCATAAGAACAGAGTAACGTTTTAAGCAAGAAGACATGATGTAGAGGGATAAACTCATCAATATGATATAAACCCCATCTTTTTATCCTCGATGGCAACAATACAATACGTGTTGCTTCCCTTTCTGTCACTGGGATCGAGCACCGCAAGATTGAACCCAAAGCTAAGCACTTCTCCCATTGCAAGAAAGATCAATCTAGTAGGCCAAACCAAACTAATAATTCGAAGAGACTTGCAAAGATAACCAATCATACATAAAAGAATTCAGAGAAGATTCAAATATTGTACATAGATAATCTTGATCATAAACCCACAATTCATTGGATCTCAACAAACACACCGCAAAACAAGATTACATCGAATAGATCTCCAAGAGAATCGAGGAGAACTTTGTATTGACATCCAAAGAGAGAGAAGAAGCCATCTAGCTAATTACTATGGACCCGAAGGTCTGAGGTAAACTACTCACACATCATCGGAGGTGCCATGGAGTTGATGTAGAGGCCCTCTGTGATCAATGCCCCCTCTGGCGGAGCTCCGGAAAAGGCCCCAAGATGGGATCTCTTGGGTACAGAATGTTGCATCGGTGGAAATAGGGTTTCGTGGTGCTCCTGGATGTTTTCGGGGTATGTGAACATATATAGGAGGAAGAAGTAGGTCGGTTGAGCCACGAGGGGGGAGGGCGCGCCCCCTGCCTCGTGGCCACCTCATTGGTTGCTTGACGTCCACTCCAAGTCCTATGGATCAAGTTTGTTCCAAAAATTATCCTCCTGAAGGTTTCATTCCGTTTGGACTCCATTTGATATTCCTTTTCTGCGAAACACTGAAATAGGCAAAAAAGCAGCAATTTGCATTGGGCCTTGGGTTAATAGGTTAGTCCCAAAAATAATATATAAGTGTAAAATAAAGCCCATTAACATCCAAAACAGATAATATAATAGCATGGAATAGTCAAAAATTATAGATATGTTGGAGATGTATCAGCATCCCCAAGCTTAATTCCTGCTCGTCCTCGAGTAGGTAAATGATAAAAACAGAATTTTTGATGTGGAATGCTTTCTAGAATATTCTTCAATGTAATTTTCTCTATTGTGGCATGAATTTTCAGATCCAAAAGATTCAAGACAAAAGTTTATTGTTGACATAAAAATAGTAATACTCCAAGTATGCTAATCAAGCAATTATGTCTTATCAAAATACCTTAGCCAAAGAAAACTTATCCCTACAAAGTCATATAATTTGGCCATGCTTCATTTTTGTCACATAGAAATGCTCTCATCATGCACAACCCCGATGACAAGCCAAGCAATTGTTTCATACTTAGCCTTTTCAAACTCTTTCAACTTTTATGCAATATATGAGCGCGAGCCATGGACATAGCACTATGGGTGGAATAGAATATGATGATTGAGGTTGTGTGAGAAGACAAAAAGGGAGAAAGTCTCACAGTGACGCGGCTAATCAATGGGCTATGGAGATGCCCACCGATTGATGTTAATGCAAGGAGTAGGGATTGCCATGCAACGGATGCACTAGAGCTATAAAATATATGAAAGCTCATCAAAGAAACTAAGTGGGTGTGCGTCCAACTCGCTTGCTCACAAAGAATTACAACTCAAGAATTACAACTCAAGAATTACAACTTGATACTTAGAACAAAATATGACTCTATGTGAATGCCTCCGGCGGTGTGCCGGGATTACGATGAATCAAGAGTGACATGTATGAAAAATTAAGCATGGGGGCCTTGCCACAAATACGATGTCAACTACATGATCATGCAAAGCAATATGACAATGATGATGCATGTCATAATAAATGGAACGATGGAAAGTTGCATGGCAATATGTCTCAGAATGGCTATGGAAATGCCATAATAGGTAGGTATGGTGGCTGTTTTGAGGAAGATATAAGGAGGCTTATGTGTGATAGAGCGTGTCATATCACGGGGTTTGGATGCACCATCGAAGTTTGTGCCAACTCTCAAGGTGAGAAAGGGCAATGCACGCTACCGAAGAGGCTAGCAATGATGGAAGGGTGAGAGTGTGTATAATCCATGGACTCAACATTAGTCATAAAGAACTCACATACTTATTGCAAAATACTACAAGTCATCAAAACCAAGCACTACGTGCATGCTCCTAGGGGGATAGATTGGTAGGAAAAGACCATCGCTCGTCCCCGACCGCCACTCATAAAGAAAGCAATCAAAGAACACCCCATGCTTCAAATTTGTCACATAACGTTCACCATACGTGCATGCTACGGGACTTGCCAACTTCAAGACAAGTATTCATCAATTTCACAACTACTCAACTAGCACACCTCTAATATTACCACCTTTATATCTCAAAACAGTATATCAAGCATCCAACTTCTCTTAGCATTTAAAATTTATAACCAAAGTGAATTACCATGCTGTTCTAAAGGACTATCAAAATGATATAAGTGAAGCATGAGAGATCAATTATTTCTATAAAATAGAACCACGCCGTGCTCTAAAAGATATAAGTGAATCACTAGAGCAAAAATTATCCAACTCAAAAGATATAAGTGAAGCACATAGAGTATTCTAATAAATTCCAATTCATGTATGTCTCTCCCAAAAGGCATGTACAGCAAGGATTATTGTGGTAAACTAAAAAGCAAAGACTCAAATCATACAAGACGCTCCAAGCAAAACACATATCATGTGGCCAATAAAAATATAGCTCCATGTAAAGTTACCGATGGACGAAGATGAAAGAGGGGATGCCTTCTGGGGCATCCCCAAGCTTAGGATTTTGGTTGTCCTTGGATTTTACCTTGGGGTGCCGTGGGCATCCCCAAGCTTAGGCTCTTTCCACTCCTTGTTCCATAATCCATCAAATCTTTACCCAAAACTTGAAAACTTCGCAACACAAAACATAAAAGAAAATCTTCGTGAGCTCCGTTAGTAAAAGAAAACAAACCACCACTTCAAGGTACTGCAATGAACTCATTCTTTATTTATTTTGGTGTTAAACCTACTGTATTACAACTTTTCTATGGTTCATAAACTATATTACTAGCCATAGATTCATCAAAATAAGCAAACAACACACGAAAAACAGAATCTGTCAAAAACAGAACAGTCTGTAGTAATCTATAGGTTTAGAATACTTCTGGAACGCCAAAAATTCTAAAATAAATTGCTCGACGTGAGGAATTTATCTATTGATCATCTGCAAAAAGAATTAACTAAATAGCACTCTCCATTAAAAAGTGGCAGCAATTCTCGGGAGCGCTAAAGTTTTTGTTTTTTACAGCAAGATCAAAAAGACTTTCCCCAAGTCTTCCCAATGGTTCTACTTGGCACAAACACTAATTAAACACAAAAAACACAACCAAAACATAGGATAGATAAATTATTTATTACTAAACAGGAACAAAAAGCAAGGAATAAAAATATAATTGGGTTGCCTCCCAACAAGCGCTATCGTTTAACGCCCCTAGCTAGGCATAAAAACGACGATAGATCTAGGTATTGCCATCTTTGTTAGGCAATCCATAGGTGGCTCTCATAATAGATTCATATGGTAATTTAATTTTCTTTCTATGGAAGTGTTGCATGCCTTTCCTTAAAGGAAATTGAAATCTAATATTCCCTTCCTTCATATCAATAATTGCACCAATCGTTCTAAGGAAAGGTCTACCAAAAATAATAGGACACTAGATCATTGATGGCGCGCGTTGCTGCGCCCGTCTATTTTATCTCTTAGTTATTAAGGAAATAAAATAATTTGTATATATTTTTTGGAATGCTTTGAAGTATCATGCTTTCTTGTAGCTTGTGCTTGTCTCCTTCATTTCAAAACAATAATGGTATGTATTTGAAGAAGAATCTTTTAGGGTATCAAGAAAGTAGTGTTATTTGCTTTTTCCTCTTTCTTATTAGGTCGGATATACTTGGTTTGGCTTTCTCGTAGCCTGTGCTTGTCTCTTTCATTTAAAATAAATAATGGTATATGTAATTAAAGAAGAATCTTTTAGGCTATCAAGATAGTGCTATGAGCTTTTTTCTTTATACTTGATTTGAGCTTGGGTTTCAACAGTGTGCTCTTTGAATTAGGACGACCGATACATGTTTAGTGATAGATTTGTGGCATCTTTTGGCTCACAATGTGTCCAAGTGTAGTGTTTTGAATTAGTTTTGTACAAGGATATGTCTCTGATAGACCGTGGACTCTTTGGGCTCAAGATGGCAGTGTTAGCACACTCCTCTATTCTTTCGATAGAGTGGTAGAAAGTATTCAATGTATGTATGACACATGAAAATTAAAATACAGATAAAGTTGCTTGGAGTCCAGTAAATAACACACTTTTTTTGAAGGATAATATGACTCTTGTTCTGTGCAGGGAAATGCACGACAGAACATATAGTATGATAAATTTGTCTAAATAACTGATAATTGTAAGTATAAGATGAAATGTATGCAACTTCCAAAAGCGGCTAATAAAATAGGTGTATATTTGTCAAGGTTAAGAGGTAGCATTACAATTGTGTGATGTAACTCTCAACACGTAGGCTAGAGATCTTGCAAACACCACACTCAACACCTCTCTAGTCTCTACTAAACCAGAATGTGCGCATCTTCATTACTTTTTATGTTAATAATCTGCACCACGCTTAGCCTGGTAGTAGCCTTAGTTGTCTTGTTTTCTTGTTTTTCTAATCACCCTTTCAATTGAATATCTGCTGGTCCATACGTTTTCAGATCCCCAACAACATCCCAATCTCTTCCGGAGATCACTGGTCGGCATGAAACAGACAATGCCAGACTCCTTCCATGCAAGCTATTGCTTCCAGAGACTGCTTCTTTGCAGCTCTGAATGTGGCCACACACACACACACCGCATAACTCAACCTATGACATACCGCTACCCATGAGCTTTGGCATGTTTCACTAATAAAACTGGATGTACAGCTTCAGCCAGAGTTGGTCAAGTTAATTTCTTGAAAGTAAAGGTACAAATAGAAATATAAATATTAGTTGGGGATCAAATGGATGTGTCTGAAATAACTGCAAAGCAAGATCCTATAGTGCAAAACACTAAAGTTTATAATAATACCTTTTTCAGCAGTTTTTCAGCGTTACAATGAGACAACAGAGTGCGAGATGTATGAAGAGCAGGCACCTAAAATGGACAATATCTTCAAAAGTTAGACCAATTTCTTGACATGGTAGCAGAGTAGTTCAACAATGGTAGCAACTTATTTTTTTCACAAATAACATATATCCTCAGCTACTTGAGAATAGCGATAGACCCAACCAACAAACCCTTGCAAAGAATTCCATTTTAAAGAAATTTCTTGTGAACTGATGCATCAATACTCAATAGTGCCAGCTTGGTCAGACTATGAACAACCTATTATCAATTTGTACTGTAATTAAAATAGTATGAATTCTCTTATAGTCTTCTCCAAATAAATTGTGTGAAAATGTCATACAACAGAAGGTAGCACCATGATATGAAAAACACATAAACATATATTCTAAACAGTCAGTATTCTAAAAACATGGAAGGATAAGATCTAGTAGTATAGTTGAAGTAATTACTTATCCACAAGCCATTGGATATTATGAGCCGAAGAATTTCCGAAGTAACAGAAACAAGTATCATTCTCCAAGATCTGCCCAGATGAAGTGACCATGGCCAATGTGAACAACACCTGTACAAATTTAGGATTGAGAGGATATGAGGACAATGTATTTGTTTGGTGAAAGAAGGAATCATACATGAATAGGAATGAAATATATAGGTACCTAGCGAAGCAACTTGCTGATGGATATTGTGCTGCAGGGGAGGAAGCATATATACATGTACATGCGTGTATTTGGTTGGTGCAACATTGAATCATACATGAACTGAAAGAAATTTAGGGAAACCTACCCGAGCATCTTGCTGAATGATGTGGTGCCGGAGTGGAAAGGGTGAGCGAAGAGTGATAGGGAAGGAATAATATATAGACGTACATGTACCCCTTGGCAGCGGAAAGGATCGGCACATCACCCGCCATGAATGGACGCAGAAACTGAAGTATCATTGCAGCTTTCAAGTCTCAGCGGAGCAGTTTAGATCAGATGAGGCGTCGGCCATCCCGCGTCCCCTCCTTTCCTTGGGCGCGTCGGCTGGATCCCATCAGAAGATGCGTCGCCCGCATCATGCGCGGGTCGATTGGATCCCCTCCACTCTACAGCGCAGATGGATCCCCTCCTCTGTATCGCTCGCGACACCAATGTTGAGCGGCAGCCGATCCATTCATGCCGTGTCTGGGGAATAGTTTTTTTCGTAGACACTACAAGAAATATGTCAACTTATGACCACCACTATTGGTCACTGAATGGTCACAAATTTCCATTTATGACCTTTTTGTGACCAAAAACATAAGGTCAAAAGCTGGGCGTCGTAAACTGACTATAGCGACCTTTCTTCTGGAATGGTCGCAAACGTTTATGACCAAAATATGTCCACTGTGGCGTTTTGGTCACTAGCAACCTCCGCAGGCCACGTAGGCATCCAGCGTGGCAAGCTGATGTGGCACAAGATTCAGCCCGGTCCAATTCGGTTTTCTACATGGGCCTAGCCCAACAATTCGGCCTTTTTACTATATATTTTCTCTATTAATTTTCTCTAGCTACATGGGCCTGGCCCAACAATTTGGCCTTTTTATTTTCTAGGCATGGCCTTTTTCGGTCCATTTCATTTTTATTTTCAAGGGTTTTTTGTGGTGCAATTTTTAGATGGGTCCCAATTGTCAGATTTTTCCTGGCAGTGGAGCCACATCACTTTTTATCAAAGAACTCATCAGCTTTCCATTTCTCACATTTCTCACTGTACACAAATGACAAATATTTCAAATGAAACATAACTAGGTACAAAGTATATTTCTCACATTTCTTACAGTTTTACAACTTCACTGGATTCTGCTCCAGAATGTGCTGACTACTACAGAATACAATATAACTAGGTACAAAGTACAACCAAAACACAAGGCAGATTATCCAGATAACCACCATGCTTCATCGTCTTCTCTTCCAAACAAGTGGAATGAGCCCTCTCTTCTCCTAGGCATGCTCCACCTACAACAGCAGCAAGAGCAGGTCAAGAACAACAATAGAGTCATATGAGCTGCTTCTGCTCCTGTTAAACAGAATAACAACAAATCGAGTTAATAAACAAGCTTGAAGCACTATGGGAAACAAAAGCATAAAAACAAACTAATGTCTCAGGTATAATCATAGGATAAATCTGTGTTGAATCACTGTGTTTATATGTATTTTAATTAATTTCAAATGTGTAATGTAAGGTGTTGTGGATCAGTGTATAAGAACAACAGTTTGTAAATAACAGGAACAACTTGGTATTACACACAGAGCACTATACAGATTTTAGCTTTTCTATCCAAGTACAAATAGCAAAACATACTAAATTAATTGAGACACTCATAAATACTTGCCGAGAGACTAAGATGAAGCGTGCATATATATATACTACTGTAAATTAATTGAGACGCTCATGCCAACATGTTCAGATCGAAATGCACTAACAAGTAGTACCTGCGAAACTAACAAGCTGGTTGGTGCTCAATCACAGGCACATCAAATGTACAGTTAGTACCTGCGAAACAACCACATACATTGCCCCCAAAATGAAACATACTGGTAATTACTAGGCGATGCAAATTGTAGATCAAAAAGGAAATCCAACCCCTCTTTGAAGACAATTATTTATAGTGGTAAGTAAGAATCAGGGTGTTTGGCTCATGTGTAAATATGTTGCACAACAAAACAAATTCAGTTTTTGATTAATAACCAGTTTTCAGAGCCTTTGGCTGATGTAGGCGATGCTCAAGAAGTAAGTAGTACTTGGGTATTCTGCCTGCCTACTAAACAATAGAGGAGGAGGCACATAGCTATCAAAGTCCCCACCAGGTGCAAACAAAAGACCAACCCGAACAACAGCTATGGTGGAAACTCCAAACACTCTACCAATAAATGTTACTACCAGTGTCTTTCCAATAATTAAGAGACCTAATATCAAAGAGACTGCTAGGAAGTTTGACAGAAACAGCTTTGGGTCAATAGACATTCCAACCTGGAAAGAAACAAACCAGGGTAAGCATTAAGATTTAAGAAGGTATCAAATATGGTCGGAACTTATAAAAGGAATTAGAAATGTTCTAAAGTAATTCAAGCATTGATGTTCAAGAAACAAAATTCTTCCAACATATGTGCATTGATGTTTGGAGGCATAGCAAGCAGAAACTATTGAGCACTAGATCTACATCAGGAATTGAAATTCTTCCAACTCTGAACAGCAATGCGATGCAGGAGAATAAAATTAACGTATAAATAATTAGTGAAACCCAGAAAATAATCATGAATCTTACGATGCAGAGTGACATTATTCTACATCAGGTACATAAAGTTCAGGTAGTTAAGGCTCACTACAATCATGTTAATTTCCTCACAGCAAAATTACCGAAATACATGAAAAACGAAGAAACAGAACCTTGAGCTGGACAGGGTGGAGTTTGCCAGCACAGCAAGAGTACGAAGATCCAAACAGCTTATGGAAGAGTAGACATCCACAGTTTCAACCTCATGGAACAGATCCTGCAGGCAAAATAAAATATAGAGCTTATTTTTGGTAATTCGGACTAACTTGTAATCGAAACCATTGTCAGTGCAAATCAATCCCAACTCTGAGGAGACACCCTATAGCATAATGACATATGCTCCACTCGGCATGCATTACCAACATGAACAAAAACAGCATATAAAGCGGACTTCCTTTGATAATCGTAGTACACGAAAAGGGGCCTATCATTAGTTGAAAAAAAGCAAGTAGTCTGACTTCAAATTAAGCACACATATTGGAATTACTTGACATTTACTGGTCAGGTAAGGGGCAAAAGTAGTTCCACATGTCAACTAAACCGAGCATTGCCAAAGAATTCAACATTTCAAGTGAAATTGTTACTACTGTACTAGTGTGCAGCGACTGGGGAGAAAAACTCATCAATTAGATTGTAACTTGGTGCACTTGCATTCAGTCACCACCGCCAATGGGGCATTCCGAAACAAAATTGGTCTAGTGCAGCTGTGGTTCCAATTGGGCAAAAGTAGTTCCACATGTCAACTAAACCGAGCATCGCCAAAGAATTCAGCATTTCAAGTGAAATTGTTACTACTATACTAGTGTGCAGCGACTGGGGAGAAAAACTCATCAATTAGATTGTAACTTGGTGCACTTGCATTCAGTCACCACCGCCAATGGGGCATTCCGAAACAAAATTGGTCTAGTGCAGCTGTGGTTCCAATTGAGGTGTGCCCTACCTATGGTATTACATAAGCCAAACAAATTAATTAGGATTCAGCAGCAAGTAGCTGCACAACTGCATCACTCCCTGTCCCCCTCCCTTCAGATACAGCAGCGATTGTTGAAAACAAAAAGGTAACCAATCGGACGGGTCAGCGACACACTTTGAACCCGAAGACAGCATGCGAACTGCGGGGGAGAGCAGGGGAGGGAACAGGGGTGTACCGGCCCACGCCATGAGGACGGAGGCGATGGAGGTGCCGACGGTGAAGACGACGCGGCAGTGGCTCTCGAACACTTCCTGCACGCATGCACCGTATCGGGGGGATCAAAACCAGATCACGAGAAGTGGAGGGGGGCATCCGGGATGGGGCTAGTTTGATTTGATCTGGGCGGGGCGGGGCACATCGGCATCAGCCAGGCCCAGCCGCGAGAACACCTCCGCCAGGCACACCGGCGTCAGATCCGCCCACTCCCTCTGCTCCTCCTCCTCCCCCGGCGCCGCCTCGCCGGCCTCGCGTCCGGTCACCATCTCGCCTCCGCTCGCTTTTCTCTTCGGGTTGGTGGGCTAGTTGGTTTGGTTGGGTGGTGAGGGAAGGGGAGGGGCGAGAGGAGGGGGGCGTGGGGGAGGCCATGAACGATGGCGAGCTCCGCCGGAGGGAGGTGGCGATGGCGGCGATGGATCTGGAAGGGAGGCGGCGATGGATTGGGTTGCGGGGCTCGCGGTGAGGTGAGACGAGGGAGAGATGGTGAGGGGAGGGGGGGACGAGGTTGGCAGCGGTGGGTGAGGAGGACGGCGAGGTCGGCGGTGAGTGACGAGGACGACAAGGTCGGCGGTGGATCGGGAGGCGGCGGGGTGAGATTGGATCGGGAGGTGGCTGCGGCGGCGAGCAGATGGGGGGAGAAGGGTGCGATGGGGGAAGGGGTGTGATGTGAGCTAGGGTTTGTGTTGAAGTGGGGTGGATGGACGGATGGATGGACGGATGGATGTGGGATGGTGAGATGGATGGATGGATGAGTGCCATGTCATCGATCCGTGGGAATGGTTCTGATTGGTTCGGAAAATCAGTGATTTAAAAGAGTTTCCAACTACAAAAACTAGAGGGATTTTGTGAAGTAGCTATCAAAAATATTTTGCAAAAGGGTACCACACAAATTTTCACTAGAGTTAGACCACATTTTATGGATAAGGACCAATTTGTACGCATTTCTCATCTTTCTAGCTATTTTTAATCGTTTTTCGAGTGCCCCAAATGATGTTTTTTTGTGAAGAACTTACCAAATAATTATTGCAAAATTGCACCAAATCATTTTTCAAAAATACTAGGTCATATTTAATGCATAATTGACCAAATGGTTGGGTGTAAAAAGTTTTGATCCACCTCTGGTGAAAAAGACAAATTTCCGCCGATTCAGTTGGAAGCGGGTTAAATCTAAACCGCAGCTACCTCATAGTTTGCTCTTTATTTTTTCAAAAAATCATTTCTAGGTACATAAGTATCTATTTAATCAGAGAAACACCAAAAAAATTATAAGATTCAACCACTAGCTAGGAACGGCCATTCCCGTCGTTTTGACCGCATTTTGAAACGGGCATAAAAAATTCAAAAAAAATCAAAAAATTGGGAAACCTTCGCATTGTGTCATTATATGTGGCCAAGTTCCCAGGAAAAATAACAAACTTGTAATGCGACAATTATTTTAAAAAAGTGTTCTCAGAAACGAGCTATCACGTGTGGAGATCAATGGCTTTCAAGCCAAATGATCAATCTTATGGCCACATTCATGGCATAGTTTGTTCAAATGATCTCATATTGTGCACAAGGGAACATATTGGAATGGCAAACAATGTTGCCTAAGGAAGTTTTCATTTTCGTTGGACGAAAAAACCATTTTCCATTTTTCGAGTGCCCAAAAGGAGGTTTTTTTTTAAGGACCTCCCAAATAATTGTTGCAAAATTGGACCAAATAATTTTTCTAAAATACTAGGCCATATTTAATTCACAATTGACAAAATGGTTGGGTGTAAAAAGTTTTGATCCACCTCTCGTGAAAAAGAAAAATTTCCGCCGATTCAGCTGGAAGCGGGTCAAATTTGAACTGCAGCTGTCTCATAGTTTGCTATTTATTTTTTCCAAAAATCATTTCTAGGTACATAAGTACCTATTTAATCAGAGAAACACCAAAAAAATTCGAAGATTCAACCACTAGCTAGGAACGGTCATTCCCGCCGTTTTGACCGCATTTTGAAACGGGCATAAAAAATTCAAAAAAAATCAAAAAAATTGGGAAACCTTCGCATTGTGTCATTATATGTGGCCAAGTTCCCAGGAAAAATAACAAACTTGTAATACGACAATTATTTTAAAAAAGTGTTCTCAGAAACGAGCTATCACGTGTGGAGATCAATGGCTTTCAAGCCAAATGATCAATCTTATGGCCACATTCATGGCATAGTTTGTTCAAATGATCTCATATTGTGCACAAGGGTGCATATTGGAATGGCAAACAATGTTGCCTATGGAAGTTTTCATTTTCATTGGACGAAAAAACCATTTTCCATTTTCCGAGTGCCCAAAAGGAGGTTTTTTGTGAAGGAACTACCAAATAATTGTTGCAAAATTGGACCAAATCATTTTTATAAAATACTAGGCCATATTTAATGCACAATTGACAAAATGGTTGGGTGTAAAAAGTTTTGATCCACCTCTCATGAAAAAGACAAATTTCCGCCGATTCAGTTGGAAGCGGGTCAAATTTGAACTATAGCTACCTTGTAGTTTGCTCTTTATTTTTTTCAAAAATAATTTCTAGGTACGTAAGTATCTATTTAATCATAGAAACACCAAAAAAATTCCAAGATTCAACCACTAGCTAGGAACGGTCATTCCCGCCGTTTTGACCGCATTTTGAAACGGGCATAAAAAATTCAAAAAAAATCAAAAAATTGGGAAACCTTTGCATTGTGTCATTATATGTGGCCAAGTTCCTAGGAAAAATAATAAACTTGTAATACGGAAATTATTTTAAAAAAAGTGTTCTCAGAAACGAGCTATCACGTTTGGAGATCAATGGCTTTCAAGCCAAATGATCAATCTTATGGCCACATCCATGGCATAGTTTGTTCAAATGATCTCATATTGTGCACAAGGGTGCATATTGGAATGGCAAACAATGTTGCCCAAGGAAGTTTTCATTTTCGTTGGACGAAAAAACCATTTTCCATTTTTTCAGTGCCCGAAAGGAGGTTTTTTTGTGAAGGAACTACCAAATAATTTTTGCAAAATTGGACCAAATCATTTTTATAAAATACTAGGCCATATTTAATGCACAATTGACAAAATGGTTGGGTGTAAATTTTTTTGATCCACCTCTCGTGAAAAAGACAAATTTCCGCCGATTCAGCTAGAAGCGGGTCAAATTTGAACTGCAGCTGCCTCATAGTTTGCTATTTATTTTTTCCAAAAATCATTTCTAGTTACATAAGGACCTATTTAATCATAAATACATGGTTTGTTGGCGATACGTCGAGGTTTGGGCGGTGGCCGAGGGCCCCAACTCTAGAGCGCGTAAACTCGCAGCCCGTCGCGTGGTCACCACGTGACCGTAATGTTGCCATGTGTTCTGGGCGGCCTAGGCATGTCTAGTGGGTTGGGCACTCCCCAGGTTGGTGCTAGGAAGAAAATTACAACATAAGATTCTCACGAGGAGACCGATCGATGCTCAAACATGAATTAGCAGCCAAGTGTTTGATTAGCGGTACGGGAAATGCACATGGCCAATGGGCGTGAGTTTTGGCTGAGGATGATCATCTACTAAGGAGAATGTCTTCACAAATTTTTAGCTCAAAAGGAGGATCCTAGGTGGTACTTGCTTTGCAAAGTACCACGCTGGACAAAAATATGAATGTTGAAGCTGGGCTCAAAATAATGAATGGAGTGAGCTGAAATTTTGTGGAGGATGGTTATTTGGGCATAGGAAAGCATTGTAGAAAATTGACACCATTTGGACATGCGAAAGTAGTACTTCCTTCACAATGCTCTTCTATGGACAGAAACTTGGGAAAACTAGTGAGAGAGATTGGATGAATGAAATGAGCTCAAAATTGGTTTAGGTAAGTTACTTAGGTATGGTCATGCTCTGGTAAATTTTCAGATCATTTGGGTAAGACTAGCTAGTACTTACTTCACAAAGCTTCTCTCGAGGTAGAAACTTTGAAAATTTCCCGAGAAAGATTTACTAGGAAAATTGAGCTAAATATTATCATGTGGCAATGATTTGGGTATGGAAGAGTGCCTGAAAAGTTTGAGGGTAATAGGAGGGGTCTATATACCACTTGCTTTGCACTGTGCCAATTTGGCCATAAAATATAGGGCCATTTGCATTTCTGTCCCTAACTCGAACCACCTAATCAGATATACCCCTAATTCGAAAGCCTGCTCAAATTTTCCCCTCCGCCGTTAGGTGCCCTTACAGAAAAGCCCTTCTGCATCGTTACCGTCCGGTCAAACAACTTTGACCGTCCTAAAAAAATAGCAAAAGAATTTAAAAAAATCTAAAATTTTGTGAGATCGAAGATACTCATGTGCGCAAGGTGCGTGCAAATTTTTGTTCTATTTGTACATTCCAGGAGCTCGTGGCGAGGAAAAACAGTTAATATGCACGCTTGTGAACAGTAAATTTGAAATAAAATAGCAAGAAAATTAAAAAAATATGAAATTTTTTGGCATCAAAGAGGCTTGGGTGCACAAGGTGCTTGCAAGTTTTTGTGATCAAATGACTTGCGAGGATCTCTCGCAAGAAAAAACAAAATAGTCATTTTTTCCCAAGTTTTTTCCCGGGCCAGATTTTGTTTTTTTATCGACAAGCCCCTCCAATGTCCAAACACAACAAAAATTGGCACGCAGCTTTTAGACCATAGCCTCTTTGATGCCAAAAAATTTCATATTTTTTTGAATTTTCTTGCTATTTTTTTGAATTTACTGTTCACAGGCTTACATATTTACTGTTTTTCCTTTGACACGAGCTCCTGGAATGCCCAAACAGCACGAAAAATTGCACGCACCTTGCGAACCTGAGTATCTTTGATCTCACAAATTTTCAGATTTTTTAGATTTTTTTTGCTATTTTTTTGGGGCCGGTCAATGCCCTTTGACCGGACGGTAACGGCGCAAAAGGGCATTTCTGTAAGGGCACGTAACGGCGGAGGGGCATTTTTGAGCAGGATTTTGAATTAGGGGCAAATGTGAGTAGTGGGTTCGAGTTAGGGACATAGATGTAAAAGACCCTAAAATATAAATTGAACCTGGGCTCACATGGATGATTTGACTGAGCTGCAATTTGGAGGAGGTTGATAATTTGGGCACATGAAGGAACTGTATAAATTTCATGTCATTTAGAGATATAAAAAAGGTACTTCCTTCACAATGCTTCTAGGTGGACAAAAACTTTGGAAATTTGCCGAGGAAGATTTGCTAGGCAAATGGAGCTGAATTTTGTCATGCAGTAATAATTTGGATAGGAAAGACTGCCCAAAAATTCCGAAGGCAATCAAGAATATATAAATAGCACTTCCTTCATAAAGTGTTGTTGTGAACAGAATAGGAAAATGAATATTGTTGAATTAGTTTTGAACTAGGCAAGGAAGGATTTTTACATATTTGATGAAGATATGCCCCAAAGAATTTATGAGATTTTTTTGGGAATTTTGGGAATGATAGAAATATAGGTTGTTTCACAACCTAGGGCAAAAACTACCACATGGACATGACACATAGGCAAAACTGATGAGATGGCGCCTAGTCATCACAACCCACCACAATCTACAAGGCTATGACCATCTATATTGGTCATTAACAACTAGAAATAAGGCAGCGGACTAGCACTGTTTGCTTTGTGACCATTTCGTGTAAGGAAATTACGACCTTTCTGACCAAAATGGTCGCAATGGTTTAGGGTTTGGAGCCCCCTGAACAGCTTTTGACCAATTGGTCTAAAATGGTCATAAATTTATGACCAATTCTTCGAGCATCACTGATAGAAGGTCATAAGTTGACATATTTCTTGTAGTGAGAAGGAAACACATCGCTGGACCATCGAAGGTTTGGGCTGGCACAAGCGGCCCGGTTAACCAGATAGCTTCGTTTTGGCCTCTGGAGTAGCAGGCCATTAGGACAGCTGGGCCACTGCTTAACACAAGCGGGACAGCTGGATCATCCGAGATCAGACGGCCAAAATCGTCCAGATCGTAAAAATGGACGGCCAGAAATTCAAATCGCTGAGAGGGCTCGCTTTAGGCTCGGTTGTCCTGTCCTTAATGAAGGATTGCAATCTATATCAAGAACAATGAAATCTATAGGCACATTATTCCTATTTGCAACAATAAGAACATCATTAATATTTCCCATAGGTTTCTTAATAGTGGAATCAGCAAGATGCAAGTTTAAAGAACAATCATCAAATTCACGGAAACCTAGCAAATCACACAAAGTTTTTGGGATCGTGGAAACACTAACACCCAAATCACACAAAGAATAGCATTCATGATCTTTAATTTTAATTTTAATTGTAGGTTCCCACTCATCTTCAAGTTGTCTAGGGATAGAAACTTCCAACTCAAGTTTTTCTTCATAAGATTGCATCAAAGCATCAACGATATGTTTAGTAAAAGCTTTATTTTGACTATAAGCATGAGGAGAATTTAGAACAGATTGCAACAAGGTAATACAATCTATCAAAGAGAAATTATCATAATTAAATTCCTTGAAATCCAAGATAGTGGGTTCGTTGCTATCTAAAGTTTTAACCTCTTCAATCCCACTTTTAACAATTTTTGCATCAAGATCTAAAAACTCCGAATTTTGGACGCCTTCTAACTAAAGTTGACTCATCTCCAGTCCCATCATTATCGAGATTCATATTGCAAAACAAGGATTTAATAGGGGACACATCAATCACTTTTAGATCTTCATCCTTATTATCATGAAAACTAGAAGAACACGCTTTCACAAGGCAAACCCTTTTTGCACGCATCCTAGCAGTTCTTTCTTTGCACTCATCAATGGAAATTCTCATGGCTTTGAGGGACTCATTGATATCATGCTTAGGTGGAATAGATCTAAGTTTCAAAGAATCAACATCAATCTTAAGCAATTTTTCTTCAATCAAAGCATTGAAACTCTTTTGCTAAGTAATAAATTCTTTAATACTAGATTCAAAATCAGAGGGCATCTTATTACAATTTCCATAAGAATTTTTGTAGGAATTACCATAATTATTAGAGGAATTACTAGGAAATGGCCTAGAATTAAAATTACCTCTATACGCATTGTTACCAAAATTGTTCCTGCCAACAAAATTCACATCCATAGATTCATTATTATTCTCAATCAAAGTATACAAAGGCATATCATTAGGATCAGTAGGAGCACTCTTATTAGCAAACAATTTCATAAGTTCATCCATCTTTCCACTCAAAACATTAATCTCTTCAATTGCATGCACCTTTTTACTAGTAGATCTTTCTGTGTGCCATTGAGAATAATTAACCATAATATTATCTAGGAGTTTGGTAGCTTCTCCTAAAGTGATTTCCATAAAAGTGCCTCCCGTGGCCGAATCTAAAATATTTCTAGAAGCAAAATTCAATTCAGCATAAAATTTTTGTATAATCATCCGTAAATTCAAACCATGTGTAGGGCAATTACGTATCATTAATTTCATCCTCTCCCAAGATTGTGCAACATGCTCATGATCAAGTTGCTTAAAATTCATAATATCGTTTCTAAGAGAGATGATCTTAGCGGGAGGAAAATACTTAGAGATAAAAGCATCTTTGCACTTATTCCATGAATCAATACTATTTTTAGGCAAAGACGAAAACCAAGGTTTAGCACGATCTCTAAGAAAAAACGGAAATATGTTAAGTTTAACAATACCATTATCCACATCTTTCTTCTTTTGGATATCACACAAATCAACAAAGTTGTTTAGATGGGTAGCGACATCTGTCGGTGTCAAAACCGGCGGATCTCGGGTAGGGGGTCCCGAACTGTGCGTCTAAGGTTGATGGTAACAGGAGACAGGGGACACGAAGTTTTACCCAGGTTCGGGCCCTCTTGATGGAGGTAACACCCTACGTGAAAGTGCAACTATCCCTATGTGGTTTTGGTAATTCCTAACAACATATAGCTCATTGAGCTAAAGCTATTCCAAGATTAATATTTCAGCAAAGCTCAATGAATGGCATGGCATGGATGAGGAAAGTGGACCCCTCAAAATACTAAGGACAAAAAGATTGGCTCAAGCTCAAAGCTCAAGACTCTACATTTTATATTTTAGTGATCCAAGATCACATTGAGTCTATAGGAAAAGCCAATACTATCAAGGAGGGATGAGGTGTTGCTTGATGAGGTTCTTGCTTCATAGTGCTTAGTGATATGCTCCAAAACCCTCAACTTCCTTCCCACATCCACATATGACCTAAACCAAAAGTCAAACTCGGCCCCATCGATTCTTTCTATCTGGCGCCACCGAGTTCAGATGTCATAGCCACTACCACAAACCCTAGGCAAATCGGTCTCACCGATAGGGATCTTGGTCACACCGAGATGGGGTTGTAATCTCTCTGTTTCCCTTCATAACGTTTCGTTCCTACCGAGATGAGCGATCGGTCCCACCGAGATTGCAATGTAAACTCTATGTTTCCCTTTTATAACGTCCCGGTCCCACCGAAATGAGCGATCGGTCCCACCGAGTTTACCTGACCAATTCTCTGGTTAGCTTATTACCAAAATCGGTCCCACCGAGTTTGTGTAATCGGTCACACCGAGATTACGTTATGCCCTAACCCTAACCATATCGGTCCTACCGAGTTGCATCTCAGTACCACCGAAAATCCTAACGCTCACTAGGTTTGCTAAATCGGTCCGACCGAGTTTTTCAATTCGGTCCCACCGAGATTGACAAATTGTGTGTAACGATTAGTTTTTGTGTGGAGGCTATATATACCCCTCCACCCACTCTTCATTCGTGGAGAGAGCCATCAGAACATACCTACACTTCCAATACACATTTTTTGAGAGAGAACCACCTACTCATGTGTTGAGGCCAAGATATTCCATTCCCACCATATGAATCTTGATATCTAGCCTTCCCCAAGTTGCTTTCCACTCAAATCTTCTTTCCACCAAATCCAAATCCCGTGAGAGAGAGTTGAGTGTTGGGGAGACTATCATTTGAAGCACAAGAGCAAGGAGTTCATCATCAACACACCATTTGTTACTTCTTGGAGAGTGGTGTCTCCTAGATTGGCCAGGTGTCAGTTGGGAGCCTCCAACAAAGATTGTGGTGTTGAACCAAGGATTTTGTAAGGGCAAGGATATCGCCTACTTCCTGAAGATCTACCGCTAGTGAGGCAAGTCCTTCGTGGGCGATGGCCATGATGGGATAGAAAAGGTTGCTTCTTCGTGGACCCTTCGTGGGTGGAGCCCTCCGTGGACTCGCGCAACCGTTACCCTCCGTGGGTTGAAGTCTCCATCAACGTGGATGTACGATAGCATCACCTATCAGAACCACGACAAAAAAATCCATGTCTCGAATTGCGTTTGAATTCTCCAAACCCTTCCCTTTACATTCTTGCAAGTTGCATGCTTTACTTTCCGCTGCTCATAGACTCTTTGCATGCTTGCTTGAATTGTGTTAAGATTGCTTGACTTGTGCTAAGATAGCTAAAATCTGCCAAAGACTAAAATTGCGAAAAGGATAGATTTTTAATTGGTCAAGTAGTCTAATCACCCCCCTCTTGTAGACATACTTTCGATCCTACAAGTGGTATCAGAGCTTTGGTCTCCATTTGCTTTGATTTCCATAGATTTTGGTGGTCATAGCCTTGGTTTCACAACCTAGGAGAGTATGGCATCTAGCAAGGGAAATTGTCCTTACTTTGATGGCACTAATTTTGCTAGTTGGAAGCATAAGATGAAAATGCATATTCTTGGACATAACCCCGCCGTTTGGGCTATTGTGTGTGTTGGCTTGCAAGGTGAATTCTTTGATGGGAGTGAACCGAATCGTGAAGCCACCGCAGAAGAGTTGAAGATGCTACAATACAATGCTCAAGCTTGTGATATCCTCTTCAATGGATTGTGCCCCGAAGAATACAACAAAATCAGCCGTCTTGAGAATGTAAAGGAAATTTGGGATACTTTTATTGACATGCATGAAGGTACCGACTCCATCAAGGAATCCAAGTTGGATGTGCTTCAATGTCAACTTGACAAGTTCAAAATGAAGGGTGGTGAAGGTGTTGCTAAAATGTACTCTAGGCTTGCTCTTATCACAAATGGGATTGCCGGCTTAGGAAGTGAAGAGATGACCAACAAATTCATCATCAAGAAGATACTAAGAGCCTTGGATGGAAAATACAATACCGTATGCACATTGATCCAAATGATGCCAAATTACAAAGATCTCAAGCCAACAGAAGTCATTGGAAGAATTGTTGCTCATGAGATGTCACTCAAGGATAAGGAGGAACTTCACAACAAATCAAGTGGTGCTTACAAAGCCTCATGCGAAGCCCCCACATCATCAAGTGAGAAACAAACCTTCAATGAAGAATTGAGCTTAATGGTGAAGAACTTCAACAAATTCTACAAGAGTAGAAGCAAAGAGAGAAGTTCCAAGTCAAGGTCCTACAATGACAAAAGATCTTCTAGTCGAGAGCGAAACTGCTACAATTGTGGAAGACACGGACACTACTCCAATGAGTGTACGGCTCCCCACAAGAGAAGAGAAGATTCTCCCAAAAGAAGAAGTAGAAGAGAAGAATCACCATCTAGAGAAAGAAGGAGTAGAGATGATCGTTATGAACGAAGACCCTCACGGAGAAGCAAGGATTCGGAAAGGAAGGACAAGTCATCAAGGAGCTACACAAAATGAAGACATCAAGCTCATGTTGGTGAATGGGTATCCGGCTCCGACTCCGACAATGACTCCGAGAGAAGCTATCACTCCGACTCCGGATATACTCAAGATGAAGGTGTTGCCGGTCTAGCACTTGTGTCAACCAACTCCTACGACATATTTGATTCACCAAATGAAGGAATCGGAAGATGCTTCATGGCCAAAGGTCCAAAGGTATTACACCCCGAGTATGTTGATTTCAATAGTGATGAAGATGACTTGTTAGGTGATCATGATTTACTTGTTGACAACTATAGTGATGAATACTATGATGAAATGAATGACAATGATAAGGAGAAGATTGAGTCTCTAACTAAAGAACTAAACACTCTTAAGTTAGCTCATGAAACTATCTTAGGAGATCATCGAGAACTTTTAAGGACTCATGAGAAATTACGTTTTTAAAAGCTCAACCTTGAGCAAGAGCATGAGTTCTTAAAGGCAATCAATGATGATCTTCGCAAGAAAAGTTCTTCTTACATTGCCAAGTGTTTACTCTTATCCACTTACATGCCTCAAGTCAAGTCTAGTGACAAGAACAAGAAGGATTCTTCTTCTAGTAGTAACAATAATCATGCTAAATCCAATATTGTTGCTTCTAGTAGTTCTCTTGATTCCACTAACGATTCTCTTAGCCAAGTTACACTTGAGCAAGAAAATAGCTTATTGAAGGGAATTATAGAGAAAGGTGTTTACAAGAGCCTTGCCGGGAGTAAGCAATTCGAGGGAATTGTACGCAAGCAAGGAAGGCACCGGAAGAATCAAGGTGTTGGTTTTGAACGAAAGTTCAATGCCAATGGAGTTGAGTGGGAAGAAGATCAATACCCCAAGAAAAAGTTTGTTCCTCAACAAGAGAAGTATGATCCTACTTCTTTCAAAGGGACACAAGCTCAAGATGATCTTCCACCACAAGACCACAAGCAAAAAGGCAAGGACAAGCTTCAAGAGGAAATTGATGCATTTGAATAAGCTCCTAAGGCCTTGGTCAAGTGGGTTCCCAAGACTACATCAAGTTCCACTTCATCAAGTACAACTACAACTCCGAGGGTTCCCATCAAGATGGTGTGGATCCCGAAGAAGAAGAACTAGAGAGTTCTTGAGGGTGACTCCGCCAACATACTTCACTCTTATCATTTTGGCAAGAACGAGTGCAATCAACTTCCACATCTTGCACTAGTTCAAGGAGTCACAAACCCTCTTGTTGGTAAGACAAGGGACAAGGTAACCTAAAGCTTTCATAGACATCATCTTGTGTGTGCATCACTCTATGTCTATGGATATCCTAGTTTGTTCCTTGTGGGACTAACCCGTGTAGGTATTGAAAGTGAAACTCACTTCAAAGGATAGCTCCAAATGATCTACATCAACATAGAGCATCCACATCTTCAACACCTACATGAAGTCATCATCGACAAAAACCCAAGGTTAGTTCATCCCTCTTAGGGGGGATCTCACATCTAGGGGAGCTTTACTCTAACAATTGAGTTAAAGCAACTCTAATGGTGTGAACACAACAACGCTTTATGTAAAAGTGGTAACCCCACTTGTTCTTAAACGATGAGTATGACCTATGATCAAATGTTCTCATTTGACTCCTAAGTCAATATACTCATATATAGATGACCTAGTCATCGCCAATTCCTTGATAGATGCTAGAATTGTTTATGCATGCTTTTCCACATGTTTCAATTGCCATTTTATTATGTGAGCATGTTGGTTGCATAATTTACTCATTCGAGGACATCCAATTGTTGTTTTGATTGATTGGTTTCCTTTTATTTTGGCCAAGTAGATGGACAAGAATGCCTAAGAACCTTCTCTAGCTATCTATGATTTTCTCGTCTCAAACTCTATTCATGTCGCATCACAAAATTTGATCAAGTTAGATTTGAACCACTCTGTGTGAGGAGCACTCGGAGTCCCCGATTCGTCATAGACTTAAATTTCCAAAACTTCTTTGTGTGTTTCGGTCTGACCGATTCACCCATTTCGGTCATAACGAGATCACTAAGTCGATCTAGGTTTTCAATCTCGGTGCAACCGATTTGAACTTTTCGGTCACACCGAGTTGCAGTAACTGCTTGCAGTTATGCATCTCAGTGCCACCGAGTTGTTCCACTCGGTCACACCGACAGGGTCAGGCTATAAATATACACGTGTCAAATTTTGGAAAACTTTCCGAACCTCCTCGACCCGCGCTTAGCCCGCTCTGCCTCCTGGGGTCTCCAGATCGTCCTCCTCATCGCCATCCTCCTCCTGCCACTGGTCTCCGCCGCCGTCAACGGGAATCATCCCCGCCGTTGCCGCCGTAGCGAGTTCATCACCGAACTAGGGTATGAACTCGATCACTGTGCTATCCTTATCTGATTCCTGGCACATTGTGTTCGCCATGTATCATGCCACGATTGAGATCATTCTATCCAGTCAAAACACTCCGTAGTTTAGTCGTGAATTGTGAATTTAGGGTTAGGTTTCCGCCGAAACCATCTCGTACCCACCAAGTTGTGGAACTCGGTACCACCAACTCGGCTCAGGCCATTGCACATGTGATTCTCGGTCTGACCGAGAATTGCAAATTGGTGTGACCGAGTTCAGGACTTTGTGAAACCCTAGCAGTCTCGGTGCCACCGAACTGTGACTCGGTCTGACCGAGTTCACTAGTCTAGGTTCCAACAGCTGCTTCGATATCACCGAGTTTACAAATCGGTTGATCCAAAATGCTTTCTGTGGAAAACTAAAACTAAGTTTTTGACTCATTCTTTTGCAAAAACCTCTGTATTTTGTGATGCTCATCCACTCTACCTCATCTATAATCTATTCACTAGGTCTGCTGTCAGTGTTTGCAATATGTCTGATTAGAGTGACAGCCAGAACAAGTCAAAGGAGCAGGTTCACTTGAGTGAGGGAACCCCAAGCAACTTACCCAAAGCTGCCACCAGGGCCAGAAAGAAGAAAACTTCTGAATATGAGGATGAAGACTATGTGGCAGTTGAGGATGAGGTCACTTCCAAGAAGAAAGTGGTTAAGAAGGAATACAGGACTACTGCAGCCACTAAGCCTGGTATGAAAACCAAAGTGCCTGCAAAGAGAATTCCCATGTCTAAAGCCAGAGCCTCTACTCAAGTACCTTTGGAATCTGAACCCAAAGAGGGTGCTGCAGAAGGAAATAAGAGGAAACAAAGGGTCAAAAAGACCACTGCCAGAGTGCTTGGGAGATATTCAATCATGAGAGATTCAGAAGAGGAAGAGGAAGAAGATGCTGCACCAGCACCCAAAGCTCAAAAGCTTATGGGAGATGCTATAAGGGCAGGGGCTATTCCATCTAAGCCTAAGACTGCTCCTAAGGCTGCTGCTCTAGCTCCAAAGCCAAAACCAAAGAGGAGCACCAGGAACATCCTTGCCGAGGAGAAGAACAAGGCCCCAGTGCCTGAAGCTGAAATGGAAGAAGAAGATGATGAGTCACATGTCTTGAGGAAGTTGAAGCCAAAAATTCCAGATCACAATGATGCTCATCCATTAGCTGAAAACATGAAGATAAGAAAGGACTCAGGATTGAGGCTATGGAGAGAGTCTGATCCATATGCCACCAGGAGAAGGACTGCTGTGGACTATAGGTTCCATACAAAGGAACAGCGGGACTTCTATGAGACCATTTTGCTTGACAAGAAGCCCATAGTGTGTGACATGAGATGGGTCGACTGGGAGTACATCAGGGAGAATGATGAACACTATCCAGGAGTATATGATAGTTTCAAGGCTTGTGGAGTCGATGAGTTTGTGGCTCAGAAACTCACAAAATGGAATGACGAGATCATCATGCAGTTCTACTCCACAGCTCACTTCTACCCAGATGGAAGGATTGTATGGATGTCTGAAGGTACTAGGTACCAGTCCACGGTTGCTGAATGGGCGAAATTGATCAATGCTCCAAAAGAGAGTGAAGATGACTTGGATGTCTATGCCAAGAAGAAGAAGGATCACAACACCATGGCACACATGTACAAGGAGATCCCAGATGCTGCTCTTGAGACACACAAGTTTGGATCTGTACATTACCTTCTGTCAGGCTTGCCAACAATCAACTGGATCCTCAGGCACACTCTCTTGCCAAAGTCAGGAGATCACAAGATGATCAAAGGCCATGCAATCAACTTCCTGCACATTTTTGATGTTCCATAAAAGTTCAAGGTCATGAGTCTTATAATTGAAACTATCAAGAGGACAGCTGCTGACCAAAAGAGGAGTTGTGGGTATGCCCCACAGATCCAGGAGCTGATTAACTCCAAGATGGGCACATATCTGCTGGACAAGGAGCACCTACCCATATACCTAGAATTTGAGGACAACACTGTGGTGATGGATGAAAATGAACCATCTTCTGTGCACGCACAAGCCAAGAAGGAGAAGGCAAAGGCTGAAAAGGCTGCTAGGATAACAACTACTGAAGAAGCATCTTAGTATCTTCTGAAGAGCAAGCAAGATCAGCTTGGCTACTTGATTGCCTCCACTCTGAGGATTGAGAAGGGACTAGCCACCCTGACTCAAAACCAGGAGAGCCTGGAAAGGATCTTGGAGCAAAAGTTCTATGACTTGGATGTGAAGGTAACTGAGATCCAGTCTGTTGTGGAGCAACTTCAGGATGATATGCAGGAGAGGAAGGGCAAGACAACCACTTATGCATTTGCCAGAGTGCCTAGAGCTCAGAGGTCTGCTGCAGTGCCAATTCCAGACATTAGAGACACTTCATCTGCACCAGCTACAGCTTTAGTGCCACCAGCTCCAGCACCTACTCCATCTGCTCTACCTACTTTGACTGAAGCCTTCGTTCTTGGAGTTATCCGGACACCACCACCTGAAGACCAAGCCTGAGAGACGATTTAGTGCTATGCATTTTCTAGGCTTTTTGGTAACTTGTTGCCAAAGGGGGAGAAAAATGTATAGATCATAGGCTTCGAGAGAGAGCGTTGCTTTTTATTCTCTCTTGCTTTGGTGGTTGAACTTTATTTGCTTGTTTGAGATATACTTTCTGTCTGCATGATACTTGGATGATCATGTGTGTTTGATCATATGCTACATTAATGCTTGTTGGATGACATTATCTTTTTATCCCTATATGATCATTCACTTTGCTTGGTGATGAGTGCATGTATTTAATTATTATCATTTTGAGCGCTCCACCAAGATGTATGTGACATGGAAGAGTAACCCATGAGCCTAACGCTTTGTGCATTTCTAGTCCAAAGAAAATCATAAACTATGCACAAATTTAGGGGGAGCTCTTGCTTTTCACATACTTCTCAAAGTGACAATGTTTTTCACTCTTATTATCATTTGTCGAAGCTTTGATCTATATGTTGTCATCAATTACCAAAAAGGGGGACATTGAAAGTGCAACTATCCCTAGGTGGTTTTCGTAATTCCTAACAACATATAGCTCATTGAGCTAATGCTATTCCAAGATTAATATTTCAGGAAAAGCTCATTGAATGGCATGGCATGGATGAGGAAAGTGGACCCCTCAAAATACTAAGGACAAAAAGATTGGCTCAAGCTCAAAGCTCAAGACTCTACATTTTATATTTTAGTGATCCAAGATCACATTGAGTCTATAGGAAAAGCCAATACTATCAAGGAGGGATGAGGTGTTGCTTGATAAGGTTCTTGCTTCATAGTGGTTAGTGATATGCTCCAAAACCCTCAACTACCTTCCCACATCCACATATGACCTAAACCAGAAGTCAAACTCGGCCCCACCGATTCTTTCTATCCGGCGCCACCGAGTTCAGATGTCATAGCCACTGCGACAAACCCTAGGCAAATCGGTCTTACCGATAGGGATCTCGGTCACACTGAGATGGGGTTGTAATCTCTCTGTTTCCCTTCGTAATGTTTCGGTCCTACTGAGATGAGCGATCGGTCCCATCGAGATTGTAATGTAAACTCTCTGTTTCCCTTTTGTAACATTTCGGTCCCACCGAAATGAGCGATCGGTCCCACCGAGTTTACCTGACCAACTCTCTTGTTAGCTTGTTACCAAAATCAGTCCCACCGAGTTTGTGTAATCGGTCACACCGAGATTACGTTATGCCCTAACCCTAACCATATCGGTCCTACCGAGTTGCATCTCAGTCCCACCGAAAATCCTAATGGTCACTAGGTTTGCTAAATCGGTCCGACCGAGTTTTTCAATTCGGTCTCACCGAGATTGGTAAATTGTGTGTAACGGTTAGTTTTTGTGTGGAGGCTATATATACCCCTCCACCCACTCTTCATTCGTGGAGAGAGCCATCAGAGCATACCTACACTTCCAATACACATTTTCTGAGAGAGAACCACCTACTCATGTGTTGAGGCCAAGATATTCCATTCCCACCATATGGATCTTGATCTCTAGCCTTCCCCAAGTTGCTTTCCACTCAAATCTTCTTTCCACCAAATCCAAATCCTCTGAGAGAGGGTTGAGTGTTGGGGAGACTATCATTTGAAGCACAAGAACAAGGAGTTCATCATCAACACACCATTTGTTACTTCTTGGAGAGTGGTGTCTCCTAGATTGGCTAGGTGTCACTTGGGAGCCTCCGATAAAGATTGTGGAGTTGAACCAAGGAGTTTGTAAGGGCAAGGAGATCGCCCACTTCATGGAGATCTACCGCTAGTGAGGCAAGTCCTTCGTGGGCGATGGCCATGATGGGATAGACAAGGTTGCTTCTTCGTGGACCCTTCGTGGTTGGAGCCCTCCGTGGACTCGCGCAACCGTTACCCTCCGTGGGTTGAAGTCTCCATCAACGTGGATGTACGATAGCACCACCTATCGGAACCACGACAAAAACATCCGTGTCTCCAATTGCGTTTGAATTCTCCAAACCCTTCCCTTTACTTTCTTGCAAGTTGCATGCTTTACTTTTCACTGCTCATAGACTCTTTGCATGCTTGCTTGAATTGTGTTAAGATTGCTTGACTTGTGCTAAGATAGCTAAAATTTGCCAAAGGCTAAAATTGGGAAAAGGATAGATTTTTAATTGGTCAAGTAGTCTAATCACCCCCCCCCCTCTAGACATACTTTCAATCCTACACTATGTCCTGCTTGATTGATATTGATGGGTATGAGTATTACAAGAGTTGATCTACCACGAGATCGTAATGGCTAAACCCTAGACATCTAGCACGTATGACTAAGGTATTGACTATATCCTCTCCGGACTACACCCTTCGGTTTATATTGACACCGGTGGGATCTAGGGTTACATAGAGTCGGTTACATAAGAGGGAATCTCCATAGTTGTTCTCCAAGCTTGCCTTCCACGTCAAGGAGAGTCCCATCCGGACACGGGTACAATATTCAGTCTTCATATCCTCACAGCCCATCAGTCCGACCCATAGATAACAGGCCGGACACCCGAGGACCCCTTAGTCCAGGACCCCCTCAGTAGCCCATAAAGCTGGCTTCAATGACAAGGTATTCGGCGCGTAGTGTTATCTTCGGCATTGCAAGGCGGGTTCCTCCTTCCGAACTCCCGAATAGTCTCCAGATGAATTGATCGTGTCTGGGCCTGTAACACACTATGCACACAACGGCAGAGAGAATATAATAACACATGAGTCCACTCTGTTGACAATTCTAGTAATGTGACGTCACGCCTGTCCGATCATAATTTTGAACCGTTTTTCGCCCCACGTTTCGAGACGCATTTGTCATTGGCACGTCTTGTCAAAGCAGAGATAGTGTCCCCTTACTACGGGATTCTCATCAATATGAGCGTGGGTAACCCAACCGTCCTGCAAGAAAGAATCCTTAGGAATAGGCAGGTTCTTAGGCTTAGGAGGAGGCGTTCAATACCGGAGGCCTTTATAAAGGAACCAAGGGCCGTCTTTTTTACGCCCTACTTCTCCTTGGCCTTCCCAACCCCGAGTTCCAGCACCCAAGGTTTAACTCCATTGCTCTCAGCCTTCTCATCATGTCTGGATCCAGCTCCCAAGGCCGATGGGTGGCTTCCTCTATTACAGAGGAGGATATCGCAAAGCTTCGAGCAACCGGATATCTGACAGCAGAGATCCACCACTGGCTTCCTACTCAAGAACAAGTTATTCCGACCCCCAGATCTGGTGAGAGGGTTGTGTTCATCCCCCACTTCCTCTGGGGGTTAGGGTTTGCTCTTCACCCCTTTGTCCAGGGGCTAACATTTTATTACGGACTGGATTTTCATGACCTTCCCCTGGACTCGATTCTCCATCTCTCGACGCTTATCATTATATGCGAGGCCTTCCTTCAAATCCCCCCACACTTCGGCTTATGGCTCAAGACCTTTAGTGTGAAACCGAGGATAGTCGACGGGGAACAGGCGGAGTGCGGCGGTGCTACCATCAGCCAACTCGCCAACACTCCCTGGCCAAAAGGTTCTTTTACCGAGACTTCCAACTACTGGCATCAGGTGTGGTTTTACATTATAGAGCCTCGCAGTACTAAGTGGGTTGTGCACCCACCTTTTGTCCTGGCCCACCGTCACAGCTTGCATCATGGGTCAACAAGGGGATGGACTAGGGATCGGTTCATGAAGTGCGGACTTTGTAGAGCCGCATCCGAACCCTCCTCGAGAGAGGCATCGATCTTGTCGGCGTGATCCAAGTGATGTTAGTTCGCCGAATCCTGACCTGCCAGCGCAGGTCTCGCCGCATGTGGTAGTTCAATCCAGAAGGCCCACGAACCCTCCAACACCTTTTCGGCACCACACACGAAGGGATACGGAAGTTATTTTTCGGGAAGCGGAAACATTGACCAGACACTGCCGAGGACGCCAGCCGTAACTGCAATCGTCCGGATACTCCGGTAAGCACTTGGCTTTCGAATAGTTTTGTAGTTATGCATATTGCAATATGGTACTGAATAAGCTATCTTCTTCCAGGGCTGGATAAAGAAAGCAAAACTGATTATGTGTTCGGCCCCTCTGCCCAAGGGCCTAGCGAATCATGTTCTAACACGGATGCTGGCCCCGGCACCATACCAGATGCCTGCGAAGGAGGGCGAGGCGGAGAGTGAGAAGACCAAAGACGGCCCCAATTCCCAAGGAATACCGGACTTTGTGTCTGCAGAAATCAAAATCCCCTTATCCGAAGACAAAAGAGAAGGGGGAGCGCCGTCTCCTTCCCTCCTAGGGGGAAGAGGGCCACCTCCGAAGATTGGGAGGAGCGAGCTCCTAAGCGAGGTAAAATGCCTTTGGAGGGCGGCTCGGACCTGGAGGGCGTCAAAGCGCAGTCTCGTGACAAAGACAAGTCTCCGGCCAAATCGTAAGTGAACACGGCTGCTTTAAACATATCCCATTCTTTTCTTATGATGTCTGGAATATATATTTGTTTGCAGCTCAGCACGTAGTCCCCTTCCACAATCCTCTTCCTTGGGGGACCTTCTCCCGGAGATGATGGAAAGCAAGACGCCCCCGCCGAACTCTCCGTCCAATAGGGCAGACGACTTTGAAGTGTCATCGCGGAGGGTCTCCCCCGACCGTCAAGTGGTGCAAAGGACGATGGAGATGTAACACGAAGGTGAATCTTCGGCGGCCTGGGGGACAACAATGAAGACCCCGAACAATCCGGAATGCAGCCGAATACAAATAAACGAACCCCTTCGAAGGGTGACCGTACTCCTGCGGCTGCCTCTGGAGACCCAGAGGCGCCGAATATCTTGACGAACATGATGCGGCAGGCGTCCGTTTCAGAGGAACATCATACCTTGATGGGTATGGTGGTTGAAAAGGTCCTATCTGCGAAGCGCGGATTGAATGAGGCCTTTGCGAGCCTGCTGAGAGGCTTCAAGGTTTGTAATGTAATATGTGCAATTGTGCTTTATTCAGAAAATACACCTGTGTATAGACAGTAGCCCCTGAGACTCAGGTTGGCTTCCCATGGGAGGCGAACGAAGGATCAAGAAGAAATTTTGGAGGACTAATCTGATTAACTTTGAACACAGGCTGCCTCCCCCTGGCTACTTCCCAGACTTCGGATATTGCCGAGCTGCAACGGAAGCTTGATGTGGCCGGGGATGACATTACGTTGATCAATATGCGTCTTGATGAGCCGCAAGGTATGTATTCGGAGTAGTCTCTGTACGTACATTTTTGTGATATAAGCATGACGTTGAAAGCTGTACCTGGCTGCAGATGGTGCTGCCGCCGTTGAAATTCTTCGGGCGGAGCTAACCCGGGCTAAGGAGCAGGCCCGGTGTAGTAATGTGGCTGCCAAGAAGGCATCGGCTGAGTTAGAAGCCGAACGAGCTGCTCGGCGTCAAGACGAGGAGAAGATATCCATGATGGCGCTCGAGCTAAAAAGTGTTGCCAGCTGCAGTGAGCTTCTTGAGAAGGAGAAGGAAGCCAAAACGGCTGAAATTGAAAAGGCCTTACAAGAAGCAAGAGAAGCATGGTCTGAATCCAGAGTGGCCCGTGAGGAGATCTCGCAAGCTGGGGAGATTGCGGCTGGTAAGCCATTTTTTGCTACAGGCAAAGTTCGGCGATCCGAACTATGCTCAGCTTAACCAATTGTGGAGTTCTCTGAACGTGTTTTTAGACTTGCCAAAGAGTTCTTCCGATGCGGCACAGTACTATCAGGCACGAGAGGGGTATGCAATAGAGAAGCTTTTCTGGTCACAATTCGGTGCCTCGAAGCACCCCCTGTTGCTGACTGAGCAGATGTCCCAGTGGGCCGAGCTTCATTGGATATCCGGTGCTGCTATGAAGAACGTCATAGTCCGGTTATGGCCAACCGAGCCTGTTCCAAACAGTTGCTTTGGCTTGGTGCAGCGGCTTGTTGACGCTGTGCCACGTATCGATGCTGTGAAGCGATCGGTGTGCATTGAAGGTGCACGGATGGCTTTTGCGCGAGTCAAGACATTCTGGGGGAATATGAAGGCCATCGACGTTGCGGTGAAGAGTCCACTCAAGGGCAAGGACCGTCACAAACCGGAACATTATTTTGAAGACGTCCTAGTAGTCGCCCGCTTGATAGACGGTCAATGCTCGAAAGACATAATGTTCGAATGAGGTGTATAAGAATTGCACGAGACAATTTTATAGTGAATCTATCCATGTATTTTGTTCAAAAGCTTGTGTTCCTCCTGTGCGGCCGTTTTAATATAATCTGAAAGATTTCCAGTCGCCGGCTTCAGCCCCCTTGTAGGAAGTACAGGGGTGTTCGAAGAAGCATCTGATCACTCTTGACCCAATGTCTTGGTCCGTGAAGGAGGTGTCAATGCGGCGAACAAGGCAACCAGACTATAGGGCGTTAACACTTTCACTTAGCGATAGGAGTTTTATGGTGGGTCTACGACATAGCCCCTAGTATGTATGCGGCTTATTCATATGATGCATTTACATAATTTACCGGAAAAGAGGTCCTTCGTGTGACATGGAGGAATCGCTAGAGACTCCGATAAGTCATCGAGTGGTTGACCAGCTCTCGCCGCATCATGATAGTCAGTTTTCGGCTTTCTCTACTGAGGTGCGCCACCAGGTGAACCGGTAGCACAATCGCAGTAGTTCTCCCTTTACTACCCTAGCCGATAGAGCGGAACATAGGATAGCAAGCACAGGAGCCGGGCAACCCAACTATTGGCCCAAGACATGATTCGGAGCTGATGCATATAAGGCCAAACTCGCGATGCCGAAGTACGTTGTGAAAGTTGTTCGGACTTTGTTGGCAACTCATTTGTTCCTGTACTGAGCCCCTAGCAAGTAAGCCGGGGTATATTTGTGAAACAACCATGGGAGGCGTATTCATTTGTGGAAAGACGCGGGTAATTAATTCGGATAGTGTTAACTCGGACCTGAGGGATATGCCAATGTGTAATTGATATATATATATATATATGTATATATGCCATGACCCCGGTCATTTGATATGCCCTTGGTTGAAGGCAGAGGAAAAAAGGCATGTTACAGGCTCTAAAAAAAGATTGCGGTCAACAAAAGTTAATTTTGGACCTCCTGTCGCACGTCTGCACCACCTGTCCTCAGCGGGGGGAATCCTTGAAGGAAGTAGCCCCGTGGGTGAGTGTATGGATCCAAACTCCGATGAGTCGGTCTTAGGTGTTTCTTCCTTGCACTACCTGTTTTTAAGAAGTATTGAAGAATGCAAAAAGAAGCAAAGTATATAAAAAATGTTACCAGAGTGTTTGCAGACTTATCCGTATTGTGCTTCCGCCGATGCCCATGGTATTTTAAGTGTGTAGTTATGTATGTGCGGTACAGCTTTATCGTGTACATGAGATGGGTGGCGGAAGCTGAACTGCTATTTCTATTCCGGATTTGATTGATCTTCAGGGGGAAATTGCTTCTGGCCCTCTGCATTTAGCTGGTGAACCATTCCGTTGTCCCTATTGCCTGGCGGCCCCCTTCCCTTGTGTTCAGTATTGAGCTTGCCGGCCTGCTTGAGGACCCAACTTCTTCTGTTGGTATGATTAGCTGGTTTATTGGGGTGGCCCTGAATCTGGCAGGGTCGGTCTAGTATCCTGTATAGGTTGGATGGTCCGTCTCTGTTCGCTTGAATGGTTTTTTCCATTGACCGGGCTTGGGATTGCTGAATCCGGCGTTAACCGCTGTGTCGTGTGATCTTTGATTATCATGGCGACTATTGTATTTGCTTCGTCTTGGCTTGCCATTGCCATCTCGGATTTCGGAAGTGCCCGAGTCGCTGGCGCTATTGCTTCTTCGAGCTAGCCAGCTGTCTTCTCCCGCGCAAAAATTGGTCATTAGAGCGGTAAGGGCTGTCATGGATCTAGGTCCTTCTTGACCGAGGAGGCGTGCAAGCCATTCATCCCGGACACTGTGTTTGAAGGCCGCAAGGGCTTCCGCGTCCAGACAGTCGACGATTTGGTTCTTTTTAACTAAGAAACTTTGTGATGCCCCGAGACTGATGTGCCAGGTGTCTTCCAGTTATTCATTGTTGTTGCCTTGTCATTTGCTTGCGTGTCGCATCTTGCCATGTCATCATGTGCATTGCATCATCATGTTTTCAAAACTTGCATCCGTTCGGGTCCCCCCGTTCTCTCCGCTGTCCGTTCTGAGTCCAACCACACTCGCACGCGCCCGCGGCATGTCCGAAATATTATTTTATAAGTGGCCAGAAAATGTTCTCGGAATGGGTTGGCGTGCTGTCTTATTTTAGTGTAGGTAGACCGCCTGTCAAATTTCATCGCGTTCGGAGTCCATTTGATGCCCCAACGGATAACTATAGCGACAATATAGTCGGTCAAACGTCAGACGTTTTCGGTCTCCGGAAATAGACACCGGGCCTCTCTCTCTCTCTCTCTCTCTCTCTCTCTCTCTTCTCTCCTCTCAGCCCGAGGCCTTCTGCATAGCCCACAAGCTCCAACCTACCCCTCCTCGCGTCCGGAGCCGTCGGATCGCGATCAGAGGCTCCGAAAACCCCCCTAAACCCCCTAACCCTAGAACCTGCCCTATATAAACCACCTCCCCTTCCATTTTTGGGCAGCTACCTACCCCTCCTCCTAAAATTCCGCACCCTAATCATTAGCCGCCGCCTCCACCTCGTTTTCCGGCGCCAGCCACCACCATCTCGCCACATGGCGTGCCGCCGTTGGCTGAGCCGTCGCCAGCCGCCTCGACTGTCCAATCCCGCTAGGCAACGCGTCCCTCTTGGCTCCCCGCGCCACCTGGCCCGCCCAGGCCCGGGGCAAGCCCACCGGGTAAGAACATTGACTGAAAAGAACAAAGAGACTTTACATGAATAAAATGGATATTTGATTAAGAAATCTTAGTCCTCGAAGAAAAAGGGGTGGGTGGGTGGGAAAACAAGGAAACTTGGAGACAGATGAAACGAACAACATTGGGAAAATCGAGAGGTGATCTTGCGGATGTTGAGATGATCGGATCCACCTGAAGAGAAACATGCCGGTTGAAAAGGATTGACATGACAATCTTGATTATCATAAAGGATTAGTATTCACATAGAAATATGAGAACACCTCTTAAGAAAGGTATGGAATCAACACTTGACATTGAAGCAACTCGAATACCACAACTCAAAACAAAACAAAGGATTGGCTTGCAGAATAAGCCGGAACAAACATATGATAGACCCCATATCATACCATGTGTCTGTCGGAAAGATGTTCTAGGAGCTACTTGAATTCCCACTTATAAACTCCCGAAACTTTCTGGTTATGCAATCAGGTGTTGGGGATATAGGGGAAGCATAATATCTCACCCAAAACTAACAAATCCTACATCCAGCTATATCCATCCTTCAGCACATAACCAAGAAACCTTTGGAAATCATTTACCTCAACCTTCGAAAAGAATCTGTTATACGAGTTATGGCAATACTCCCGAAGTCCCGCCGCAGTACTGGGTGGCGTCGAGGTTATCTCACCAACAACTGCATACAAGAGATTTTCAATGTCGGCGAACTTAGGTATTCCAGAACTGCAATGATAAAATTGTGACGACAACACCTCGGAGCTCAACTCCCCGGGACACTGCCACAACCCCTAAATGTCAAGAGGCACCAAGAACAATGTTCTCGTCACAAAACCATCGGACGATTCCAAGATACCCGTGTGATCCTAAAAAACTTTCGTGAAATTTGAGGAGAGAAGAGTCAAAATTTCTACATTAGGAGGCCTCACCAGAGCGACGAAGGGACTGAGGAGTAAAAAGAATCCTACTCTCCAATATATATAATCCTAAGACTCAAAACATTTTCTTCTAGACTCAACAACGTCAGCGATTCGATCAAGCAGGGGGCTCCTAAGTCGGGGAAGGCTTTGATACGAACTTGTAACACCCACGATGCGGCTATATCTCCCACAAGTCGGGGCACGACTTAGAGGCATAACCGCATGGTAGGCATGTCACCAGAGGGGTAATCTTTACAAATCCCATGTACTGAATAAGAAAGGGATAAAGAGTTGGCTTACAATCGCCACTTCACACAATACATAGATATATCATACATCATCCAGAATACAATCAAGGTCCGACTACGGAACCAAAATAAAGAAAGACCACCCCAAATGCTAGATCCCCGATCGACCCAATTGGTCTCCTCTACTGATCATCCGGAAAAGTAACAAAACAACGATCAAGGACTTCACCAAGCTCCCACTTGAGCTGGGTTGTGTCACCTGCACTGACATCATTGGCACCTGCAACTGTTTGGAAGTATCTGTGAGTCACAAGGACTCAGCACTCGCACACCCACGAGATCAAGACTATTTAAGCTTATGGGTAGGAAAAGGTAGTGAGGTGGATCTGCAGCACTAAGCATATATGGTGGCTAACATACGCAAATAAGAGCGAGAAGAGAAGCAACGCATGGTCGTGAACTAGAAGTGATCAAGAAGTGATCCTGAAACTACTTACGTCCAAGCATAACACCAGAACCGTGTTCACTTCCTGGACCCCGCCGAGAAGAGACCATCATGGCTACACACGCAGTTGATTCATTTTAATTAAGTTAAATGTCAAGTTTTCTACAACCGGATATTAACAAATTCCCATCTGCAGATAACCGCGGGCAAGGCTTTCGAAAGTTCAAAACCCTGCAGGGGTGTCCCAACTTAGCCCATCACAAGCTCTCACGGTCAACGAAGGATATTCCTTCTCCCGGGAAGACCCGATCAGTCTCGGAATCCCAGTTACAAGACATTTCGACAATGGTAAAACAAGACTGGCAAGACCGCCTGATGCGCCGACATCCCGATAGGAGCTGCACATACCTTGTTCTCAGGGCAACACCGGATTGTCCAAGATTCCGGTAGGCCAACCCAGAGTTGCCCCTGGTGGCCACCGGTGGCTGACAGGTTCGGACCAGCACTTAGACAAGCACTGGCCCGGGGGGTTAAAATAAAGATGACCCTTGAGTCTGCAGAACCGAAGGGAAGGTAATAGGTTGTTAGGCAAATGCAAAACCAAGGTTGGGCCTTGCTAGAGGAGTTTTATTAAAAGCAAACTGTCAAGGGGTTCCCATAACACCCAACCTCGTAAGGAACGCAAAATCAAGGAACATAACACCGGTATGATGGAAACTAGGGCGGCAAGAGTGGAACAAAACATCAGGAATAAGGCCGAGCCTTCCACCCTTTACCAAGTATATAGATGCATTAAAGTAAATAAGAGATAATAATGATATCCCAACAATATCCATGTTCCAACATGGAACGAACTTCATCTTCACCTGCAACTAGCAACGCTATAAGAGGGGCTGAGCAAAAGCGGTACCATAGACAAACAACGGTTTGCTAGGAAAGGTGGGTTAGAGGCTTGCCATGGCAATATGGGAGGCATGATAAAGCAACTGGTAGGTATCACAGCATAGCTATAGAGCGAACAACTAGCAAGCAAAGATAGAAGTGACTTCGAGGGTATGGTCATCTTGCCTGAGATCCCGCAAGGAAGAAGAACGAGTCCATGAAGAAGACAAACGGACGAAGTCGAACGAATCCTCACAAACGCAACGTTATCGGAACTAACTCGAAGAAGCAACACCGGAAAGAAGCAAACAATCATGGTAAACAACCATCACATAATCATGGCATGATGCACAACTAAGTATGATGCATGTCTGGTTCAATGAGGCATGGCATGGCAAACTGCACAAACAATACTACAAATTAAGTGGAGCTCAATATGCAACGAGTTGCATATTGACGAAACACCACATGACTTATTTAGTTCGATCTCGTTTAGGTACCCAACAATATTAAATGTTGATTAACATGGCAAGAGGTGAAGAATATGAAAACTACCTATCTAGACAAGTTTAAATGAGGCCGGAACAACAAGCAACAAGTCTGGAAAAATCCTCATGTGCAAAATATGGATTTGGTACTGTTCTGCCCTATACACAATTTTAGGGTTATTAAACATGCAAAGTAAAGCCACCATGATAAACTATGCATTTTTCTACCCCATTTACATATAAAGTTTATTAAGTTTGGAGCTACGGTTATTAAGTTATGAATTCAAGCATTTTAACATGGCATTTGAACAAATTTAAACAAACAGCAATTTAAACATTTTTAACATGCATGAAAGTTGGATATTACGAATCTACACAAAATTCTAAGAATTTTTCATATAAGGTTTGTTTAATTTGGATGCATGGTTTGAGAGTTATTAAATGAATGAAGTATGAGGGCTTTTCTGCAAAACTAGCAATTCGGGATAAATAGCTAAAATCACAGACATGAAAAAAAAACACTACATGGGCCAAAACTAAGCTCTAATTGGCTGCACAGGGCAAGGCGAAGCATGGCAGAAATACGCACGTGGCGCGGGATAGGTGACGGCGCTCACTTTGGGCCCAGAGGCCGGCTGGGTGGTGGAGACGAACCGGGCAGGGTTCACGCGGACCAGGGCGAGGTTGGACCGGGATGGTTCTCGGGAAAACCGGCCGGTTTTCCTGGGTCTTGGCGGTCCAGGATGGGTTGGAGGCGAACCGGCTAGGTCAACGGCAGCGAGACATGTTCGTTCGTCTCTAGGATGAGGCCGATGCAGAGGTTGGGCATGGCGTCGGCAGGACTTGGCACGGACAACGGCAAGGAGGGCGGAGGCCGCCGGGAACGGAGCAGATCAGCGCGATGCTGGATGGATCCGGCGAAGAACAGCCAGATCTGATGGGATGCGGAGCTTGGCGACCCAAGGTGCCGAGCTCCAGTCTTCGGGCGCCCATGGCGGAACTGCAGGGGGGAGAGAGCTATGAGGTCGGAAGGAGAGAGAAGGAGAGGGCGACGGGGAGGCGGCGACCTGGCAGAGGCGGAGGAGGTCGACGGTGGGCGTGCTCCGGGGGCCTTGGTCGCCGGCGGCGGACGGCGGGGCGTGAGGGAGAGGAGATCGAGGCTCTCCCGATCTGGATCGAAGGCGGCGGCACGTGGGGTCGGGGATGGGCCCCGATGGGCTCCGCGGGCTTGCCCCGGGCCTGGGCGGGCCACAGCGGCGCGGGGAGCAAGGAGGGACGCGTGGCCTAGCGGGATTGGATAGGGGAGGTGGCTGGCGACGGCTCGGCCAACGGCGGCGCGCCATGTGGCGAGATGGTGGTGGCTAGCGCCGAAAACAAGGTGGAGGCGGCGGCTGATGATTAGGGCGCGGAATTTTAGGAGGAAGGGTAGGTAGCTGCCCAAAAATGGAAGGGGACGTGGTTTATATAGGGCAGGTTCTAGGGTTAGGGGGTTTAGGGGGGTTTTCGGAGCCTCCGATCGCGATCCAACGACTCCGGACGCGAGGAGGGGTAGGTTGGGGATTGTGGGCTGTGCAGAAGGCCTCGGGGTGAGAGGAGAGAAGAGAGAGAGAGAGGCCCCACGTCTGTTTCTGGAGACCTAAAACGTCCAATGTTTGACCTCCTCCGCCTCTGCCAGGTCACCGCCTCCCCGTCGCCCTCTCCTTCTCTTTCCTTCCGACCTCACAGCTCTCTCTCCCTCCCCCTGCAGTTCCGCCATGGGCGCCCGAAGACTGGAGCTCGGCGCCTTGGGTCGCCAAGCTCCACATCCCATCAGATCTGGCCGTTCTTCGTCGGATCCATCCAGCCTCGCGCCGATCTGCTTCGTTCCCGGCGGCCTCCGCCCTCCTTGCCGTCGTCCGTGCCAAGTCCTGCCGGCGCCATGCCCAACCTCTGCATCGGCCTCATCCTAGAGACGAACGAACTTGTCTCGCTGCCGTTGACCGAGCCGGTTCGCCTGCAACCCATCCTGGACCGCCAAGACCTGGGCAAACCGGCCGATTTTCCCGAGAACCACCCCGGTCCAACCTCGCCCCGGTCCGCGTGAACCCTGCCCGGTTTGTCTCCACCACCCAGCCGGCCTCTAGGCCCAAAGTGAGCGTCGTCACCTATCCCGCGCCCCATGCGTATTTCTACCATGCTTCGCCTTGCCCTATGCAGCCTGTTAGTGCTCAGTTTTGGCCCATGTAGTGTTTTTTTTTTCATGTCTGTGATTTTAGCTATTTATCCCGAATTGCCAGTTTTGCAGAAAAGCCCTCATACTTCATTCATTTAATAACTCTCAAACCGTGCATCCAAATTAAACAAACATTATATGAAGAATGCTTAGAATTTTGTGTAGATTCATAATATCCAACTTTCATGCATGTTAAAAATGTTTAAATTGTTGTTTATTTAAATTTGTTCAAATGCCATGTTAAAATGCTTTAATTCATAACTTTATAACCGTAGCTCCAAACTTAATAAACTTTATATGTAAATGGGGTAGAAAAATGCATAGTTTATCATGCTGGCTTTACTTTGCATGTTTAATAACTCTAGAATTGTGTATAGGGTAGAACAGTACCAAATCCATATTTTGCACATGAGGATTTTTCCGGACTTGTTGCTTGTTGTTCCGGCCTCATTTAAACTTGTCTAGATAGGTAGTTTTCATATGCTTCACCTCGTGCCATGTTAATCAACATTTAATATTGTTGGGTACATAAACGAGATCGAACTAAATAAGTCATGTGGTGTTTCTTCAATATGCAACTCGTTGCATATTGAGCTCCACTTAATTTGTAGTATTGTTTGTGCACTTTGCCATGCCATGCCTCATTAAACTGGACATGCATCATACTTGGTTGTGCATCATGCCATGATTATGTGATGGTTGTTTACTATGATTGTTTGCTTCTTTCCGGTGTTGCTTCTTCGGGTTAGTTCTGATAATGTCGCGCTTGTGAGGATTCATTCGACTTCGTCTGTTTGTCTTCTTCATGGACTCGTTCTTCTTCCTTGCGAGATCTCAGGCAAGATGACCATACCCTCGAAATCACTTCTATATTTGCTTGCTAGTTGTTTGCTCTATTGCTATGCTGCGATACCTACCACTTGCTTTATCATTCCTCCCATATTGCCATGTCAAGCCTCTAATCCACCTTTCCTAGCAAACCGTTGTTTGGCTATGTTACCGCTTTTGCTCAGCCCCTCTTATAGCGTCGCTAGTTGCAGGTGAAGATGAAGTTCATTCCATGTTGGAACATGGATATTGTTGGGATATCATTATTATCTCTTATTTAATTTAATGCATCTATATACTTGGTAAAGGGTGGAAGGCTCGGCCTTATGCCTGGTGTTTTGTTCCACTCTTGCTGCCCTAGTTTCCGTCATACCGGTGTTATGTTCCTTAATTTTTGTGTTCCTTACGCGGTTGGGTGTTATGGGAACCCCTTGACAGTTCGCTTTGAATAAAATTCCTCCAGCAAGGCCCAACCTTGGTTTTAAATTTGCCTATCAACCTATTACCTTCCCTTGGGTTCTGCAGACTCAAGGGTCATCTTTATTTTAACCCCCCCCCCCGGGCCAGTGCTTGTCGATGTGTTGGTCCGAACCTGTCAGCCGCCGGTGGCTACCAGGGGCAAATCTGGGTTGGCCTACCGGAATCTTGGACAATCCGATGTTGCCCTGAGAACGAGATATGTGCAGCTCCTATCGGGATGTCGGCACATCGGGCAGTCTTGCTGGTCTTGTTTTACCATTGTCGAAATATCTGGTAATCGGGATTCGGAGACTGATTGGGTCTTCCCGGGAGAAGGAATATCCTTCATTGACCGTGAGAGCTTGTGATGGGCTAAGTTGGGACACCCCATGCAGGGTTTTGAAATTTCGAAAGTCGTGCCCGTGGTTATGGGAAGATGGGAATTTGTTAATATCCGGTTGTAGAAAACTTGACACTTAACTTAATTAAAATGAATCAACCGCGTGTGTAGCCGTGATGGTCTCTTCTTGGCGGGGTCCGGGAAGTGAACACGGTTCTGGTGTTATGCTTGGATGTAAGTAGTTTCAGGATCACTTCTTGATCACTTATAGTTCTCGACCGTGTGTTGCTTCTCTTCTCGCTCTTATTTGCGTATGTTAGCCACCATATATGCTTAGTGCTGCAGCTCCACCTCACTACCTTTTCCTACCCATAAGCTTAAATAGTCTTGATCTCGCAGGTGTGAGATTGCCGAGTCATCGTGACTCACAGATACTTCCAAACAATTGCGGGTGCCAATGATGTGAGTGCAGGTGACGCAACCCAGCTCAAGTGGGAGCTCGGTGAAGTCCTTGATCGTTGTTTTGTTTCTTTTCCAGATGATCAGTAGAGGAGCCCAGTTGGGTCGATCAGGGATCTAGCATTTGGGGTGGTCTTTCTTTATTTTGGTTCTGTAGTCGGACCTTGATTGTATTCTGGATGATGTATGATATATTTATGTATTGTGTGAAGTGGCGATTGTAAGCCAACTCTTTATCCCTTTCTTATTCAGTACATGGGATGTGTAAAGATTACCCCTCTTGCGACATGCCTACCAAGCGGTTATGCCTCTAAGTCGTGCCCCGACACGTGGGAGATATAGCCGCATCGTGGGTGTTACAACCTTGTCCAGAGCTCCCTTACTGACTCTCCTGGCTGCTGGACAATGTTACTTAGGTCATCGGCATCCGGTGGCCGGACATAAGTTCCTTGGAAGTTGTTGCAAAAGGCGTCCTCCAAGTCCTCCCAGCTGCCAATAGAATTTTCTAGCAGACTGTTTAACCAGTACCGAGCTGGTCCTTTGAGTTTTAGTGATAGGTATTTGATGGCGTGAAGGTCATCTCCACGGGTCAGGTGGATATGGAGGAGGAAGTCCTCAATCCATACCGAGGGATCCGTTGTTGCATCGCATGATTCTATGTTCATGGGTTTGAACCCGTCTGGGAATTCATGCTCCATTACTTTATTTGTGAAGCACAGAGGGGGTGCACGCCTCTATGTTGGGCCATGCTGCGGTGTACCTATGACGGACTCCATTTGCGGTTTTTGGCCCGGGCGTGACTAGGTTTGTCACGTCCGAATAGGTGTCCGTCATCGCGTGTCGAGGTGTGTCCTTGCGATCCGTAGATCACTCTTGGGTGTCCTGTTTTACTACCCCGGCCCTCTTGAAGGTTGTATGTACAACCTTGAGCTGTTTTGTTCATGCCTTTATGGCGAGGTGGGGAGGTCTGTTGTTCGGCTTGAGTTGCCGCTTGAACCGGACCAAGTTGTGGTTGGCCTGCCGCATTGTGCGATGATCATACGGGCTCGAGCGCCTTATCGTCGCCCTGGGGTAGCGATCTATGCTTCGGGTAGCTTTTAGCTGGGCCACCAAGGCCGTATTTTTTGGCGGCTAGGACTTCGGTCCATTTATCATTAAGAAGATCTTATTTAGCTCGAAGCTGCTGTTGCTTCCTCTTCAGGCTCCTTCCCGTGGCTATTAGTTGGCGCTTTAGGCGCTCCTACTCACGAGGTTCCTCAGGCACGATGAAATCCTCGGCGTCAAGGCTTACCTCATCCTCAGATTGCTGAAGGTAATTGTCCTCCTCTGAATCTTTGTTCATGGCCTGTTTACCGGGGCTATCCTGCCCATCATCCCGTTCATCTTGTTCATTAGTTGTATCAACGGGGTCTTCATTGTTTCCGGTGTCATTGTCCATTTCGTCAATATACTCGGAGTCGTAATCATGTGTTTCGGTCGAATCCTCGATTGTTGCTATGAAGTGGGTGGCGGGTGGGAATAGAAATTCTCCACCGTCAGCCCCTAGTTTGAGTTGGATATAGTTTGGCTGAGAGTCCTCCGTCAAGGACAGACTTTTTAACGAGCTTAACACATCGCCCAGAGGCGAGTGCTTGAAGATGTCTGCGGCGCTGAATTCGAAAACTGATAAACGATCAAGCTCGGCGTCCGCGGGCTCGCGTGGTTCAGAACCTATGGCCGAAGACGAGTCCGGTGTTCCGGTGGCATAGGCATTGTACGGGACCGGGCCCATGTGCGGTTCCAACACCATGGAATCTGCGGCCTCCGTGGTGGGGTTAATCCTCCCGTCTTTGGGTAGCGTGGCCTGCTCCGGTTCTCCTGGATACGGCCTGATGACAGATTTAGGTCATGATCATCGGGGTGATCAGGAGCAGCTACTGCGGCATCGAATCTGGCGAAGATCAAGTCTCCATGGGTGTCCGCGACGTAGTTCAAGCTCCTGAATCTGACCTGATGGCCAGGGGCATAGCTTTCGATCTGCTCCAGATGGCCAAACGAGTTGGCCCGCAGTGCGAAGCTGCCGAATACGAAGATCTGCCCGGGGAGGAAAGTTTGTCGCGGACAGCGTCATTATACATGATTGAGGGGGCCATCAAAACTTTTAGCGACAGCATAGAGGAACTCTCAATGAAAGCAGAAATGCTAGTGTCAAAACCGGCGGATCTCGGGTGGGGGTCCCGAACTGTGCGTCTAGGGTTGATAGTAACATGAGACTGGGACACAAAGTTTTACCCAGGTTCAGGCCCTCTCGATGGAGGTAACAACCTACGTCATGCTTGATTGATATTGATGGGTATGAGTATTACAAGAGTTGATCTACCACGAGTTGTAATGGCTAAACCCTAGAAGTCTAGCCTGTATGACTAAGGTATTGACTATATCCTCTCCCGACTACACCCTCCGGTTTATATAGACACCGGGAGGATCTAGGGTTACATAGAGTCGGTTACATAAGAGGGAATCTCCATAGTTGTTCACCAAGCTTTCCTTCCACGCCAAGGAGAGTCCCATACGGACATGGGTACAGTCTTTGGTCTTCATATCCTCACACCATAAGTCCGGCCCATAGATAACAGGCCGGACGCCCGAGAACCCCTTAGTCCAGGACTCCCTCAGCATCTTCACTAGGAAGGCCAGAAAACAGATCTTTCATGACAAGATTCAGCAAAGTAGTATTAATTTCACAAGATTCAGCATCGGTAAGAGGAGCAATCAGAGTGCTAATAAAATCATTATTGTTGGTATTGGAAAATTCACACAATTTAGTATTATCTTGAGCCATCATGATAAGCAAGCAATCCAACACACAAGCAAACAAGGGAAGAAAAGGCGAACGGAAAGAGAGGGCGAAAGAAAAAGAGGGCGAATAAAACGGGAAGGGTGAAGTGGGGGAGAGTAAAACGAGAGGCAAATGGCAAATAATGTAATGCGAAGGATAACAGTTGTGATGGGTACTTGGTATCTCTTGACTTGGCGTAGATCTCCCCGGCAACGGCGCCAGAAATCCTTCTTGCTACCTCTTGAGCATGCGTTGGTTTTCCCTTGAAGAGGAAGGGGTGATGCAGCAAAGCAGCGTAAGTATTTACCTCAGTTTTTGAGAACCAAGGTATCAATCCAGTAGGAGACCACGCGTGAGTCACCTCGTACCTACACAAACAAATAAGAACCTCGCAACCAACGCGATAAAGGGGTTGTCAACCCCTTCACGGTCACTTGCAAGAGTGAGATCTGATAAAGATAATAATAATAAGATAAATATTTTTGCTATTTTTACGATATAGATTGAAAGTAAAGATTCCAAAATAAAATAGATTGGAAACTTGTATGATGGAGAATAGACCCGGGGGCCATAGGTATCACTAGTGGCTTCTCTCAAGATAGCATAAGTATTACGGTGGGTGAACAAATTACTGTAGAGAAATTGATAGAAAAGTGAATAATTATGAGAATATCTAGGTATGATCATGTATATAGGCATCACGTCCATGACAAGTAGACCGACTCCTGCCTGCATCTACTACTATTACTCCACACATCGACCGCTATCCAGCATGCATCTAGAGTATTAAGTTCATAAGAAAGGAGTAATGCTTTAAGCAAGATGACATGATGTAGAGGGATAAACTCATGCAATATGATATAAACCCCATCTTTTTATCCTCGATGGCAACAATACAATACGTGTCGTTTCCCTTTCTGTCACTGGATCGAGCACCGCAAGATTGAACCCAAAGCTAAGCACTTCTCCCATTGCAAGAAAGATCAATCTAGTAGGCCAAACCAAACTGATAATTCGAAGAGACTTGCAAAGATAACCAATCATACATAAAAGAATTCAGAGAAGATTCAAGTATTGTTTATAGATAATCTTGATCATAAACCCACAATTCATCGGATCTTGACAAACACACCGCAAAAGAAGATTACATCGAATAGATCTCCAAGAGAATCGAGGAGAACTTTGTATTGAGATCCAAAGAGAGAGAAGAAGCCATCTAGCTAATAACTATGGACCCGAAGGTCTGAGGTAAACTACTCACACATCATCGGAGGGGCCATGGAGTTGATGTAGAGGCCCTCCGTGATCAATGCCCCCTCCGGCGTAGCTCCGGAAAAGGCCCAAAGATGGGATCTCTTGGGTACAGAAGGTTGCGGCGGTGGAAATAGGGTTTCGTGGTGCTCCTGGATGTTTTCGGGGTATGTGAACATATATAGGAGGAAGAAGTAGGTCGGTTGAGCCACGAGGGGCCCATGAGGGGGGAGGGCGCGCCCAAGGGGTAGGCGCGCCCCCTGCCTCGTGGGCACCTCGTTGGCTGCTTGACGTCCACTCCAAGTCCTCTGGATCATGTTTGTTCCAAAAATCACGCTCTTGAAGGTTTCATTCCGTTTGGACTCCATTTGATATTTCTTTTCTGCGAAACACTAAAATAGGCAAAAAACAGCAATTTGCACTGGGCCTTGGGTTAATAGGTTAGTCCCAAAAATAATATAAAAGTGTAAAATAAAGCCCATTAACATCCAAAACAAATAATATAATTGCATGGAACAATAAATAAACTATAGATATGTTGGAGACATATCACCCCATCCTGGCAACAAGCATTTGCGGGGAGGGAATCACTCGTCCCCAACTCGTTGTAGGTAAGCCACCCTGCTCTTGATCTTGACCAGTTCCCCAATGCAATCTCTCTTTTTTTGCTTTGATCTTCGATCCTGGTTTCATCCATTTATCCTCCTTGGTTTTCAGACCTCTCCTCGATGGGACAGATGGATATCGATGGCACCGCTGAGGAGATTGCCAAGGATGCCGCTGCTGAGGCCAACAAGGTTGCCAGCGACGAGGCCGCCAAGGTGGCACATTAAGAAGCCGCCAGGGGATGTGCCGGGGAGGCCAGCGAGGGTACCGATGACCATACTGATGGCATCCCTGCCTCAAGAGCGCATGGCGCTGCATCGATCTCAGAGCCCTCAGCTGCCGGGGCGACGGTGGCTGACGACCAACCGTCCACCTCCGAAGCCCCCAACTCAAGAAGATACCTGAAGATCGACGAGGATTTGTTTGTCACCATCCCGGGGATGGCCAGCACCGGGGCGCCTGCCGAGGGGGAGGCTTTCTTATGAAGAGGTCATCGTCACCGCCGGGCTTTAGGTTGTTGATGAGCCACGCGCCAGCAGCGGAAGCTCCAAGGAGGACCAACTCCTCCTAGCCATGAGCAGCAACTTCCAGAAGCTTCAGGCGCTTCACCGCGCCCGCAAGGAGAAGCTGGACTCTAGGATGGCGGTCGTCAACTCGGTGGAGGCGGGCTTCCAGGAGCGCGTCGAGCAGATGCAGGCCTGGTTTACGGAGGCCCGGCAGGGTTTGAAGACCAGCCATGAGCAGCAGGGTCAGCAATGGAATGAGCTTCTTCTGAAGCAACCAGACATCAAGAAGGCCCAGGAGGAGGCCGCTGCACGAACCGCCAAGGAGGACACTGAGCTAAGGGAGCGCCGTATCTTGCTCGACGCCCAAGAATACTACCTTGCCGCTCGTGAGGAGGCGCTTGCCACCAAGCTCCGCGACAAGGATGAAGAAATTGAGAAGCTTGTCGCGCAACGGGCCCAGGAACTGGAGTAGAAGCACAAGGATGCACTCGACACTCTGGTCCTGTACCACGCCGGCAAGCTGAAGGAGGCCGTCGATGCCGCTGAAGCCACAGAGGCCGCCAAGAATGAGCTGGCCGGCAAGGTGGAGAAGCTGGAGGTGGAGCTGGAGAAGCACAGTAATGAGGTCTCGGCGCTCAAGAGCGACAGAGACAAAACCATCGACACCTTGGCGGATCTGCAGGTTACCATATCTGACAAGACCAAGCTACTCTTCAAGGCCAACGACTCCATTGCTGATCTGAAGCTGAAGCTATCCACTCTAGAGGAGACCCTTGAAGGCAGCAGAGCTCATGAGAGGACCCTTGCCAAAGATCTTAAGGACGAGAAGCTACTGCTTGAGAGTGCTGCTACCACCCACAACAACTACATAAAAGCCGTGGGGATCTGGACCGAGCGCCTTGTCGATGTCGTGGAGAGGCTCACCGCGCAGCTGTCCACCATGGGCCTGCCAATATTCAGGTTCTCTCATGATGAGAGAACCACTGAGAGTGTAAGGGTGACTGAGGGAGTCCTGGATTAGGGGGTGTTCGGGTAGCTGGACTATACCTTCAGCCGGACTCCAGGACTATGAAGATACAAGATTCAAGACTTCGTCCCGTGTCCGGATGGGACTTTCCTTGGCGTGGAAGGCAAGGTTAGTGATGCGGATATTCAAGATCTCCTACCGTTGTAACCAACTCTATGTAACCCTAACCCTATCCGGTGTCTATATAAACCGGAGGGCTGTAGTCCGTAGGCAATCAACCCCATACACAACAATCATACCATAGGCTAGCTTCTAGGGTTTAGCCTCCTTGATCTCATGGTAGATCTACTCTTGTACTACCCATATCATGAATATCAATCAAGCAGGAGTAGGGTATTACCTCCATCGAGAGGGCTCAAACCTGGGTAAAAAACATTGTGTCCCTTGTCCCCTGTTACCATCCGGCCTTGACGCACAGTTCGGGACCCCCTACCTGAGATCCGCCGGTTTTGACACCGACATTGGTGCTTTCATTGAGAGTTCCTCTGTGCCGTCACAATCAGGAAGGATGCCTCCTCCCGTCTTTAAAGACGGCGCCGTTGCTAAGGGAGCCTTGGCTGCCGGCCAAACCCTCCGGCTAGGTGGTTTCCTCATGACCGCCTGTTCGGCTGTTGCACCGACGGTGACCTCTCGGGTCATCAAAAGCAACCTACACGTCAGCTCGGAGCTCGTCGAGCAGCTAGATCCAATGGAGCTCTCTTCCGTAAACGAGCTCTTGGATCGCATCAGCGCCCTGGGGGTCGCTACGGATTACGACCAGGTTGGGCTTAAACCCGATCTAAGAGAAATTGACTCTCCCCAAGTCACCCACCACGTTGTCGTGGTAGAGGCGCAGTGCGGCGACCCTTCATCTATTTTAAGGACTAGTTACGTCCGAATTCCCAACTCCTCCAAGACGGATACCCACGGAGAGGAGGATGTAACTCAAGACCTGAGCTTAGGATCAGGCAATGGGCTAGATTCGTTGGACAACATCCAAGAATCCAAACTTTAGAGTTCGGAAACTCTTCGGCCTCCGAATCATGGATTGGGTGAGGTTTCAGATTCAATGACACCCGCCCACCCGAACATAAGTGATCTCTCCCAAATCAGGCAGAGGCCCGAGGAAACAGTACATCATTACTGGGCCAGATTCCTCCTAGTTATGAACAGGATAAAGGATTGCCGCGAGGGAGACGCAATCTCAATTTTCTGCAATAATTGCACGGACGAGGGAATCCTTAACACCGTAAGTCGTCGTGATATTACACGCTTCGCTGACTTGGCGTCCATAGTACAAAAATACTGTGCGATGGAAAGCGCCTGGAAAACCGAAATAAATTTTTGGGATAATCCGGCCTTGAATAGTAATCTCGTCCGAACTAAGAGGGTGCATCATCATAAGACACCCGGGATAAACAGCAAAAAGCCAAAACCCTCTACAGGGCATGGAACCGTACTGGAAAGGTGGCTTGATGGACCCTGTAGAATTCACAGTACAGAGGACGCCACACCAACTCACAGCCTTAGAGCATGTTGGATACTCCGGCAGGTGGCCAAAATTGGCGAGGACCTCTTAATCCTGGAGGCCGCAGAAAGCTAGCCCGAGGACACCAGTACCGTTCTCACAGTCTTCGAGAGTTTCGCATCAAACAATATGCGAAAAAGAACACTCCGCAGCCTCGCCGAAGTCTATCAAGTTGCATCAATAAATCCATGGAGCGACACTGCTATTACCTTCAACGCAAGTGATGAACCTAGATTCCGAACAGCCCGAGCACCAGCCGCATTGGTCCTCAGTCCCATAGTGGACGGCTTTCACCTCACCAAGGTGCTCATGGATGGAGGCAGTGGACTGAACCTCATTTACGAGGAAACCCTTCAAAAAATGGAAATAGATTGGAACCGCATCGAGCGAAGCAGCACAACCTTTAGAGGACTAATCCCCAGTCGGGAAGCGCGCTGCACAGGAAAAATCACACTAGATGTGGTGTTCGGCACGCCAGATAATTACAGGTCCGAAGAAGTCACGTTTCAGGTGGCCCCGTTTAAGAGCGGACATCACGCTTTACTAGGGCAGGAAGCATTCAGAATCTTCCAAGCAATACCCATTACGGGTACATGAAGCTTAAGATGCCCGGGCCGAATGGAATTATCACTCTAGCTAGTGATCCGGACATAGCACTCCGCACCGAAAACAAGACGGCCGCATTAGCCCTTAAGGCGCTATCCGAAGCCTTAGCGGTCGAGGAACTGACTGCGCTGCACTCCACGGTTAACAGGGATGATGTGATACTTGATAAGAGATCCAAATCCACATCCTTCAAGCCAACCGACGAAATAATCAAATTCCAGGTCCATCCAACGGACCCCAATAAAACAGCTTCCATCGGGGCATGACTGAACCCGGATGTAGACGCCGCACTGCGAGAGTTCCTACGAGAGAACTGGGACATTTTTGCCTGGCACCCTTCAGACATGCCAGGGATCCCACGCAGGCTGGCCGAACACAGCTTAAATATCCTAAAAGGATTCAAACCTATCAAACAAGCCCTTCGGCGTTTTTTCGAACCCAAGAGACAGGCTATGGGAGAGGAGCTAGCCAAGCTATTGGAAGCCGGATTCATTAGAGACATAAAACATCCGGACTGGCTAGCAAACTTGGTGATGGTACCAAAGAAGGACAAATCCTGGCGCCTGTGTGTCGATTTTAAAGACCTTAACAAGGCTTGCCCAAAGGATCCCTTCCCCCTCCCCCGTATCGATCAAATTATCGATGCCACCGCAGGACACGACTCGTTGTGTTTCCTTGAGGCATACTCCGGTTACCATCAAATCAAGATGGTAGAATCAGACCAAGCTGCAACAGCATTCATCACACCATACGGCCCATTCTGCTTCAACACAATGCCCTTCGGGCTAAAAAATGCCGGCGCAACATATCAGCGCATGATCTAGACATGGCTGGCAAACCAGATCAGCAAAACAGTGGAGGCGTATGTGGATGATGTGGTCGTCAAATCAAGACATGTCGAATCCCTATTAAACAACTTGAGGCTTCATTCGATAACCTCCGACAATATGACATCAAGCTCAACCCAGAAAAATGCGTCTTCGGCGTTCCAGCCGGAAAGCTCTTGGGCTTCATTGTATCCGGTAGAGGAATTGAAGCAAACCCAGCCAAGATCCGAGCTTTGTCACAATTGGATGTCCCAAAGGACCTTAAACAAATACAAAAATTAACCGGGTGTGTGGCGGCTTTAAGCCGCTTCATCTCTCGCTTGGGAGAAAAGGCACTACCCCTTTATCGCCTCCTTCGGCGCACCGAACACTTCGAGTGGACGGATGCCGCCACGGCCGGACTTGATGAAATAAAAGCCATATTGGCAATAAACCCAGTCCTGGCCGCGCCAATCACCGGCGAACCAATGTTATTGTACATTGCAGCAACACATCAAGTTGTCAGCGCAGTGCTCGTTGTCGAGCGGGAAACAGATGGACACAAATTCCCCGTTCAAAGGCCGGTCTACTACGTATCCACTATCCTCACTCCATGCAAATCACGATACCCGCATTATCAAAAGATTGCATACACGGTATTCATGGCATCCCGGAAGCTACGACACTACTTTCAAGAGTGTTCCATAACAGTAGCCTCGGAAGTACCACTCAACGATATTATCAACAACCACGACGCAACGGGCTGGATTGCAAAATGGGCCATCGAGCTCCTCCCGTTCGACATAACCTATAAGCCACGGCGAGCTATTAAATCGCAAGTTTTGGCCGACTTCGTCGCTGAATGGACGGAGGCCGAGCTCCCTAAAGAGTACGGCACATATTCAAACTGGATTATGCATTTCGACAGCTCCAAAATGTTGGCCGGACTGGGGGCTGGCGTCGTCCTGACGTCCCCCACAGGAGACACAGTCCAATATGTGCTCCAGATCATGTACATGGATTCTAACAATGCAGCCGAATATGAGGCCCTCCTACATGGTCTCCGGATAGCAGTATCCATGGGTATCCAGCGCCTAGAGGTACGCGGGGATTCAAACCTCGCGATATCCCAAATAAATGGAGACTTCTACGCCAAGGACCCAAAAATGGCAGCTTACCGCAACGCCGTCCTGAAAATGTCAGCTCGGTTCGAAGGGCTGGAGTTTCACCATATAGCCCGAGAAAACAATCAAGCAGCAGACGTCCTGGCACGCATCAGCGCAAAACGCGATGCAGTCCCCCCCCCCCCCAACATATTTTTGGAAAGATTGTTCAAGCCATCCGTAGCATGGGAGGGGGAACCCGCAAATAACAGCCCGGACCCAGCCGCACCACTCGACGCCGAACAATCTGACACAATTGGAGGCTCTGCCAATGAAATTACACCTTAAGCCAACGTAATAATGGCGGTCATCGCCCCGTGGACAGAACCATTCCTAGCCTACCTCACTAGGCAGGAACTCCCGGAGGACCAAAACGAGGCCCGCTGCATAGTGCGGCGATCTAAAGCCTATAGAGTCCACGAGGGAGAGCTTTATAAGAAAAGCACTACCGGAGTCCTTCAAAGGTGCATCTCCAAAGAGGAAGGGCGGAACCTTCTGGATGAAATTCATGCCGGACTCGGTGGTCACCACGCTGCTGCTCGGTCCCTTGTTAGCAAGGCTTTCCGTACAGGCTTTTATTGGTCGACGGCCCAGGCAGACGCTCAGGACCTAGTCCAACGATGCGCTGGTTGCCAACCAAAGCCATATGCCACCCACCGCACTCCAAACTATACCCATCACCTGGCCTTTTGCGGTCTGGGGGCTTGACATGGTCAGACCCCTTAAAGGTGGGACCGATAGGAAAAAATACTTACTGGTCATGGTGGATAAATTCACCAAATGGATAGAAGCCAAGCCTGTTAAAAAGGCCGAATCCGGACCTGTGATAGACTTCATATCCGGGGTTGTACACCGTTATGGCGTCCCCCACAGCATCATAACCGATAACGGTACAAACTTTACCGCCGACGAGGTAAAACTCTGGTGCAAAAACATGGGCATCAAGCTCGATTATGCTTCCGTCTATCACCCACAAACCAACGGCCAGGTCGAACGTGCAAATGGTCTTATCATGAGCGGCATTAAACCCAGACTGGTGCGGTCCCTTAAGGAATCTAACACGCACTGGGTAGAGGAGCTCGACTCCGTGCTATGGGGGCTGCGGACCACGCCAAATCGCACCACCGGATACACACCATTTTTTATGGTGTACGGCGCAGAGGCAGTTCTGCCCTGCAACATAATTCATGACTCACCTAGAGTGCCCATGTACGAAGAAAGAGAAGCCGAGCTCGATCGGCAGGACATCTTGGATGCCCTGGAGGAGGAGCGTGACGTGGCAAAAGCCCGTTCCACATTTTATCGACAGCAGGCCCGAAGATATCAAAGCAGAGAAGTACGGGCCAAAAATTACAATGTTGGCGAACTAGTTCTACGCCTGCCGGATAAGAAAAAGGACAAACTCAAGCCCAAGTGGGAAGGTCCATTCATAATCGACCATGTCCTGACTGGCGGGGCGTACCGCCTGCGAGATGCGTCGGATAACCGACTCGAGCCGAACCCGTGGAACGCCACCCGTCTCCGAAGATTCTATGCCTAGCGCCGGACTCTGTGTTCGTCTCCTTCCTCTGTCCATTTTTTGCATTTTTTGTCTTACATTTCTCTCCTTCCCCTCTTTTCTTTTATAGCCCTTCAAGGCTCATCTAGTGACGCGCCACTCGCGCTCATTAAACCTGGGGGCTTCTTTAACAGAAGCTTATTTATACGGGCTTCACGCCCAACACATGCGTCAAACTTCCGCATGTACCTTTTTCTTCACCATTATATGCATCGATATGACTTAAGTTTTGGCCAAGCTGGGTTGCCTGGCTCCTGTGCTTACCCCTACGTTCCCGATTGTTCGGCTAGGCGGTAAAGGGAGCACCTCTGCGATTGTTACTGCTGGCTCAGCCGGATGTGTACCTCAGACTGGGTGAAGCCGAAAGCTAGCGTTCTTAAGGGAATATTCGGTCGGTGAGATAAAAGATGATCTTTTTACTCATTCTATGCGCCCCCAGATGCTTTTTTCTGCGTCTTTTTACGCAGTCCGGACATGCACTTTAGGGCATGCCTCCCAGCGAAAGGAACCCCTAACGGAACTATTCTCTCTGGAAGATGTTTCTTACTAACCATGTAATATAACATAACTAGTTGGGCACTTGTCTGATAAAGCACTAATGACCCCTACGCCTGGTCTCCACGCATACCATAGTTCTTATATAACCGCTATGGTATTCGGACACACTCCGGACCGTCAGGTCCCGAGGTTGAAGCGAAAAGGTCGGCAATGACACCCGATCTACAATCCGGCTAGAAGGCATTACACATGTCAATTCAAAATTACATAGTCATTCTGACTGATTGTATTCCTCTTCTATACCATCTAATAGGCTGTCTAATTTACAGTCCTGCTGGGAATACTTCGCGGCTAACTCTACTTGGCCGTATACTAAGCTTACAGGGATCTCCTTCCCGTCAGGCCCCACTGATCCGACCTCGGCCATGTGGTTTGGGTCAGACTTCGTAAAACGGGTCTTCACCATGGCCCAGGCCTCCCTAGCGCCTTGTCGGCAGGCCGATATCTTCCACAACCGGAAGCGCCGCTAAGCTCCCTTCAGCTTCTCCGCAAGCTCTCCAAGGCCCTCGGGCATGGAATGGGCAGGCCATAAGGCTTGGGCAACGCCTCGCATCGCCTGCCGAATTCACTCGTGCACTTGCATGAGTTCGGGAAGAAGGTCACCCATAGAACCGGGCATCTCCTCTGCAGGACGACCTGTGAGCATACCTACAGACATTACTCTGTTAGTCGACTTCCTCACCGAACTCTTTTTTCAAAGTTCGTTCAAGCACTTACTAAAAATGCCGCGTCGAAGCCGCTGATTCTCCTTTGTGGAGTCCAACAGCTGGCCACGAACATCTTCAAGTTCGACGTCCAGCTTGGTGTTGGCATCCTGAAGATCATTCTTCTCTCGCCTCACCTTTGTCAACATACTCTCACCGGCCTTTAGCCGGCGTAAGAGTTGTTGCTTGTCTGGATCTAGTCCGGCGCCATCTGCAATATGATTTGTCAGATTTGCACCCACACCGCACAATACTAATCTTTCGAAGTGTATCTTACCTGAGGGGGTCCCTTTGGGCTCCCCTGCTGCGGCTAGTGCGGCCTCTAGTTGGGCCTTGCACTTTTCCAGCTCCTGGGACAGTACGGTATTCTTCTCTGTAAGAAGCTGCATATTAAATGATCCTTAAATCAGTTGCTCTAACTGTTTCAAGTCTCGGGGGATACTGGCATATATATATTTGACCAAAATTTTCTTACCCGTATGTCTTTTACATACTGCTCCGTGGCTCTGGCTAAACCATTTCGAGCGGCACAGAGGTACGCATCTCCCGAATTAAAGGCATCTAAAGCCTCTTGGGAGAAACAAGCGTCGCGTAGAACTGTCCGGCGACGCCTGTGGTTCATGGCACTCTCCACTTCAGAATTTGTGGCAGACAGCCTGTCCGCATCCTCTGTCGGAGGAGCGTCCGGTGCGCGCCTTGTGCTCGCCTCCGCTTCCTGGCCAGACGTTGGAGCCTGGCTGGTGGAGGCGCGATTGGCAACCTCTCCGGATGTAGTCCGGCGAGGTCTCTTCGTTCTGAAGATAGCACGAACGTTAATATGCTCTAACAGAATAACACCAGGGAAACAGAGGGTGCGCTATACCTTTGCGCCGGCATCTCAGTCCGGACTACATTCCTTTTTGCCCCACGGGGCCCTGCGGCCCCTCGTTGGCTAGCCGCCGCAGGTTCGGCCTCCTGCCTCGGAAATCTCCCCTGCAAAACACGGTTGTCATCAGGGACACCGGAATATGTGAGAGTGGAATCTCTCTCAAGGGAATGAGACTCCGGTTTCTGTCACCTGGGAGGTCGGGATTAACCCTGGGTAATCAGCCATGATGGCTACCAAGGTATTGTCCTTGCTTAGCTGATGGAACACCACGTCGATAAGCTCCACCGATATGTCCGGTTCCTCTTTGGAGTCCGGATCGAGGGACCGTTCTGGGTCCTCGGGTTGTGGAGAGCGGCTGTTTATATCCTTTACCACCTGTCGTAGTTCCTGCATTGAAGTCGTTAGACTACATATCTAACCATGGGAGTACAAAACAAACGGGCAAGCGCAGTTGTTCGCTTACCCAACTTGGAGGATCGTACATAGTAAATCCGGCATGCGGGTTGACGCGGAGGAATTCCTCCTTTTCCCCCTTGTAGAAAGAGGATAAGATCTTTACTAGAGCGGCAGCTGAGGCCGGCCCCTTACGACCGTAAAGGGTGGCGTCATCCTCCCTGTTGAAATCCCACATGGGGTGGCCTCTATATTGAAGTGGCTGCACCCCCCGCATAATGCATGCGGCCATGACTCCAATCATGGTTAGTCCGGAATGAGCCAACAGTCTTATCCGGCCCATCAGGTAAAGGACGTCTCTGTTGCTTTCTCTCTGAGAGCTCCGCGGACGCCAGCTCAAGCGTTTCTTCAATGGAGCACTGTTGAACTCAGGGAGACCGACCCAGATAGGGTCCAGTAGTGGGACGTTATCTATATAAAACCATTCCGAAGGCCAGTCCTCGGACGCCTTCTTAGGGGTTCCGGATAGGTATCCGGTCCCGGCGATGCGCCATACTTCGGCTCTGCCCACTTGGTATATAGACCCCTCTTTAGAACGGGGCACCAGGCAGAATAACCTCTTCCACAGTGCAACTGAGCCTCAACGCCTAAAAATAGCTCGCAAAGGGCGACGAAACCCGCAATATGCAATACGGAGGCGGGCGTGAGATTGTGCAACTGGAGGCCGTAGAACTCCAGAAGCCCGCAAAAAAATGGATGAATTGGAAATCCCAGTCCCCTTATTAGATAGGGGACGAGGCACACCCGCTCTCCTTTAGAAGGATTGGGGGTGCTCTCCGCTTGTTTTCCGCCATTGTAGGTGGCGAGACCGGCTCGGACCGGGACCATGTATGCCTGAGGGAGAAATCCCTTGGCCTGAAGTGACGCTAACTCGCTATGTGGGATGGTGCAACTCTCCCAGTCCCCGGGTTTGGGACCGGAGGGGCGAGGGGAGGAGCTGTGACGACTGGTCATGTTGGAATGGACCTTTGCTGGAAGCGCTCTGATGATAACTCACGGAAAGGAGAAGATGTGGTTTGGACCTAAATCCCCATCCCGTTAAATAGGCGGCTTGTTTATACGGCTAGGGGTGTGGATGTAAAAACACCCCGGCTTTTCGCATTCGTTTGAACACATGGAAGACGGCCATTATTGGGCGTGGAAGCCGAGGAACACTACATTACAAAAATCGGACATTATTCCTACAGGTACATAAGATTTGGAGAAGAACCCGCCTTGCAATGCCGGACAATCTGCGCGCCGGACTCATCATCATTGAAGCCTGGTTCAGGGGCTACTGAGGGAGTCCTGTATTAGGGGGTGTTCGGGTAGCCGGACTATACCTTCAGCCGGACTCCAGGACTATGAAGATACAAGATTGAAGACTTCGTCCCGTGTCCGGATGGGACTTTCCTTGGCGTGGAAGGCAAGGTTGGCGATGCGGATATTCAAGATCTCCTACCGTTGTAACCGAATCTATGTAACCCTAACCCTATCCGGTGTCTATATAAACCGGAGGGCTGTAGTCCGTAGGCAATCAACCCCATACACAACAATCATACCATAGGCTAGCTTCTAGGGTTTAGCCTCCTTGATCACGTGGTAGATCTACTCTTGTACTACCCATATCATGAATATCAATCAAGCAGGAGTAGGGTATTACCTCCATCGAGAGGGCCCGAACCTGGGTAAAAAACATCGTGTCCCTTGTCTCCTGTTACCATCCGGCCTTGACGCACAGTTCGGGACCCCCTACCTGAGATCCGCCGGTTTTGACACTGACAGTGACCATGTTCTTCGAGGCCATCCTTGACGCCTTGAAGATACTCCATGACGGCCGAGCGACCCACCTGGCCAACGAGTCCCGGAAGCTTTGTCGGGGGCCCTCCTCAAGGTGCACACCAAGGTGGCGTACAGGAACCCCGACATCAAACTTAGCCAAGACATCTTGCTGGCAGATGCAGACCGCAGGGCGCTTGAAGAGCTTGTCATGCTCGTCGTCAAACTGGTTGACGGCGTCAAGAGGGTGGAAGGCCAGAGCCGAGACTAGGCGCTCCGCTTCCTCTCGCCGCCATGGATCCGTACCCAAAACAATCCTAGTTAAGTTAGAACTGCGACACATATTAATGTAATATAACTTGCTATTTTTCGAATGGTATGCATGCTATCTTCCTCGTATGATTCCTCTATGTATGGTACGCACCCTATGCATTATTGGGACAAGCTTTGCCGGCGCGTGCACCCTAGCCGTGAGCGCTTTGAGGACTGATCCTTAGCAGCCTGCTGGGGGTGCCGCTGCCGGCAAGGCACCTTGTCGTTCTTAGTGCAGCCACTTGAGCCGTTGAGCGGACTCGAAACGGAGCGAGGGCGCAACCAATCCCTACAAGGTTCCTTGACGTGTAGGTTTTCCTATATAACAACCGAGACCATTCGAGGAAAATAACTTAATATTAAAAAAATTGCTTGAAGTCTCGTGACTTAGCTTTTTTTGTTGCTGTATTCTTCTTCTCAAGACGCCACCTCAAGCGTCGCCTGTTGGCGTCCACACTCTGTATCTCCCCTGGCAAACTTGTATGTGAGGGAATATTCTGTCTTTTGGTAAAAAGAAAGAAGAGAAAATAGGAATATGGAGCCTTGGCGGCTCATTAGTGCTTGCTGGCCTTGTGCATCTCAAGAATGATGTTGTGGCTCTTCCTGTGGCGGCGTCCGGGGTCACCAATGTCGTGGCGCTTCTTGTCGCACACAACCTGGGAAGACCGCAACACAGACGTCGGCAGGGGTGCCTTGGAAGTCGCCGCGCTGGCCATAGGCAGCATGGCTCCAGATAGACCAGCCGCCACGATCCCCTTCCTCTTGGGAGCCATGGTGATCGAGGAAACGACGTGCTAACCGCTAGATCAGGTTTGCCAAACTCTATCTCCCCTACCTGGTGCGCCAAAGATGTCGGCGAAGAACGACACCTACGGGACCGCGTGGATCCCTTCTGTGGTTTGGCAAGGAAGAGGGGTAGGGCAAAGAGCAGATCTAATGATCAACATGATGGATTTTTACCTAGATTCGGGCCGCCGAGAAGCGTAAAACCCTAGTCCTGCTTGAGTGTATATTCTATGTTCTTGAGCTTCGGCTAGCTGCTACACATGCAAGCTGGGCCGAGATGTTCAAAAGTCTGAATCCCCCTCCAGTACGCCGTTGGCCTCCTTTTATATGTCCAAGGGGCTGCCACAATGGCACATGGGAGGTGTAAAGTAGTTACAATGTCTATGTTTATCACCAAGGTCTTTGGACAAACACATTAAATGCGCTGCTTACATGCCCCTTAGCTTTATCGAGGATGGGAGTAGAACTCGTCCCGTCCGTCGCCGCCCCGCTCTATCTTGACACGCGTCCATGCTGACGAGGCATGCAGCACCAAGTTGGCTGGCCAGTTGCTGCACTGGAGAGGTGGCAGGATCTTAACGAAGATCTGCATGCCACCACTCAGGTGCTTGCCAGGCTGGCAGGCCAGCCGCTACGCTGGAGTGGTGATGGGGTGTCGAAGCCTTGTCGCGGTCTTGTCGACGTCCCCGGCAAGGATCTTGCTGGGGCCTCGCAGACGTCTCCGGCAAGGATCTTGCTAGGTACCTCGTCTTTTGGCCTCCACAAAGATCTACACGCGTCTATGCGTGCGTGCATGGGTCTTGGCCTCAATGTTGTTGATGGTGTCAGAGCTGTCAACCTCAAGGGTGGTGCTCTTGTTAGTGTCCTGCAAGCTGTCCTGACAAGGATCTTGCCGGGGGTCCAGGTCGTCCTCTGTTCTCTGGTCTAGTTGCATCTCTAGTGATCTTGTATCTTATCCCCAGCTTCCCCCGTCAAGCTGCACCACGGGTGCGGCCGCAACTGCCCGTGCACAATAAGGGGTACAAAAGGGCCCAAACTTTAGTAAACCGACAGATACGTCGCCAACATATCTATAATTTTTGATTTTTCCATGCTATTATATTATCATTCTTGGATGTTTTATAATCTTTTTATAGTCATTTTATATCAATTTTTGGTACTAACCTATTGACATAGTGCCAAGTGCCAGTTGCTATTTTTTGCATGTTTTTACATCGTAGGTAATCAATATCAAACGGAGTCCAAATGCAGCGAAACTTTTTGTGGATTTTTTGGGACCAGAAGACATCCAATGGGCCGAAGAAGCACCTGGGGGCTGCTCCGAGGGGAGTACAACCCACCAGGGCGTGCCTGGAGGCCCAGGCATGCCCTGGTGAGTTGTGCCCACCTCGGGTGCCCCCCGGACCACCTATTTACTCTACAAATAACCCAATATTCCAGAAACCCTAGGGGAGTCGACGAAAATCAATTCTAGCCGCCGCAGAGTCTAGAACCACTAGATCCAATCTAGACACCATCACGGAGGGGTTCACCACTTCCATTGGTGCCTCTCCGATGATGCGGGAGTATTTCTTTGTAGACCTTTGGGTCCATAGTTAGTAGCTAGATGGCTTCCTCTCTCTCGCTTGATTCTCAATACAATGGTCTCTTGGAGATCCATATGATGTAACTCTTTTTGCGGTGTGTTTGTTGGCATCCGATGAACTTTGAGTTTATGATCAGATCTATCTCTTTTTATCCGTGAAAGTTATTTGAGTTTCTTTGATCTCTTATATGCATGATTGCTTATAGCCTCATATTTCTTCTCCGATATTTGGGTCTTGTTTGGCCAACTTGATCTATTTATCTTGCAATGGGAAGAGGTGCTTTGTAGTGGGTTTGATCTTATGGTGCTTGATCCCAGTGATAGAAGGGGAACCGACACGTATGTATCGTTTCTACTATGGATAAAACGACGGGGTCTATTTCTACATAAATAGATCTTGTCTACATCATGTCATCGTTCTTATTGCATTACTCCATTTCTCCATGAACTTAATACAATAGATGCATGCTGGATAGTGGTTGATGTGTGGAGTAATAGTAGTATATGTAGGCAGGACTCGGTCTACTAATCTTGGACGTGATGTCTATATAATAATCATTGCCTGGATATTCTCATGATTATTTGAAGTTCTATCAATTGTCCAACAGTAATTCGTCTACCCACTGTTTGCTATTTTTTCTCGAGAGAAGCCGCTAGTGAAACCTACGGCCCCCGGGTCTCTTTCTCATATTATTTGCCTTTCCGATCTATTTTATTTGCCTTTTATTTTCAGATCTATTAAACCAAAAATACAAAAATACCTTGCTGCAATTTATTCTTATTTATTATATTTGGCGCTCGATCTATCAATCTACTATAATTTATTCACGTCCATTTGCTAATTTCTGTCTCCATTACCCGAAAGGGATTGACAACCCCTTTAATACATCGGGTTGCGAGTATTTGTTATTTGTGTGCAGGTGTTGTTTACGTATTGTTGCTTTGTTCTCCTACTAGTTCGACAATCTTGGTCTCATCAGTGAGGGAAATACCTACTGTCGTTGTGCTGCATCAACCCTTCCTCTTTGGGGAAATACCGACGTAGTTTCAAGTCGCATCTGTTACCACGGTCTGTATATGGCCCATGGTTGTTGCGGCCACTAGCAAACTAGGGAACGAAACTAACGCTATGCTATTAAGGCGATTACACAGATTACATCCACTGGGCATCAAAGTTCGCCACCAGTGCAAATATAGGGAACACCCTACACTATACAAAAATGGCTTGTTGTTTTGTTCAGCCGGTGGCTACACATTAAGAACAAATTTTGTATCACAACAAAACAAATTACAACCATAAAACAAAAGGAAGGTTGGCATAAAAGTTAATAGTCTGGCAGATAAATGCACCACGAAAAGTTCAAAAGCTCAGTTCATTTAACCTGACTGTTACGTTTTCATACTGTATTGTCCGATGGAGCACGATAACCTTCGCCTTTATTTCTCCTAAGCTCCTGAACAATATGGCAAATGTATGATAGTCTGGTTTCAAAACCATGCATATCTTGACGACATTGAACAATGTCTATCCTTGTTTCACAAAGGGTCTGTTAGGGAATGGACTTGTGTCTGGAGCACAAATATAACATTGTTTTGAGCTTGCATATCTTGATCATGATGCAGTTTGGACGAGATTGCCTTAACAACCAACCCAGTATTACGCAGGAACATGCTTTTGGCACTGTTAGTGGACAGGTACTGACCCACTCCAGTAGGAGGTGACATTGCTGTTATAGTTGCCTTGTCACCTTTAGAAGGTGGCGGTTCCAGCATTTTTTCCATAGCTTGCTGAAAAGTTGAGTTTTTACATTAGTAGTACCAGAACATAAGATATTAAGGGGGCAGCAAAACCAAACAAAATAGCTTTGGTCTATATACAGAACTTATTCTGGTGAACCCATGTAAATATTAGTTGTATTTTACTGCAAAGTACATAATAAAACCAGGTTCCAAACATATGACCATGTACCATGGCTAATGTATTGTCTATTTCTTCACATTGTATTGACAGTTAAGGATAAAGAGACAATGTTCATAATACGGTAAGCATAGTATGACATCATTCATATCACAAAACAACTGAGAACAGACAAACAGGCAGTTGTAATGTTGTGTGGGCAGGTCCAGCATGGAACTAGATTACAGATCAAGATCAAAGGAACATCACTCCTCTGTTTCAAACCTTGTAAGGTGCAATGATACACTAAGACAATTGTGTATAAAATTGAAAAGAGTAATAGACATTGGCTGCAAACTATGCAGCTCAATGCACAAGTCAGAGTAAGTAGTAGTTAAAAGGCATGAGGATTAAGGATTTACAACAGTGGCTTTGACTGGTGTAGTCATGCCCTTCCTCTTGCGAGTGTGACAGTTCTTGAAGATTTCCACAACATTTTGTTCAGGTAATTTTTGGTCCTTGTAGGCTTTCCTCTGCATTTGGAACAAGTCAATATAGATATGATAATATGGTACAGCGAAAAGAGTGAAACAGCAGCTAATTACAAGAGCCTCACAGTGTCGCAAGAGGGGTAATCTTTACACATCCCATGTACTGAATAAGAAAGGGATAAAGAGTCGTCTTACAATCACCACTTCACACAATACATAAATAGACATACATCATCCAGAATACAATCAAGGTCCGACTACGGAACCAAAATAAAGAAAGACAACCCCAAATGCTAGATCCCCGATCGTCCCAACTAGGCTCCTCTACTGATCATCCGGAAAGGAAACATAGTAATTCCCCGAATCCTCGTCGAACTCCCACTTGAGTTCGGTAGTGTCCCCTGCACTGGCATCATCAGCACCTGCATCTGTTTGGAAGAATCTGTGAGTCACGGGGACTCAGCAATCTCACACCCTCGCGATCAAGACTATTTAAGCTTAAAGGTAGGAAAGGGGTAGTGAGGTGGAGCTGCAACAAAGCACTAAGCATATATGGTGGCTAACTTACGCAAATGAGAGCGAGAAGAGAAGCAAAGCACGGTCGAGAAGCTAATAGTGATCAAGAAGTGATCCTGAAGCTACTTACGTTCAAGCATAACATGAGACCGTGTTCTCTTCTCGGACTCCGCCGAAAAGAGACCATCACGACTACACACGCGGTTGATTCATTTTAATTAAGTTAAGTGTCAAGTTTTCTACAACCGGATATTAACAAATTCCCATCTGCCCATAACCGCGGCATTGGCTTTCGACAGATCAAAACCCTGCAGGGGTGTCCCAACTTATCCCATCACAAGCTCTCACGGTCAACAAAGGATATTCCTTCTCCCGGGAAGACCCGATCAGTCTCGGAAACCCGGTTACAAGACATTTCGACAATTGTAAAACAAGACCAGCAAGACCACCCGACTGTGCCGACAAATCCCGATTGGAGCTGCACATATCTCGTTCTCAGGGCACACCGGATAAGCTAAGCGTACATGTACCAACATAACCCAAGTTGCCAAGCGATGGTCTCGCACGGTGCTCTAGTTTGGACCAACACTCAGAGGAACAGTGGCCTGGGGGTTTAAAATAAAGATGACCCTTGAGTCCACGGAACCCAAGGGAAAAGGCTTAGGTGGCAAATGGTAAAACTAAGGTTGGGCCTTGCTAGAGGAGTTTTATTCAAGGCGAATTGTCAAGGGGTTCCCATTATCACCCAACCGCGTAAGGAACGCAAAATCAAGGAACATAACACCGGTATGACGGAAACTAGGGCGGAAAGAGTGGAACAAAACACCAGGCATAAGGCCGAGCCTTCCACCCTTTACCAAGTATATAGATGCATTAAAGTAAAACAAGATATAATAATGATATCCCAACAATATCCATGTTCCAATATGGAACAAACTCCATCTTCACCTGCAACTAGCAACGCTATAAGAGGGGCTGAGCAAAGCGGCAACATAGCCAAACAACGGTTCGCTAGGAAAGGTGGATTAGAGGCTTGACATGGCAATATGGGAGGCATGATATATCAAGTGGTGGGTATCGAGGCAGAGCAATAGAGCAAACAACTAGCAAGCAAAGATAGAAGTGATTTCGAGGGTATGGTCATCTTGCCTACAAAGTTCTCAGAGTTGACGAAAGCTTGATCCTCGTTAGCATACTCAACAGGTTCCTCGATCATGTACTCGTCTCCTGGCTCTACCCAAAGCAAGAACACAAGCAAAGGAACAACAATCAATCATGGTGCAATGCACAATCAACATGATGCAAAACATGGCATGATATGCGATATGTGATATGCAATGCATATGCGTGCTCTGGAAGGAAAGGTTTGATCAAGGCATCAACTTGGCAAACCAAGTGTGCCTCTGGAAAGATGAGATGATTTCGGTCGAAATCGATATAAAGATCACCGGAATCAGATGCACGGTTTCCAAATGGCAAGCAAAACAATAATGGCACAATTCTGCGATTAACAGCACGATGCCTAGTAGAATGTAAGAAGAAACTAAGCTACTGCACTCCAACATAGTAACAAAGCATATGGCAGTGATGTAAAAGTGATGCTTGACAAAACATGAACACTAAGATGTGGCTAAATCACACAAGAGCAGGTTCAAACAAGCATCGCAAAAGTGCAAAAGATATCAGCTTCACAGACTTAGTGAAAATACTAACATGCCAGGAATAACATCATGAAGCAATGTTTAGAGCAAGCAAAGAACATGCTACATGAACATATCTTAGCTAACAAAGGCATGGAATGACTCTACTAAATGCATAGAACAAAAGTCCCTTACTGATCATGGGCCAAAAAGGCACAAAAGATATGATGACACTCATGTAAACAAAGCAAGTTTTATTAACAGATTCAGAATTAGTAGAAAAATAGAGCATGGCATAAACAGAATTATGAAGGCATCTTTGCGAGCGCAAATCACTCACCACAAGGCATTGCATGACAAAACAAGCATAGCATTAGCAAGATGACATGTTTATGAAGGTAAAAGTGGCAAGATAAAGTTCATAGCATGCATGGATCACTAACAACAACCATGGCAAAATTGATTAACATGTAAACAATCTGCCAGGAACATTTTATATCAAAAGTAGAGCAAGATTAAGACATGTTAGTGCACTCCATAATTGCAAACAGAGCCATGTATGGATATATCATAACCATATGTCCAAAATATCCTTACTGAAGGTACTCAAAACAATCATGGATCTCATTGTAGCATCATGTTTACATGGCATAAAAATAACAGCAGGAAAAAGGACTTAGCAAAATCCTAAGTCCCAGAAATCAGCAATATCACGAAGGCTACTTTGCATGCTTGTGCTAGTCACCACATTGATCACAAAAATACATGTCAAACACCCCTTTAAAGATGGCACGGCATAGATCAAAACACATGTAGAGCTCATGCCCATATGATGCACACAACAAATGTGACAAAAATGCCAAATCATCATAATCTGCTAAGTGACAAGAGCAAACATTTTATAGCACTCTTGCATCAATGATTCGGGCATCAAGATGGACTCAAACAAGCATGCCACAATGGAATGGAATGAAGAGCATCTCACAATGAACATTTTGATATATCATACGCATGAAACGGAGCTACGGTCATGGAGTTATGATGCAAAGAACAGGGCATAAAATCATCACAGAAAAAGGACTTAATAGGAAAAACGACCTCGGGTGAACAGATCTAGGGTTTGGGCTTGTGGATCGAGGTTCGCTGGTGGACGGCCGGAGTTGCCGGGGACGAAGCAGACAGCGGCCGGAGCGGAGGAGAGGACGCCGGAGCTCATCGGGGACAAGAGGAGGCGGTGCGCGGTCGCCAGCGCTGCGGGCGGCGCGGGGAGGCGAGGCGGCGAGGCAGCGGCCGGAGCAGGCGACGGCGAGGTGGCATAGGCGCGGCGCGGGCGGCGGGGAGCGGCGCACGGAGGCAGAGGAGATAGGCGGGGTGCGGGGCGGCTCGGGCCTACGGGGGCTGGCGATGGGCCTTGGCGGGCCGCGGCGGCTGGCGGGGCGGGGATGCCACGTGGCGGCGGCTGGTTCGTCGGGCGACGGCAGACGGACGGGTCCGGCGCGGTCCGGACGCGTCCGGCGGCGAGGAGGAGCGGGGCTAGGGTTGGACTGCGCGAAAAATTTGGGGAGGGCACCTATTTATAGGTAGGAGGAGGTAGGAGTGTCCAAATGGAGTGTAGTTTTCGACCACGCGATCGTGATCCGACGACGAGGACATGGGAGTGGTTTGGATGGGTTATTGGGCCGTTTTGGAGGGGTGTTGGGCTGCATCACACAAGAGGCCTTTACGGTTCCCCGGTTAACCATTGGAGTATCAAACGGACTCCAAATGACACAAAATTTGACAGTCGGTCTACCGGTGGTGTACCAAGGCCGCTTGCCAAATCTCGGTCCATTCCAAGAATGTTTAACACCCGCTCATGAAAAGAGACAAGAGGGGTGCGCCGGTGCACGTAGGAGTGTCGGATTGCAAAACGGACAACGGGGAAAATGCTCGGATGCATGAGACGAACACATATGCAAATGAGATGCACATGATGACATGATATGAAATGCATGACATGATCAAAAAGCAAAACAAAGACAAAACCCAACCACGAAGGGAAATCTCATAACTCAAAGCCGAAAATGGCGAGAGTCGGAGTACAAATATGGCAAGTTACATCCGGGGTGTTACAACACTCCACCACTACGAAAGGATCTCGTCCCGAGATCTAGGACTTAAAGAACTCTGGATATTCGGAATGGAGGTGGTCCTCGAGTTCCCAGGTGGCTTCTAGGTCGGAATGATGTGACCACTTCACTTTCAGGAATTTGATAGACTTGTTGCGAGTCTTGCGCTCGGTTTCTTCAAGAATAGCAACGGGATGCTCATGATAAGACAAATCTTCTTGGAGATCAATCTCTTCAAGGTTGATGGTGCGTTCAGGAGTCTTGAAGCACTTGCGAAGCTGTGACACATGAAACACATCGTGCACATTTGTGAAGTTGGACGGAAGCTCAAGTTGATAGGTAAGATCGCCTCTTTTGCCAATGATCTTGAAAGGACCCACGTATCTAGGGGCAAGCTTCCCTTTGATACCGAAGCGACGAGTACCTTTCATTGGAGAGACGCAGAGGTAGACATGGTCTCTGATCTCGAAAGCCATGTCACAGTGCTTGCTATCATAGTAACTCTTCTGGCGCGATTGTGCGGCTTTGAGATTTTTACGGATGACTTTACACATTTCATCAGCCTCTGTGATTAAGTGATTGCCAAGAAGTTGGCGTTCACCAGTCTCTGACCAGTTAAGAGGAGTACGACACTTTCTGCCATAGAGAATATCGAATGGGGCTTTGCCCGAACTCACTTGGAAACTATTGTTGTGGGAGAACTCGGAATATGGAAGACAATCTTCCCACTTCATACCGAAAGAAATGACACAAGCCCTGAGCATATCTTCAAGGATTTGATTGACTCGCTCGACTTGGCCACTAGTTTGAGGATGGAAGGCTGTGCTGAAGCGAATGTTGGTGTCCATGGCCTTATGGAAGGAGTCCCAGAACTTAGAAGTGAAGATGCTTCCACGATATGAAGATATCAATTGCGGAATGCCGTGCAAGGAGACAATCCTGGAGGTATATAGCTCTGCCAGCTGAGCTGCTGTGATAGATTCTTTGATTGGAAGGAAATGAGCCACTTTTGTAAGCTTGTCGATGACGATGAAGATAGCATAATTTCCATGCTTGGACTTGGGAAATCCAGTTACGATGTCCATCTCAATATGGTCAAACTTCCATTCTAGAATAGCAACAGGTTGGAGGAGACCAGCTGGCCATTGGTGTTCTGCTTTCACCCTTCTGCAGACATCACATTCATTCACGAATTGAGCAATTTCTCGCTTCATTCGAGTCCACCAATACGACTGCTTGAGGTCATGGTACATCTTTGTACTTCTAGGATGAATTGATAGAAGGGAATTGTGCGCCTCGTTCATATTGACTTTCCGTAGATCACCTTTAGGAACCACAATTCGATCCTCGAAGAATAGAGTGTCTTTATCATCAATGAGATAGCACTTGTACTTGGGTTGGCTCTTGGCAATCCGATTTTTCACCTTGTTCACCATGGCATCAAGAAGTTGTGCCTCACAAATTTGATATTCCAAAGTAGGAGAGACTTGGAGGTTGGCAAGAAAGCCTTGAGGAACAACTTGGAGGTTCAGTTTGCAGAAAGCTTCACAAAGATCCGGTTGGAAGGGCTTGAGAATTAAGTTGTTGCAGTAAGCCTTCCTTCTCAAAGCATCTGCAATGACATTGGCCTTCCTTGGAGTATATTAAATACTCGGATTGTATTCTTGAATCATTTCGACCCAACGAGTCTGCTTGAGGTTGAGGTTGGGTTGGGTGAAGATGTACTTGAGGCTCTTATGATCAGTGAAGATGTCCACTTTCCTTCCCAACAAGAGATGTCTCCACGTTAATAATGCATGGACAACTGCCGCGAACTCGAGGTCATGAGTGGGGTAGTTCTTTTCGTTGAGCTTCAACTGAAGAGAGGTATAAGCCACTACTTTCTTCTCTCGCATTAACACAACACCGAGACCTTGCAGGGAGGCATCACAGAAAACTTCGAATGGTTTGGATTCATCAGGAGGAGTCAAGATAGGAGCTGTGACTAACTTCTCTTTGAGGGTGTTAAAAGCAATGTCACATTCAGGCATCCACACATACTTGACATGCTTTTGGAGGAGGTTGGAAAGAGGCTTTGCAATCTTATAGAAATTCTCAACGAATCTTCGACAATAGCTTGCAAGCCCAAGGAAACTGCGGAGCTACTTGACATTCTGAGGCGGTTCCCAATTCACAATTGCAGACACCTTCTCAGGAAATGCTCTAAACACGAAAGTTTGCAGTTCAGCCCTCTTCTCCCATGGAGTGAAATATCTAGAATATGCTTTACACTCCATTTTCACACAGGTATGCCAAGTCTTTACGCGAGAGCAATAGAGGTTGGGATACATCTATCTCTTCTGAGCAACTAACAGCGATGCCTTTGGCAGAGATGATATGACCAAGCTAAAGAACATCTGTCGGCATTCTGGGAACGGGGGTCCCCAGACTTGCCTGCCTGCGGCGTGGCTCAAAAGGGGGGCCCAGCGCGGCCCATCTTCACCAACACAAACCCAAGACCCTCGCGAGGGGCCAAGCCTCGCGGGGCGGACGACGCGGAGCTTCCTCAGGCGCGGCCTCGTTAGGCTGGCTCTTGAGGAGGCGGAGAGATCAAGGTGGGGTATCTCACGAGGTGCCCGTGAGGCAAGCCATGACAACCGGGGGTGCCAGGCGGGTGCCAGCCCGCACAGCGTCCTCCCTTCCTCTTTGGTGCAAAGGGGGCAAGCGCAGCCGTGGAGTACCGAGGCATCAGGCAAAGGTTGCCATTTCAGTGCAACGAGACAAAGACCAGGAGGACTACGAGACGGAGGTCACCGTGGAGCCCAAGACGGCGTCATCACCAGAGCTTTGCGCAGGCGAAGACTGCTTTTGTCAGGATAGTTGATACTAGCTGTCCCCCTTCAAATTAGCCCGCCATTGTTGGCTCCCTTCCCGCTTGATATTTGGGAAGAGGACCAGGGCCTCTATAAATAGGACCAGCTACCCACAGAGCCAAAGGAGGCTAGATGCTGGGGAAAAAGAGCTGGCCAGAGAGTTGGAAAGATAGAGAAGATCAGGTAGAGAGAGAGAGGGGTGACTGAGCTCCTCCTAGCAGTTCATCGCCCCAGCCAAGAGCAGACCCTCATGAGGCTATTCTTCCTTGTATTGTTCATCATCATCAGCCCAAGAGGCAATCCACCACACCACACACTGGAGTAGGGTATTACACCACAACGGTGGCCTGAACCAGTATAAACCCTGTGTCTCTTGTGTTGTTCTTTCCTTAGTTTAGATCCTAGTAAGGCAGAGGAGTGCAGGTAGGTAGGAGGCGAAATCTCTGCGCGCACCCCAGTGTTCGAACCTCAAGGGTCTGCCGGAACCCAAAATCCGACATTTGGCGCGCCAGGTAGGGGTGCGCCGGAATCCACCTTCTACCGCTTCGCGCCCCGTCGCGTCGTCATCACCATGTCCGGCGACCAGGCGGGCAACCTAGATCTGTGGGCGGCGTGGCCCGCCCACGCAGAGCCGCTTGCCTCGGGCGACCCCGTGCCCCAGGCAGCTCGCCGTCCGCAGGGCGCTGTGGGCCGCAGGCGACGCGGACAGGCTCCGACAGCTCTCACACCGCGGCAGGCGCGGTCGGCAGCAAGGGCCTCCTATCACGCCGCGACCACGACACCGTACACCCGCAAGGAACAGGCGAACTCGAGGGCCGTGCTCATAGTGGCCCGAGAGCTGCTGCAGTGCAGGATGCTGGAGGGCGGCCACGACGTGCTGCTGGAGCGAGTGGCAGAGCTCCTGGGCTTCGCCGCCTCGGGGGCTCACCCCTTCTCCACCCAGCTCCCATCTCAGGCCCAGGGCAGCCCGCGCGGGGGCTCTACGCGCGCCCACGGGCTCCAAGGCTACTCCAACGCCAGCGAAGCTATCAGCGCCGGACCAGCGGTGGTGCTGCCCCCGCTCCCGGTCCGTGAAGAAGAAGGACTCGACGCGACCTGCGACCCTAGTGGACAGCTGCGCTGCCACCCCACGGTGGGCGCGTCAGGCAGGACCGCGTGGCATGCGGGGCATTACGGCGTGGCATTCGGGATGATGGCGCCGGAGGAATACGTGCCCCTCATGGTGGACCGTGGACACCCACACGAGAGCGGACAAGGCTCGCTCCTCAGCCCAAGCTGGGGGGACGAGGCACCAGAAGCTGAGCCTTTCCGGGAGCCCTGGGATGGTCCCATTGGCCACGATGGCGCCAACGATTATCGGGTACCACTAATTTTTCAGGAGCGGGCATACGCTAACAATGGATCGCAGGAGGTGCAGGTCACCACAGCGAGCAGCTGCCCCGCTCCCACAGTCTCCTGCCCCTCGGGAGGAGGGCGCAGGGGGCTGCAGGAGAGGGGCCGGGATCCGACATCACCATCGCGGCGTTCGGAGCAAGGTGCTCTCAGGAGGTAGGCCCTCCGCTGGGGAGGTGCCTCAGGGCTTTCCCCTGGTGGAGGACCCATGGTCGTCGGGGGAACCGCTGGCAACTGCTCTACCCCATCGGCGGCGTCCTGGTTTCCGGTCGTCGTCGATGGCACTAGAGTGTGGCGCAAGGCGGGGCCCTCATCTAGCGATATGAAGCAAGGCCAGTACCTGTGAAGAAGGCCTAGTGCATGTGAATCTCGCCGCCCCGTGACACTCTCACGTAATAATGAGTTGGGCTGTACATGCCCCGGAGTCTCAGGGGTGCCGGCCTCAGGCCCTGGGGCTCCCTCCCACGCCCTGTGGAAGCACTTAGCTCCGCGCTGGTGAGAAGACGTCCAAGACTAGACTAGGTGCCGGACGCGGCCTTTTGTTTGCTTTTCTCGCTTTTCCCTTTGGTTGCCGTTTTCCCCCCGCTGAATTCAAGTTGGATTCGAATTTGAGATTTGCGTGTGTTCGGGGAAGGGGTGCTTAGTCTCGTTCGAGCAATTTCTCGTGTTTTGGTTACCGCATCGCCTCAGCTTCCTCCCCTCGCGAGCCCCTCGCGAGCCGGGTCAGGCCTAAATTGCGCGCAGCCCAGACTGCCGCCGACGTGACCTCTCAGGAGGATGTTTTACTGCAGATCCTACGAACCCAATCAGGGAACACTCGAAACACCACAACCCCCCGCGGGCTGCCTCAGGGCCAGTATGGGACGAAGGTAAACTAGCTGACCAGCGCGTCGCTCGGGCCAACCACTTGGCGCGGTGCATGGGCAATGTAGCATCTACCAATACGATTAACATAAGTTTTACATAAGGGGCTCCCCCTCCAAAATGCTCTCACTACAATCAGGCCAAAACCTGAGTTCTATTCATGCAGGGTAAGGAAGTATGAGCGATGCGCAATCAGTCGGATGAATCCCCCAATGCATTCTCAAGAGCACCACCCGAGCCGTTGCTGGCGTCGCTGAACTCGCCATCGCTGTCCGCGTCGCCACCAGCGGCGTCAGGGCCGTTCACCACGTCGCCCTCGTCGGTCGCCACGGTCGCGTCGTCGTTGTCTGAAGCGAAGGCCCTGATGAGAGCGTCCACATTGTCCTCCACCCAGTGCGCCAGGTCGCCTCGGACGGCCTGGGGGACTGGGGCGATGGCGGCGTTAAAATCAAAGTGGGGATCCATGTTCTGGAGGTGGCTGAAGACGCGAAAAAAGGCGCACCCAAGCAAGCCGCGGCTCCTCTCCTCCACCAACCTGTCAGCCCTGACCGACCGCGCCTCCAGCTACGTCACCACGTCAGTGAAGAACTGAAGATTGCCAGCATAGTTGACTGCGTGCGGCTCGCCAACAGCCGCCTCGCAGATGTTGCCCAAGGCTGCGTTGGCTCTCTCCCGGAGCGTGGCAAGCATGGGGCCGTGCTCATGCTCCAGGACCCGCCGCCGACGGATCTCGTCCGTGTTCTGGCCCGCGACGACATCAGCCTCCTCCACCCGCTGGCGGAGAAGGAGCACCTCGGCCTGGGAAGCGGTTAACTCACCTTGCGCCACCTCAAGAGCGGCCCGGAAAGCGTCGGCCCGCCGCATCGCCTCCTCCAGCTTGGCCCTTAAGGCAGCAGTCCTGCCTTCAGCTTCGGCCTGGATCAACCCCAGCTTCTCGTCGAACTCGTGCTCGAGGTTCAAATGCGCCATCGCCACTCGATGTCCGACCTTCTCCAGGACGCGGGCTTCCCGTGCGGCAACATCATCCTCCGCCTGCGTCACCAAGCGCTCCCTCGTCTCCAGACGCTCGTACTCACAGGTGCGTTCGGCGGCTTCCAGCGTCAGCGCCTCCTCGCGCTTCTGGAGCTCCGCTGAGTCGCCGGAGGCCACCTTCATCGACGCGAGAGCTACCTCGCGCAGCTCCGCCTGCTCCTCCAGTGAGTGGCACCAGGCCAGGAGCTCCCGAGCCCGCTCCTCCACCGCCGTTCGCCGTCGGTCAGCTTCCCGAGCCTCCTCAGCGGCCCAAGATCGGGCCTCCCGAGAGGCCACCAGCGACGCCTTGGCCTCTATGTCGTCAAGATCGCGCTGATAGCGCGCAAGGGCGATGGCGTCCTCCAGCTCGCGCCTCTCTGTAGCCAGGCGCAGGCCCTCGGCCTCAAGGCGCGTGTCTTCATCGGCAAGCTCCTCTCCAAGTAGGCTTACCGCGTCAGCCGCCCTTCAGAGGAATCCTTGGCGGAGAGCGCGACGCTCCCGAGCACGCTCGAGCACGTCCTCCACACCATCATCTGCCCCAAGCAAGCGCCAGGGGCCGCGAGTCAGCACTCCCCCTCCGGGCTGGGGGCTGGGGGCTGGCACCCTCGCGATGGCCGGGCATGCCGCGTTAGAAGCCCGGCCGGGGGCCAGCCCGTCCCCAGGTGAAGAGCGCGGGAAGCACCTCAGCCAATCGCAGTCCACGACCAGGCGAGAAGCCCACGGCAGGCCGGCTATGCCACGAGAAGGCCCGCAAAGGATCGCGATGTGCGCAGGGCCACAATACGCCTCGGGACGGTTCGCCTCGTCAGTCGCCCTCACCACAAGGGCTCCACTGCTTGGAGCGCTTGAGGACGGTGGAGGGGGCGAAGCCAAGAGGGACGGCTCCTCAGCCGTCTCCGCAAGCTCGGCTGGAAGGGGCCTGTGGAGCAAGAGTCAGTAAGAGCAACAGAAGGATCGGGAGCTGGGAAAGGAGAAGGCTTACTCATCAGTGGCGAAGTACTTCCTACGCTTCAGCAGGCGACAAGGGTAATCGTCGCCCAGGGCCTCCCTTCTCTTCCGGAGGGCCTGAAAGTCCACGCGGAAGCGGCCTAAGAGCCGGGCGCAGGGATCAACCTGCGACGAAGATGGAGCGCCAAGGCGATCTGCGTCAGGGGCGCCTGCCTGGCATGCGCCACCAATTGCCTCACCAAGAGAAGCCACCGAAGACTCGGTGGCCTCGGTCGAAGGCGCAGAGGGCAGCTGCTTGTCACCCTCAGCCTCGGCGGCACGGGCCCCGATAACTGCTTCCTCACGAGCCTCGCCCGGTGTTGTCACCCCGCTGGGAGCCCCCTCGGCCTCTGGCGCCTCTTGCCTCCCTGCTCCGCCACTTGAGGAAGAGTCGCCTGGGCCGACTGGAAGGGCAGTCACCACCACTGGGTTCTCATGAGGCCCCTGAAGGCCGGCGCGGCGCGGCCCCCACTCATCGAAGATAGGCATCTGCCTCACCAAATCGCCCCCGCTCTGGCAGAGGTACAGCAAGGCCCCTCCCTACTAGATACTGCCAGGGTTGGGGTCCCCCGTCAGGGTCAAGAGCTCCGCCCTCAGCACTTCAGGCGTCAGGTCCTCTTCCTGGAGCCTCATACGATCATCGCACCCGCTGAAGGCCCACATCCGGCGGGAGTGGCGCTGGAGAGGAGCAACGCGGCGCAGCAGGAACTCCTTCACCACCTTGGGCGCTGTCGCGCCAAGCGACCTCAAGAACGCGAAGCGGTGCCAGACGAAGACGAGCCGGGGGCTCTCAAGCGTCTCCTGGCCCCAGCCCGAATTGGGGACAGCAGGCGAAGTTGGCTCCGAAAGCAGGGGGCTGGGCACCCCAGCATCCACATACAGCCACCGCTCGCGGAACCCAGCCGCGGGCGGAGGGAGCTTGAAGTCAATCCCAGAGGCCGCCGTCTCAGGCGCGTCAACGAAGCTCACACACGCCCAGCGTTGGGTAGGGTCAACATGGCGCAGCGAGAAGAAGTGGCGCAGCAAGGCAACCGAGGGAAGGATGCCCATCATAGCCTCGCAAACAAAGGTGAAGACCGTAAGGAGAGCGATGGATTCAGGACCTAGATGCATCATGTGGATCTGATAATGGGAGAGCACGGCATTGAAGAAATCAAAAAAGGGAGTAACCAGACCCGCCCACAGGGCGTCAGCAAAATATGGGACCTTGGTGGCTATCCTGCCGATGGAGAAGTGGGACGCAGGGCAAGCCGTCGTCCTCCCGCATTCATTGAAGATGGTGGCCAGAGCCAAGCTGACCTTGCCCAAGCCCTCAGCGGGGGCCGCCAATGGCGGCGGGCAAGGCGGAGGCACGGGTTTCTCCCCTCTTCCCTTCTTCGTCGGAGCCATGGCGATGGGAAGAGGGGGGGGGGAAGGTTCGAGATTGAATTGGAAAACAGAAACCAGAGTTCGAGCGGAGGAAGGACAGAGGGCGCTCGAGCAACCAAACAGGGGAACGGCTGTGTATGACTACGGGTCCGCCCAGCATGGCGCAAAATAAGGAGGGCATGGGGGAACAGTGCCGCCCAAGTCCAATCAACCACCACGCGGCGCCCAAGGCCGCAGGCTGTTAGGGCCCGCGGCGCTTCGCTCTTGCCCTTCCGCCTCCCAGCACAGCCAAGTCCGGGCGCGCCTTGGGCCCGGGGGCTACTGTCGGTGTTCTGGGAACGGGGGTCCCCGGACTTGCTTGCCTGCGGCCTGCGGCGTGGCTCAAAGGGGGGCCCAGCGCGGCCCATCTTCACCAACACAAACCCAAGACCCTCGCGAGGGGCCAAGCCTCGCGGGGCGGACGACGCGGAGCTTCCTCAGGAGCGGCCTTGTCAGGCTGGCTCACAAGGAGGCGGAGAGATCAAGGCGGGGTATCTCACAAGGTGCCCGTGACGCAAGCCATGACGACTGGGGGCGCCAGGCGGGTGCCAGCCCGCGCAGCGTCCTCCCTTCCTCTTTGGTGCAAAGGGGGCAAGCGCAGCCACGGAGTACCGAGGCATCAGGCAAAGGTTGCCATTTCGGTGCAACAAGACCAAGACCAGGAGGACTATGAGACGGAGGTCACCGTGGAGCCCAAGACGGCATCATCACCAGAGCTTTGCGCAGGCGAAGACAGCTTTTGTTAGGATAGTTGATACTAGTTGTCCCCCTTCAAATTAGCCCGCCATTGTTGGCTCCCTTACCGCTTGATATTTGGAACGAGGACCAGGGCCTCTATAAATAGGACCAGCCACCCACAGAGCCAAAGAAGGCTAGAGGCTGGCGAAAAAGAGCTGGCCAGAGAGTTGGAAAGATAGAGAAGATCAGGTAGAGAGAGAGAGGGGTGACTGAGCTCCTCCCAGCAGTTCATCGCCCCAGCCATGAGCAGACCCTCGCGAGGCTGTTCTTCCTTGTATTGTTCATCATCATCAGCCCAAGAGGCAATCCACCACACCACACACTGGAGTAGGGTATTACACCACAATGGTGGCCCGAACCAGTATAAACCCTGTGTCTCTTGTGTTGTTCTTTCCTTAGTTTAGATCCTAGTAAGGCGGAGGAGTGCAGGTAGGTAGGAGGCGAAATCTCCGCGCGCACCCCAGTGTTCGACCCTCAAGGGTCTGCCGGAACCCAAAATCCGACAACTTCGTCAAGCCAGAACTCACACTTGGAAAACTTCGCATAGAATTGATGCGCTCTGAGTTTGTCGAGTACCAATCTCAAATGCTTGGCATGATCCTCCTTATTCTAGGAAAGGACCAAAATATCATCAAGATACACCAAGACGAAATCATTTGTGTAAGGGTTGAAGATGAAGTCCATCATGCGAGAGAACGTTGGAGGAGCATTGACAAGGCCGAAAGACATGACAGTATATTCATAAGAACCATAGCTTGTTCTGAATGTTGTCTTGGGGATATCTTGTTCACGAATGTGAATCTGATGATAACCCATGCAGAGGTCAAGCTTGGAGAATACTTGAGCACCTTTAAGTTGCTCGAATAGCTCATTGATGTTGGGAAGTGTATACTTGTTCTTTATTGTCTTCTTGTTCAATGGACGGTAGTCGACGCAGATTCGTTCCGTACCATCCTTCTTCTTGACAAAAAGAACACCACAACCCCATGGAGATGAACTCGGCCTGATCAGACCCATGCGCTCTTGTTCATCGAGTTGTTTCTTCAACTCCTTCAACTCTTCTGGTCCAAGCTTATAAGGACGCTTGCAAATAGGTTCCGTGCCAGGATCAAGATTGATAATGAATTCAACTGGCCGGTGAGGAGGAATTCCTGGAAGCTCTTCTGGAAAGACGTCTTGATATTCAAAAACGACTGGAATATAAGAGATGGCATTCAACTCGCCCTTCTCATTGAGAGAAAACAGTCGAATGGTATCGTCACGAGCGGCATAGATGATCACATCCTCAGAATAGTGTGTCAATTGAATCTGCCTGGCAGCACAATCAAGCTGAGCCTTGTTCTTAGAAAGCTAGTCCATGCTGAGAATTAGATCAATATCCGAGTTACCAAGAACCATTGGAGAAGACAGAAATCTATAGTCGCCCATCTTGATGGAAACATCCGGGATCATTATGGTAGCCCTCATAGACTTGCCCGGAGAAACCACTCCCATGGGTTTACCCAACATTTCCGAAACAAAGTCATGCTTTGAAACAAATGAACTTGACATGAAACAATGCGATGCACCAGTGTCAAAAAGGACTTTTGCAGGAATAGAATTAACTGGAAAGCTACCCATGATCACTTCTAAAGAGTCCTCTGCCTGAGCTGCATTCATCATGTTGACCTTAGCATGCTTGCAGTTATGCTTGACCACTGCATTGCTGGCAGATCTCACAGGAGGAGGAGGCAAAAGGCGCCTTTGGTTGAAGCACTTGTTTGCATAGTGCCCTTTCTGCTGACACTTGTTGCAAGTAACTTCTGAGAGCGGACGGTGATAAGGAGCACTTGACCTTGGAGTATGAGACTGAGCTTTGTTCTGATAGCCTGGGTTGGGTGGGTGGGAAGATCCATTGCCACCTTTACTCTTGTGCTGGTAGGGCTGACGGAACGAAGGAGGAGGAAGCAACCATAACTTCTATTTCTTAGCTGCCACTTGAGTTGAATAAGAAGATTGAGCTGCATCCCTGACTCTCTTCTTAGAAGCATCGCACTTAATCTGAGCGGCTTCTTACATTAGTGCCATGTTGTAGAATTCATCATACTTAGTCGGCTCAAGAAACACGAGAGCTAATTGCAGATCTTCTCTGAGGCCACCTCTGAATTGATAAATCATGCTCTTTTCATCAGGGACGTCTTGTTTAGCGAAGCGAAGCGAGTTTCTGAAACTGGATATTGTATTGATACACGGACATGCTGCCTTGCTTAAGATTGCGGAACTCCCCACGCTTACTCTCAGCAACACTTTGTGGAATGTGATGAGCTTTGAAGTCTCGGCGGAAATCATCCCAGGTAGTCACACGACCTCCTCTGGAATCTCTGTATTGTTGATACTACTCAGCAGCTTGGTCTTTGAGTTGGAACGAAGCAAACTTGACAAAGTCCTCAGGCCTGACATTGCTACACTCAAAATGTTTGCAGATATCCATGAGCCAGTCGTCGGTTTCTGTGGCCTCGACACAGTTACTGAAGGACTTCAGCTGGTTTGCGAGGAACTGATTGAGGGTAGAAAACTGAGGCTGATTGTTTCCTTGGCCTTGATTTCCTTGGTTGCCTTGCCCTTGGTTGCGCTCTTGCAAGAGTTGCAAAAGCATCTGAGTGTTGGCGTTGGTGGCTGCCATGACAGCTTGCCATGCCTCCGGAGGTGGAGGTGGTGGCGGAGGGTTCGGATTCTGACGCGTTGGAGGAGCCATCCTGAAGAGGTTGACATTCGTTAGCATCTTGAAAGACATATATTCAAGCTGAATCAATGGATCAAAATTCCAACATATAGCCTTAACATTCGAAAAATAATGAACGAATGAATTCCAAAGTAAATCATCACACTTCCATAAAGTTGAGAAGCCACTTAGATAAAGGTAGATGAAATAAAGCAACTAGGTACGGATATGAACAAATAAGTGGTAAGTATTACCCAATCACAAACCAAGTATCTGCGGGAAGAAATACTAGAGCTACTTGAATTCCCACCTATGAAACTCTTGAAACTTTCTGGTTATGCAATCAGGTGTTGGGGATACAGGGGAAGCATAATATCTCACCCAAAACTAGCAAATCCTACATCCAGCTGTATCCATCCTTCAAAACATAACCAAGAAACCTCCGAAAATCATTTACCTCAACCTTCGAAAAGCATCTGTTATACGAGTTATGGCAATACTCCCGAACTCCCGCCCTAGTACTGGGAGGCGTCGAGGTTATCTAACCAACAACTGCATAAAAGAGATTTTCGATGTCGGCGAACTCAGGTATTCCAGAAATGCAACGATAAAATTGTGACGACAACACCTCGGAGCTCAACTCCCCGGGACACTGCCACAACCCCTAAATGTCAGGAGGCAGCAAGAACAATGTTCTCGTCACAAAACCATCAGAACAATTCCAAGATACCCACATGATCCTAAAAAAAATTAGTGAAATTTGAGGAGAGAAGAGACAAAACTCTACGTCAGGAGGCCTCACCAGAGCGATGAAGGGACTGAGGAGTAAAAAGAATCCTACTCTCTGATATATATATATATATATATAATCCTAAGACTCAAAACATTTTGTTCTAGACTCAACAACGTTAGTGATCGATCAAGCAGGGGGCTCCTAAGTCGGGGAAGGCTCCACAATGCGGCTATATCTCCCACGTGTCGGGGCATGACTTACAGGTATAGCCACAAGGTAGGTCTGTCGCAAGAGGGGTAATCTTTACACATCCCATGTACTGCAAAAGAAAGGGATAAAGAGTCGTCTTACAATCACCACTTCACACAATACATAAATAGACATACATCATTCAGAATACAATCAAGGTCCGACTACGGAACCAAAATAAAGAAAGACAACCCCAAATGCTAGATCCCCGATCGTCCCAACTGGGCTCCTCTACTGATCATCCGGAAAGGAAACATAGTAATGCCCCGAATCCTCGTCGAACTCCCACTTGAGTTCGGTAGTATCCCCTGCACTGGCATCATCAGCACCTGCGTCTGTTTGGAAGAATCTGTGAGTCACGGGGACTCAGCAATCTCACACCCTCGCGATCAAGACTATTTAAGCTTGAAGGTAGGAAAGGGGTAGTGAGGTGGAGCTGCAACAAAGCACTAAGCATATATGGTGGCTAACTTACGCAAATGAGAGCGAGAAGAGAAGCAAAGCACGGTCGAGAAGCTAATAGTGATCAAGAAGTGATCCTGAAGCTACTTACGTTCAAGCATAACACGAGACCATGTTCTCTTCCCAGACTCCACTGAAAAGAGACCATCACGGCTACACACGCGGTTGACTCATTTTAATTAAGTTAAGTGTCAAGTTTTCTACAACCGGATATTAACAAATTCCCATCTTCCCATAACTGCGGGCATGGCTTTCGAAAGCTCAAAACCCTGCAGGGGTGTCCCAACTTAGCCCATCACAAGCTCTCATGGTCAATGAAGGATATTCCTTCTCCCGGGAAGACCCGAACAGTCTCGGAATCCCGGTTACAAGACATTTCGACAATTGTAAAACAAGACCAGCAAGACCACCCGACTGTGCCGACAAATCCCGATAGGAGCTGCACATATCTTGTTCTTAGGGCACACCAGATAAGCTAAGCGTACAGGTACCAACATAACCCAAGTTGCCAAGGGACGGTCCCGCACGATGCTCTAGTTTGGATGAACACTCAGAGGAGCACTGGCCCGGGGGTTTAAAATAAAGATGACCCTTGAGTCCGCGGAACCCAACGGAAAATGCTTAGGTGGAAAATGGTAAAACCAAGGTTGGGCCTTGCTGGAGGAGTTTTATTCAAGGCAAACTATCAAGGGGTTCCCATTATCACACAACCGCATAAGGAACACAAAATCAAGGAACATAACACCGGTATGACGGAAACTTGGGCGGCAAGAGTGGAAGAAAACACCAGGCATAAGGCCGAGCCTTCCACCCTTTACCAACTATATAGATGCATTAAAGTAAAACAAGATATAATAATGATATCCCAACAATATCCATGTTCCAACATGGAACAAACTCCATCTTCACCTGCAACTAGCTACGCTATAAGAGGGGCTGAGCAAAGCGGTAACATAGACAAACAATGATTTGATAGGAAAGGTGGGTTAGAGGCTTAACATGGCAATATGGGAGGCATGATATAGCAAGTGGTAGGTATCGCGGCATAGCAATAGAGCGAACAACTAGCAAGCAAAGATAGAAGTGATTTCGAGGATATGGTCATCTTGCCTGCAAAGTTCTCAGAGTTGACGAAAGCTTGATCCTCGTTAGCGTACTCAACAGGTTCCTCGATCACGTACTCGTCTCCCGGCTCTACCCAAAGCAAGAACACAAGCAAAGGAACAACAATCAATCACGGTGCAATGCACAATCAACATGATGCAAAACATGGCATGATATGCGAGATGTGATATGCAATGCATATGCGTGCTCCGGAAGGTAAAGTTTGATCAAGGCATCAACTTGGCAAACCAAGTGTGCTGCTGGAAAGTTGAGATGATTTTGGTCGAAATCGATATAAAGATCACCGGAATCGGATGCATGATTTGCAAATGGCAAGCAAAACAATAGTGGCACAATTCTGCAATTAACAGCACGATGCCTACTAGAATGCAACAAGAAACTAAGCTACTACGTTCGAACATAGCAACAAAGCATATGGTAGTGATGTCCAAGTGATGCTTGACAAAACATGAACACTGAGCTACTGCTAAATCACAGAAGAGCTGGTTCAAACAAGCATGGAAAAAGTGCAAAAGATATCAGCTTCAAAGACTCAATGAAAATACTAACATGCCAGGAATAACATCATGAAGCAATGTTTAGATCAAGAAAACAACATGCTAAAAGAACATATCATAGCAAACAAAGGCATGGCATGAATCTACTAAATGCATAGAACAAAAGTCCCTTATTGATCATGAGCCAAAAAGGCACAAAAGATATGAGGACACTCATGTAAACATAGCAAGTTTTATTAACAGTTTTAGACTTATGAAGGCATCTTTGCGAGCTCAAATCACTCACCACAAGGAATTGCATGACAAAACAAGCATAGAATCAGAAAGATGACATGTTCATGAAGCTAACCATGGCAAGATCAAGTTTATAGCATGCATGGATCACTAACAACAACCATGGCAAAATTGATTAACATGTAAACAATCTGCCAGGAACATTTTATAGCAAAAGTAGAGCAAGATTAAGACATGTTAGGGAACTCCACAATTGCAAACAGAGCCATGGATGGATATATCATAACCATGTGTCCAAAACATCCTTACTAAAGATACTCAAAACAATCATGGATCTCACTGTAGCATCATGTTTACATGGCATAAAAATAACAGCAGGAAAAAGGACTTAGCAAAATCCTAAGTCCCGGAAATTAGCAATATCACAAAGGCTACTTTGCATGCTTGTGCTAGTCACCACATTGATCACAAAAATACATGGCAAACACCCCAGTAAAGATGGCATGGCATAGATCAAAACACATGTAGAGCTCATGCCCATATGATGTACACAACAACTGTGACAAAAATGCCAAATCATCATAATCTGCTAAGTAATAGGAGCAAACATTTTATACCACTCTTGCATCAATGATTTGGGCATCAAGATCGACTCAAACAAGCATGCCACAATGGAATGAAATGAATAGCATCTCACAATGAACATTTTGATATAGTATACGCATGAAACGGAGCTACGGACATGGACTTATGATGCAAAGAACAGGGCATAAAATCATCATAGAAAAAGGACTTAGAGGAAAAACGACCTCGGGTGAACAGATCTAGGGTTCGGGCTCGCAGATCGAGGTTCGCCGGTGGACGGCCGGAGTTGCCGGGGACGAAGCGGACGGCGGCCGGAGCGGAGGAGAGGACGCCGGAGCTCGTAGGGGACTGGAGGAGGCGGTGCGCGGTCGCCGGTGCTACGGGCGGCGTGCGGAGGCGAGGCGGCGGAAGGCAGCAAGGCGGCGGATGGAGCAGGCGACGGCGAGGTGGCGTAGGCACGGCGCGGGCAGCTGGGAACGGCGCACGGCGGCGGAGGAGACAGGCGGGGCGTGGGGCGGCTCGGGCCCGCGGGGGCGAGCGATGGGCCTCGGCGGGCCGCGGCGACCGGCGGGGCGGGAACACCATGTGGCGGTGGCTGGTTCACCGGGCGACGGGGGATGGACGTGTCCGGCGTGGTCCGGTCACGTCCGGCGGTGAGGAGCAGGGCTAGGGTTGGACTGCACGAAAAATATGGGGAGGGCACCTATTTATAGGTAGGAGGAGGTAGGAGTGTCCAAATGGAGTGTAATTTTCGACCATGCGATCGTGATCCGACGACGGAGGACATGGGAGTGGTTTGGATGGGTTATTGGGCCATTTTGGAGGGGTGTCGGGCTGCAACACACAAGAGGCCTTTACGGTTCCCCGGTTAACCGTTGGAGCATCAAACGGACTCCAAATGACACGAAATTTGACAGGCAGTCTACCGGTGGTGTACCAAGGCCGCTTGGCAAATCGCGGTCCATTCCGAGAACGTTTAACACCTGCTCACAAAAAGAGACAAGAGGGGTGCGCCGGAGGAAAATGCTCGGATGCATGAGACGAACACGTATGCAAATGAGATGCACATGATGACATGATATGAAATGCATGACATGAGCAAAAAGAAAAACAAAGACAAAACCCAACCATGAAGGGAAATCTCATAACTTAAAGCTGAAAATAGCAAGAGTCGGAGTACAAATATGGAAAGTTACATCCGGGGTGTTACACATGCGTAAATAAGAGTTCAACATGTGATCTGATCACATACATATAACGTACCTAATACTTTGGATTAGAGCAGTGTTTAACAAGGCCTCTCTAGTCTTCATCTGATATATTTTCCACTTGAGATGTTTGGGCAAGTTCATTGTTAGCCTTGCCTTCAAAGTGAGTTTTCCTCAAGTCATACCGATACTGTCGCAGAGCAGACTTGAAAATATGGGTGCAAGCATGTCTAGTTGCATCATCTTGGCTATCCAACTTGAACCTCATCTGCTAAAAATTATGGGAGTCTCATTATCAGCAACCTAGAAAGTATGGGACAAAGAAAGACGATATTACTAGTTTCCATGCATAACCATACTAACAGATAAATGATCGAGGAAGGTGTTGAACCGGGTATCGTCTTTGTCATTCCTGTACTGAATCCATGTTGGGAGGATACGTACATGACACCTAACGGCAACCGCTGCCTCTGATACTAACTTGGCTGACTCTGTAGCATCACGTGGCCTTTGTAAACCTGCCTCAAAACGGATCTCCATTCTTCCTCCTCTAGATTTAGTTAACCTATCGAGCATTATCCCTGATGTTTGTTTCCTCTTGCGCCTAGGTGCTAGTCCAACAACGAACATAGGAAGTGTTAGTGTACATCAAACTGTGAGACTACATATAAAGAAGTATGCAACTATAACTTGACTCCAGCAACTACCTTCTTGCTGTTGAAGCTCACAAAGTTCATCTGATCTTGCCAACTCGTCTTGTGTCAAGAGTGCTTCGGAAGTAGTGTCAGGTGGAAAGGGAGCTTGGGAACGTGCTCCTAGCGGAGTTGATGAACGAGTAACTCGTGCAGCTAGTGATACTGTGGAAGGTGTTGCAACAACTAGGGTTGTCTCTGCTTGTTTGGTGGCAGCTATAGGTTTCTGTTTGGCTTGTTCTGCAGCTCGTGTAGCACGGGATACCCCGTTTGTACAATTTTCCGCTGGACTTTGACCTTCTATTGCACCATCAGTATCAGCAGAATCTGCAGGACTCTTCCGCTTCCATTTTCCGTGTGTCCTTAGTACTAACACCATCCCCTGTTATTATGTGTTCCTTCCTCTTTCTCTTTGCCATGTTAAGTCAAGCCAACAAGAAAAAGGAATAACAATTTAGTTCTTCAGAACAAATTGATGCGTGACATAGATGATCTGAACTTTGATGTTTGACAACCACATGATAGGAGGATGTAATATGTACGAAAAACAGGACTACATGAGATAATCAGAACTATGATATGTAAACTAAGCAGAAGACATTTCACTAAATTATAAGCAATGCAATGGAAGGTAGACAACATATAAAAGATGCTACAAATATCGCTCTGCCAAGTTAATAGTGTCTTGTCATAACTGGCATTTAAACAAATGTGAAGTAGTACAAGAAGTAAATCATATGCAAGATGCAAAAAACATCACACTACCAAGTTAAAGGTCTCTCGTCATTAGTGCCATTGCATATTCACAACATTGCATATTCACAGCTTATGATGTGTAAACTAAGCAGAAGGCATTTCAACAAATTAGAAGCAATGAAAGCTAGACACCATATGAAAGATGCAACAAATATCACTCTACCAAGTTAAAACTGTCTCATCATAAGTGCCATTTCAACAAATTAGAAGTAGTGCAAGCTAGAAAAGAATGCGAGATGTAAGGCAAACACATGATACCAGGATGGAATATGTACGGAAAATAGGACGGCATGGCATATTCACAACTGTTTGTGTAAACTAAGCAGAAGCCATTTCAACAAATAAGAAGTAATGCAAGCTAGACACCTTATGCAACATGCAAGACAATATCACACTGCCAAGCTAGAGAAAGCACCCAGGATGCCGGCTTCGCCAGAAGACCGCCATCAGTCCCTGCCTTATTTTTTTCCTTCCTCTTTCTTAGTTGTATTGCCTTGTCAAGTCAAACCCACAAGAAAAATGAATAACTATTCGCTTTTCAGAACTCATTGATGCAGGATGCTAACGAGCACTACTTTAATGTAAGGCGACCACATGATAGGACGATTGAATGTGTAAGAAAAAAGAACAGCATTGCATATTCACAGCTATGATGTGTAAAATAAGAAGAAGGCATTTCAACAAATTAGAAGCAATGAAAGCTAGACACCATATGAAAGATGCAACGAATATCACTCTACCAAGTAAAAACTATCTCATCATAAGTGCCATTTCAACAAATTAGAAGTAGTACAAGCTAGAAAAGAATGTGAAATGTAACCTATATCACATTCCCAAGTCAAATGTGTCTTATGATAAGTGATTGTTGCAGGTTACACAATAGTAGTACTTTGATGTAAGAACATGGTGTGATAGACAGATATTGTATGTTCTAGAAATAGGAACGCATGTCTTATTCACAAGTATATTGTGTGAAGTAAGTAGATGGAATTCAACAAAATTAGAAGCAATACACGCTAGACATCATAAATAACATGCAACCAGATATAACAGTGCCAACATAGAGGGAGCACCTATGATGGTGCACTAGGGGAGACGGGCTCATCATCAACACAGCTACGTTGAGTGTCTATGCATGTGTTTTCTTGCAAATCATCTTGGGGGTGGAGGAGTACAATCTGTAGAGGCCCTCCATTTTGAAGGAGAACCTTTATCCGCTGCCTTGCTAATTTCCTTCTGCTTTATTAATTTTGAATTGTCAAGTAAAACCGACAAGAAAAAAGCAATAAAATTCTCTCTTCAGAACTCATTTGTGCATGATACTGACAATCACTACTTTGATGTAAGGCAAACACATGATACTAGGATGGAATATGTACGAAAAACAGGACGGCCCGGCATATTCACAACTATTTGTGTAAACTAAGCAGAAGCCATTGATGTCGCTTGAAGCTATGTCGGTATTTCCCCAAAGATGAAAGGATGATGCAGCACATCGGCGGTAGGTATTTCCCTCAGATATGAAACCAAGGTTATCGAACCAGTAGGAGAACCAAGCAACACAACGTAAACAACACCTGCACACAGATAACAAATCGTCGCAACCCAGCGTGTTAAAGGGGTTGCCAATCCGTCCGAGTGCGGCGCCTCAAGATAGGCCAACGCGCGTGAGATAAATTGTAGTAGATTGATAGATCGAATGCCAAATAAAATAAATTGCACCAGGGTATTTTTGTATTTTTTGTTTAGTAGATCTTAAAATAAAAGAAAAGGAAAATAGATCGCAAAGATAAATAATATGAGAAAGAGACCCGTAGGCCGTAGGTTTCACTAGTGGCTTCTCTCGAGAAAAATAGCAAACGATGGGTGAACAAATTACTGTTGGGAAATTGACAAAACTTCAAATAATCATGACGATATCCAGGCAATGCTACATAGGCATCATGTCCAAGATTACTAGACCGACTCCTGCCTGCATGTACTACTATTACTCCACACATCGGCCGCTATCCAGCATGCATCTAGTGTATTAAGTTCATGGAGAAACGAAGTAATTCAATAAGAACGATGACATGATGTAGACGAGATCTATATATGTAGAGATAGACCCCATCGTTTTATCCTTAGTAGCAATGATACATACATGTCGGTTCCCCTTCTGTCACTGGCATCAAGCACCGTAAGATTGAACCCACTACAAAGCACCTCTTTCCATTGCAAGATAAATAGATCAAGTTGGTAAACAAAGCCCAAATATTGGAGAAGAAATACGAGGCTATAAGAGATCAAAGAAACTCAAGTACTTTCATGGATATGAAAAGATAGATCTGATCATAAACTCAAAGTTCATCGATCCCAACAAACACACCACAAAAGAGTTACATCATATGGATCTCCAAGAGACCATTGTATTGAGAATTCAGAGAGAGAGAGAGAGAGGAAGCCATCTAGCTACTAACTACGGACCCGAAGGTCTACAAAGAACTACTCACGCATCATCGGAGAGGCACCAATGGAGGTGGTGAACCCCATCCGAGATGGTGTCTAGATTGGATCTGGTGGTTCTGGACTCTACGGCGGTTGGATGAATATTTCGTCGACTCCCCTAGGGTTTTGGGAATATTGGGGTATTTATTGAGCAAAGAGGCGGTCCGGGGGACACCCGAGGTGGGCACAACCCACCAGGGTGCGCCTGGGCCTCCTGGCTGCCCTGGTGGGTTGTGCTTTCCTCGGAGCACCCCCAGGCGCAGCCAGGGCCCATTATGTGTCTTCTGGTCCATAAAAAATCTTCGTGAAATTTCGTGGCATTTGGACTCCATTTAGTATTGATTTTCTGTGATGTAAAAAACATGGAAAAAATAGCAACTGGCACTTGGTACTATGTCAATAGGTTAGTACCAAAAATGATATAAAATGACTATAAAACATCCAATATTGATAATAAAACAGCATGGAACAATAAAAAATTATAGATACGTTGGATACGTATCAACATCCCCAAGCTTAACTCCTACTCGTCCTCGAGTAGGTAAGTGATAAAAATAGAATTTTTGATGTGGAATGCTGCCTAACATGTCATATCATATTCTTTCTTTATAGCATGGACATTTGGAATTTTATATTGTTCAAAGCAATAGTCTAGTTTTGACATGATAATTTAAATACTCAAGCATAACAACAAGAAACCATGTCTTTCAAAATATCAACGGTAAAATAAGTTATCCCTAGCCCATCATGCTCAACCATTGATCCATTCATGAAACACACTCGCATATTAGCTACACCCAATACTCAAGTACGATCATATTGCCTCCTAGTTGGTGCTTTTATAAGAGAAGATGGAGACTCAAATTCAAAATAAAAAATGCATAAAGTAAAAGCAAGGCCCTTCACAGAGGGAACTGGGATTTGTAGAGGTGCCAGAGCTCAAAGCAAAAAACTTAGAGATAAAAACATTTTGGGATGTGTATCCTTCCCACCAATGAAAATGACTTCGAGTTCCCAACAATTTCCATGCTTAAATATATCATAGGCGGTTCCCAAACAGAAAATAAAGTTTATTCCTTTTTCCACCATACTTTGACTTTCCATGGCTAACCGTATCCACGGGTGCCTTCCATACCAACACTTTCCAAGGAATTTATTATTTGACAACATAAAGTAAATTCATTTTTCATTTCGGGACTGGGCATCTCTAATATCTTTGCCTTACTCTCGTGCAATGACAAGTGAATAAACACTCACCTTGAGAATAACACATCTAGCATGGAAAAGATTAGCCACGCCTCACCGCTTCGCGAGTGAAACAAACACATAAAGAGAAGTTTATTTTTAAAATTAGAGATGGCACATACAAATTTTCATAGAACGGCAAAAGAACACCGCATATAGGTAGATATAGTGGACTCATGTGGCAAAACTGGGTTAAAGGTTTTTGGATGCACAAGTAGTGATCTTACTTAGTGCAAAATGAAGGCTAGCAAAAGATTGAGAAGCGACCAACCAAGAAACAAATAATCTCATAAGCGAGTATTAAGCATAATTAACACTGAATAATTCACCACAAGTAGGATATACTTTCATTGCAAAATTATTGACTTTCGTGCTTGCATAGGGAATCACAAACCTTTACACCAATATTCTTACTAAAGCATAATTACTCATCAACATAACTCACATATCACATCATCATATCTCAAAACTATTACTAAGAATCAAGTTTATTTTGTCCAATGATCTTCATGAAAGTTTTTATATCCTTCTTGGACATCTATCACTTTGGGACTAATTTTTATGTGTTGCTTTTGACAAGGTCAAACAAATATAAGTGAAGATCGTGAGCATAATATTTCTTTCTTTCTCTCAAATTAATTTAAGTGAATCAAGAGAGAATTTCTTGAAAAATTTACTAACTCTCAAATAAATTAAAGTGAAGCAAGAGAGCATTTCTTCAAAAATACTAAAGCACACCATGCTAAAAAAGATATACGTGAAGCACTAGAGTAATTCCATAGCTCATAAAAAATTTAAGTGAAGCATAGAGAGAAATTCTAGCAAGTCATGACATAATTTAAGCTCTCTCAAATATGTGTGTCCAGCAAGGAATAAGACTTGAAACACAAAATAAAACAAGCAAAGACTCATATCATACAAGATGCTCCAAGCAAAACACATAGTATGTGACGAATAAAAATATAGTTTCGAGTACAATACCGATGGTTGTTAGAAGAAAGAGGGGATGCCACTCGGGGGATGCCGGGAGATAGTGGGGGATAATAGCTCGCTCTCGTTTGGATAATAGCGGGGGATGCCGGGGTATCCCCAAGCTTAGGCTCATCTTACTCCTTATTCCTGGTATATGTTGAAGATCCTCCCCGGCAACGGCGCCAGAAATTCCTTTTAATGTCGCTTGAAGGTACATCGGTATTTCCCCAAAGAGGAAGGGATGATGCAGCACAGCGGCGGTAGGCACTTCCCTCGGATATGAAACCAAGGTTATCGAACCAATAGGAGAACCAAGCAACACAATGTAAACAGCACCTGCACACTGATAACAAATCCTCGCAACCCGACATGTTAAAGGGGTTGTCAATCCCTTCCGGGTACGGCGCCTCAAGATAGTCCAACGGACGTGAGATAAATTGTAGTAGATTGATAGATCGAACGCCAAATAAAATAAATGGTAGCAAGGTATTTTTGTATTTTTGGTTTAGTAGATCTAAAAATAAAAAGCAAAGTAAAATAGATCGCAAAGGCAAATACTATGAGAAAGAGACTCGGGGGTTGTAGGTTTCACTAGTGGCTTCTCTCGAGAAAAATAGCAAATGGTGGGTGAACAAATTATTGTTGGGCAATTGACAAAACTTCAAATAATCATGATGATATCCAGGCAATGATCATTACATAGGCATCACGTCCAAGATTAGTAGACCAACTCCTGCTTGCATCTACTACTATTACTCCACACATCGACTGCTATCCAGCATACATCTAGTGTATTAAGTTCATAGAGAAATAGAGTAATGCAATGAGAATGATGAAATGATGTAGACAAGATCTATCTATGTAGAGATAGACCCCGTCGTTTTATCCTTAGTAGCAATGATACATACGTGTCGGTTCCCCTTATGTCACTGGGATCAAGCACCGTAAGATCGAACCCACTACAAAGCACCTCTTCCCATTGCAGATAAATAGATCAAGTTGGCCAAACAAAACCCAAATATCGGAGAAGAAATACGAGGCTATCAGAGATCATGCACAAAAGAGATCAAAGAAACTCAAATACTTTCATCGATATAAAAAGATAGATCTGATCATAAACTCAAAGTTCATCTATCCCAACAAACACACCGCAAAAGAGTTACATCATATGTATCTCCAAGAGACCATTGTATTGGGAATTCAGAGAGAGAGAGAGGAAGCCATCTAGCTACTAACTACGTACCCGAAGGTCTACAAAGACCTACTCACACATCATCCGAGAGGCACCAATGGAGGTGGTGAAGCCCATCCGAGATGGTGTCTAGATTGGGTCTGGTGGTTCTGGACTCTGCGGCGGCTGGATGAATATTTCATTGACTCCCCTAGGGTTTTGGGAATATTGGGGTATTTGTAGAGCAAAGAGGCGGTCCGCGGGGCACACGAGGTGGGCACAACCCACCAGGGTGCGCTTGGGCCTCCTGGCGCGCCCTGGTGGGTTGTGCTCTCCTCGGAGCACCCCGCCCCCCAAGTGCAACCAGGGCCCATTACGTGTCTTCTGGTCCATAAAAAATCTCCGTAAAGTTTCATGGCATTTGGACTCCGTTTGGTATTGATTTTCTGCGATGTAAAAAACATGGGAAAAAATAGCAGCTGGAACTTGGCACTATGTCAACAGGTTAGTACCAAAAAATGATATAAATGACTATAAAATGATTGTAAAACATCCAATATTGATAATATAACAGCATGGAACAATCAAAAATTATAGATACGTTGGAGACGCATCAGCCATTTCAACAAATAAGAAGCAATGCAAGCTAGACACCACATGAAATATGCAACCAATATGACTCTGCCAAGTTAAAAGCGTCCCATCATAAATGGCATTTCAACAAATTAGAAGCAGCGCATGCTATAAATCATATGAAATATGCAACTAATATCACACTGCATATACTAAAGGTGTCTCGTCATATTGATTGATGCGGGATACAAAAAACAATAGTTTTATGTAAGGACATGCTTAATAGACAGATGTACTATGTACTAAAAATAGGAAGGCATGTCACATTAACGGGTATAATGTATAAACTAAGCATAATAGAACATGCAATTTAACCAGATTGGAAGAATTACAATCTAGACACCATATGCAACATGCAAGCACATATCACGCTGCCAAGTTAGAGCAAGCACCTACGATGCTGGTGTAGGGGAAATGCGGTAATCAGCTACAGAGCTACGTTCACTATCTTCATCTAGCCTTATTGTTTCTTGAGAATCATGTGGGGACACTGATGATGCATTCTTTAAATGAGGATCTTTTCTCACAGCAGTCCACTGGCCTGACTGCCTCATCATAAGTGATTGATGAGGGATACACAAGAACATTAGTTTGATGCAAGAACATGGTTAATAGACAGATGTACTAGTATGTACCAAAAACAGGAAGGCATGTCATATTCAAAGGTATAATGTGTAAGCTAAGCAGATGCAATTTAACCAAATTGGAAGCAATACAAGCTAGACATTCGGCTGGAGTGGTGAGCATGATCATCTAGGATCTGAGAGCCTGGTCGGAGGCGGGCTGCTTCTTGATGACCCACAAGTATAGGGGATCGCAACAGCTTTCGAGGGTAGAGTATTCAACCCAAATTTATTGATTCGACACAAGGGGAGCCAAAGAATATTATCAAGTATTAGCAGTTGAGTTGTCAATTCAACCACACCTGGAAACTTAGTATCTGCAGCAAAGTGTTTAGTAGCAAAGTAATATGATAGTGATGGTAATGGTAACAAAAGAGTAACGAAAGCAAAGTAATGTCTTTGATATCTTGTAGTGATTGTAACAATAGCAACGGGAAAGTAAATAAGCGTAAACCAGTATATGGAAAGCTCGTAGGCATCGGATCAATGGTGGATAATTATGTCGGATGTGGTTCATCATGTAACAGTCATAACATAGGGTGACACAGAACTAGCTCCAATTCGTCAATGTAATGTAGGCATGTATTCCGAATATAGTCATACGTGCTTATGGAAAAGAACTTGCATGACATCTTTTGTCCTACCCTCCCGTGGCAGCGGGGTCCTAATGGAAACTAAGGGATATTAAGGCCTCCTTTTAATAGAGAATCAGAACAAAGCATTAGCACATGGTGAATACATGAACTCCTCAAACTACGGTCATCACCGGTAAGTATCCCGATTATTGTCACTTCGAGGTTAACAGATCATAACACATAATATGTGACTATAGACTTGCAAGATAGGATCAAGAACACCCTTGATTTATCCTATCATTTTTTCAGTGTGCGCTTTCTACAGTTGAGGTTTAGTTCAGTTGTAAGTGAACATACACAAAACATAGACATTGTTTGCCAAAGAATCAGAAGTTTATGCATACAGACACACCTTAGAAACCATGTGTGGTAAAGATGAACCAGTGCAATCCTCTTTGGTTCTAGAAGAAAAGCTAGGATGCAATTCCTGGGCAGTAATCTGCTTATCCAGCAAAGTTAATTCTGCACTTCCTTCATTGGTGTAACCGTCTTTGGTTGATTCTGCACGGCCTTGATTGTCCTTATCAAACATTTCAATGCGTGCCTTCTACATTTAAGGTTCGGTTCAGTACGACATAAACATACAGAATCATAGGCATTGGTTGATAATGAAGTAAAAAAAATATGCGCACATACCTTAGCAACCATGTGTGGTAAAGATAAACCAGTGTAACCCTCTTTGGTTCTCACAGAAAAACTAGGATGCAATTCCTAGGTAGTGATATGCTTGTCTGGTAAAGTTGATTCTCCACTTCCTTGATTGGCCCTATGAAACTTTTCAATGTGTGCTTTCTACAATTGAGGTTCAGTTCAGTTGTAAGTAAACTTATACAAAACATAGGTATTTTTTTAATAACAAAGCAGAAATTTATGCACACACCTTAGCAACCATTTTTTCTTGTGGTAACGATAAACCGGTGTAACACTCTTTGGTTCGTGCACAATCACTAGGATGTAGTTCCTGCAACTTATGATGAGCAATTGTTTAAGTATGAGAATGAAGTAGAATATTTATTAGTGAAGAAACTATTACATCACCTTCATAGCACTCAGTGGAGCATATTCTTCAGCTTCGTTATGTGATTCATGTGGGAGGTCACTGCCAACAACTCTTTCATTGAGATAAACCTGAAACAAGAACATGATAATAGTATATTAATACTCATATTTTTATCTTTGCAGAAAGAGGTGTGGTTTAGATACTAACTTCATCACTTCTCGCGGTTACAAATTCATTTCTCAAATCCTCTGTGGGGAATTTTCGCTTCAGAAACAAACGGATCATAGCCAACTCATCTGTCACATTTTCTACATTATCACCTAGTGCCCGCAGTCTAAATTGAACATTTCCTTCTTTCTCAATATGCTGAACAAAAGTTAGTCCCTGAGAAACTTTTATTTCACTCCAATACTTGTCACCATAATACCCTCAAAGTTTTTTGCCTCTTCCCCATGCACGCTTTTAAATACTTCTCTATAATCACTAAATGAAAGGTTCCCATTGTTATCTTTCTTTTTTTCTTCTAGTTTCTCCTATTGAAATAAATACAAAACATCTCGTTATACTAAGTAGTTTTAAATTAAAGCCTTTACTTTAATCACAAGTAGAAGTATACCATCACTATCGTTGTATTCGCATTTTTGTATTCACCGTCCTTCTTCTGCTTATGAGCTTCATCCCATAGTTCAATCTTGCTAACCTTTCGATTGCTCTTAATTTCCTCTTCAATAAAGTAAATTAGAATGTTTGTTAGTGTTTCTATTAGAACATGTTCAGTTTTCTTCACTAACAAAACTTTTCTGAGTCATCTTTAGAAAGAAAAAGTTTGACCATCTCTTTTCTGAGCCTAGCATGGCTTTTTCTCCCGGTTGTATGTGGATTCTTCTGCTTCTTTGCACACTCGGTGTTCTTTTCGCATAATTTCTGGGAAAACAACAAATCTAGTCAATATTAATGTCACCAAACTAGTTATGTACGCCAGATTAAGTATGAGAATATAACACATTACCATGTGTGAATCCTGGCACCTAAACCCAACAAGAGTATCCCATTGATGTGCATTAACACCTTTCGGAACACCTGCTACAATTTCAGCCAAAGAATTCTTCTCACGCTTGAAATATTTACTTTTCAAACGAGACTTATACACTCTCCATCTTTTGTTAATATTCAATAGGATCCAGTCTCTTGTAAGTTGTCTAGTCTCATTGGGGTAGATAAATTTCTCCTAGAAATATTAAAATTGACAATCAGCAATGTGAAATGAACAGCCTTGAACAGTGCTATAAATTTTTTACTTTCCACATCTGTGATCATCTGCCCATGTTTTTGTAGAAACAGTTCATTATCCCATCTTGGAATATGCAATGGTGCAAATGTTGAGTTTTCTGTAAGCCAGGTAAGATGTTGACCTAGAATGGCAGCCGACCTTCCATTTGGAATTCCACTTCCGTCAGTCTCCACAATTATCTTGCCCCCACGTAATTCCGACAAATTTTTACATCGGAATTCCCCTATAATCTGTCGCACATCTCCAATTGGCCCTGCATGCAAGAGTATCACAATGACATATAACTAGACCATATACAGCACACTAGATATGTGTTTGAAAAAGAAAATCGATCTTACAAATTATTTTAATTTGCCGAGTAGATTCAGGAGGCTTTTTTGGTACTAGATCATCAATCTCTGGAGGGCCTTGTAAATTTTCTTCATCTGATTGTACACTTTCAGAAGCTTGCTCTGGGATGTTTAGGCTTCGAAGCCGTCAAGGTATCCTCGACATGATATCTTTACCAAACAATGTTAAGGTCAAGCATCGAAGCATATGTCAAGGTCATGCATATGATTTCACAAATTTCTTGGAACCAAACAGCCTTACGCACAAACCAAAGACTCAAAATTACTGCATTATGTGTGTGTGTTTCATAAATCAGTTACCAAGTAACTCAATTCTTATGTTTGCCTCACAAAAGATATGTAAGAAAATTTATCTTCCAAATGCTAATAAGATAACACTGCCAACAAACTCACATAGTTGGTATAGTCCTAAATAGCAACAGCAATGTCACAGACGGCACAATCCAATTTATCTTACGTTTGCTAGATAACTAGCCTCTTTCTGCTATACAACTTTTTAAAATAGAAACTAGTTGTAGCAAATGGTATATGTTGGACAAGAGGGGAAGGCAGAGGGTGGACAAGGTGGGCCGCTGCTCACCCTGAGATTTTGGTTTGATCTATATACCATAGGAGAACAGAGATGGATCTGAGAACAAAATAAAACAGAGCCCAACTAGCAGCTAGCAGACCTAACCAGCGTCGAACTGGACACTTTGGAGACGTGCAGAAGCCGACCGCCCATCCCATTATCTTTAGTACACACATCCCAATCCCCATTCCCAATATCTAATTGAAATCATTATTAATTAGGAGCTACTGTGTTTATAAGTATATTTCCCTAAAAAAGTATATTCAACTGAAAAAATTGGCACTGTATGGCCTATTTGTTGTAAAAATATCCAGCCAAATCTCTGTTTGCATGACATATTTGTTGTCGATTTTTTTATAGGCGGACCACCCTGTTTCGAACTCTTAGATCCGCCACTGTGTTGGACTCCAGTGGAATAAGGTGATCTTGCCGTAAATATGACCCATACACGCATGTAACTGAAAAGGCACCCAAAAATCACTTCAGAACTTAATGTAACGCACATAGCAACATACAAACCTGTAACAACAATCTTTTAGTGCAAAATCTAAGAGCTGGTGATTGAAACCTCCCTTCAGCTAAGATGCAAGAATCAAAACTAAAAAATAGTGGGACTGCACTAAGATGAGGTAGGAAATAGGACAGTCTAGAAATACTACAAAATAGCAGAATACATTGCAGCCTGTGCAACCAAGCATTCATGTTTTATGCTCCAGCGTAAATGGAATGTGAGGTTATTTGGCCAATCTATCTAACACCACTTGTACTACTTTTGATTTTTAACATACAAATTTTGATTGGACCAAATAGTTGCTCACATATTTTAAAAAAATCTGTCAGAATTGATTTCTAGGCAAGCAAGCAATTCAACAAACATTTAGAGTGCATTGCCTACATGAAGGAAGTAAGGAGACGAAGGAGAAGAGGATCAAGATTTGAGATGCATAAATGAAGGAGCCACTTCGGTTGATTTAATGGTAAAACTGTTGGGGCAATGGGATTCAAGGGATCACCTGCTTGACGTGGTGGAGGCG